>NC_081826.1:185517062-185850500 GCF_030867095.1 Alligator mississippiensis
ATCAGAAAAGCATCTAAGAATTTCAGGCTATTACAGGCACATGCAAGGAATAACAGCGAACTATCATTTATGGTGAAGATATGAATCTATGAGAATTGTGTGCTGTCATCCCTGCTTTATGGTTCATAAATGTGGACTACGTATGCTAAGTATATCAATAAAATGAACAGCTTCCATATGAGATGTCTGCATAAGATCCTGAAAGTGAAGCATAGAATACTACGCACAGAAATACTGGGGCACGTAGGACTGACACACATAGAAACCACTATCAAGAAGAAAAGACAGCAATGGATTGGCCATGCCAGGAGAATGGGAGAGGACTGCGTTCCCAAGAATATTTTGTATAGTCAGATTTGTAATGGCTCGAGAAAGCAGGGTCACCCTCTATCCTGGCACTACAACGTGTGCAAAAATAATATGAAATCATTCAGCATCAATGTAGAAAGCTGGAAGAAACATGCAGAATATCATCGAATCTGAAGGGGGAACATCTGGCACCGGGTGCAGGTCAACCTGAAGCAGCTTTGGTCTAGAGGATGGAAACAAAGAAAGAAAGAATAAAGCAGCGTGCTGTAAATTTGGACTCCAACTCAGACAACACGTGGATCTGTGAAACTTGTAACAAGCTGTGTCACTCTTGAATTGGGCTTGTCAGCCACAAATGGATTCATCAGGCATCTGACTAGACCTCCTGTGTGTACATCATGATCCAGAGGATCAAGGGTTGCCTACTAGACAATGGATTTGTATACCATGGTTTGGACAAGGATGATGCTGCCTCAAGCAGAGGGTTGGACTAGATCTCTAAAGATCCCTTCTAACCCTTCTTCTTTATGGGCACCTATACACATGCAGAGATGATGATCCAATATGTTGTATTAATCAAGTCTGCTGGAGCATGGTAATTACTGCGCTCCAGTAGGCTCCAGCATCATGTGTATCAGCATCTGTGAAAAATGCCGGGGGGGTGGGGGGTGCACTTTAACTGAAGTTCATTGAATGAGCTTCAGTTAAAGCATCCCTGCCACCATTTTTATCAGTGCAGGGGCACTGATACATGTGACACTTTAATTAGAGTGGCTCTCCCCCAACTCTCGGAGCATGTCTATAAACAGCCTATGACTTTAACTTGGAGTGGATATGAGTAAAAAGGTTTGTACTAGTGGAAACACACTCCCCTCTGCTACCTGAAATGAAACCCAGAATACTGAGTCTCAATATTCTTTTTTTGTCACCAAAGAGCTGAGAAACACACTAGCAAAGTGTGTGCCTTCTCACCCTTTAGTAGCTGACCTACATAGAGGATGACAAGCTATTCTAGCTACCACTAACTTTGTGGCAGAGAACTGAGTTGCCAATCTATAGGTTCTTATGTAATCATCTATTTAAGGACTGCATCTTTAATGCATGTTCAGAAGGTGGCCAAACTAATATTTCAGGGGTAGACTTCATTCTGGCATTTTATAACGTTGGAGTGCTTGACTTTGCAGCCTTCACATTTTTGTTGCAGGTTTTTTGCATGCAATATTATAGTATACTGATTCATTGCATTCTACAGTTCTGAATTCCACCCTCCTACTCAAGAATTTCAGGAGAGAAGGAAATCACCAATATGTATTTTCTTTCCTTTTTTTTTTGGAAAGGACACTTATTATGTCTAATACTAATGAGCATGATACTGTACTAATTCTACTAAAAGTACAAGTGAAGCTCTTCTGTAAATGAAACTCTTATTTCAGCATAAGTGGTTTCATCAGGTACTGTGATTGTCAGTTGAAATTTTAAACTTCCTGTCTTTCAAACCAGTTTCTGAGTAGTAATAATAGTACAGAATACTAATTAATCAATTAAATGATATGTCATACATGGCACTGGTGAATGCATGTTGTTATTTGGTTTACAAGCAACTAGGATGCCTCTTTATCACCAGCCATTTTGCGTTAGCTCATCCTTACAGCTGTTGTATCATCTCACCAGGGAAACAAATCTGTTGTGTATGGAATTACATTTTCCAAACTGTGCATTAGTAAGGTAATATGGATCCCCACAGAGAGAGTAGATTTTACTTGGTTTTATTTTGTTGTGGGTTTTTTAATGTGTAGAAACAGCTGTGTCCAAGAAAGCACTAAGGGAGCTAGTTTTGGGTCCCTAATGGGGAAGTAGGGTAACACCATTCATTAGAGATTTTATCCAACAATTTGTGGGGGAAATTATTGTATTGTATTGTTGTTAGTTAACTATCCAGAATAGTAAATATTTCATGTGCATTGCTAAGATGGCTTTTACATTTCAGGGGAAATGTAACCATTTTGCATCTACAGAGCTAGGATTTTTTATTAAAGATAAGGAAGATCTAAACCTAATGATCTGAAAAAATGCAGTTTGATAGCTACAATTGGCTTATGACATACTACTGTTAATTGAAATATTGTGTTGTAAACTTAAATACTTGACATCATTTTGTATTAGAAAAAAACATTAACATTAAAAACATTATCAAAAAAGTATTGGGAATTCAAGAAATATAGATCATGGAAAAAAATAATCCTTACAATTATGGATACCACATTTCCATATCATAGCAAAGACCTAATTAGCACAATATGAATTAACTTGCCTTCTTGAATACACCTAGCATTTGACCTTATCTTGCATATTCAAGGTATGGGGTCACAACATACACCCCATGAAATACACCCCATCACACATGATTCCTCAGTCATATAAGCGTGCAATTGGATAAAACTTACATGAAGTGCTTATCTAATAGAATTATTAACTGCCAAGATATGTCCATGGTTATCTGTGATATATTCAAAAGAAACAAAGATAAAAATGAAATTTGCAAATGTTGTGACAGACTGGCTGTAAATCAACTAGCTATTTTCACAGTGAGTCTGAATAAATTCTCTGGAGGTGGAATTACTGGTGCCAAGAAAGATTATTCACTCTTTGTCATGGTCAGCTCTACCTTGCAGTATGTCCAGGGCCATTATTATTTTTCTAACTTGGTTAAGGAGCCAGTTTAGGAGATTTGCTGATTCATGGTCTTTAGCTCCTTAAGCAGTACATTTATATCTGAACTGAGAACTAACCATTTAGTATCAACTGCCTGTCTATTAAATCAGGGTCATATGATCTAAGTTGTTGGTGGTGTTCTGTCTCAGCCATTCAGTGGAGCTTATAGTCAGGCATGCTGTTTCTAGAACCTATTAATTAAAACTGCAATAGATCTAACTGGGTAATCAGCACAGAATCTTATCTTAAGCTAGGAAATTTAGACGTGGACTATGTAGTAGACTAGGTAATTTAGAAGTAGGGCATTTCCCAAATGGGAGTACATTTTAGTCTGAAGAGTGGTTACACACTGTACTCACTATGCTCTAGGAGAGAGGGAAATTTGACAGCAAACATAAATATATCAATGCAGCTTATTTAAACTCTTCTTTTAGACTAGATCTGTGAGGCATGTGTACTTGTCTCTTTCCTTTCTTTCTTCTGTATGTTTTTTGCTTGTTCTTTTTTAGGCCTCTTCCTATAGTGAGCCCTCTTTATAATCTTCCCTCCAGTTTCCTCTATTTTCTTTGCCATCTGTCCAAGTTTGCTTCTATGGCAACAAAATCTCTCCTAGTTCTGCTAGGTAAGGAAAGAAGTTGGATTATGGGAGCCAGACAGCCTGTGCTCTCACTTCTTCTACCCAATCTACTTTTTTTTCTCTGTGTGGCAGGTGGAATGGAATAGAGAATGGAATAGAGTTGAGCAAAGGCTAGAGGAAGGATTAAATGAAATCCCATCCCACAGATCCATCTCTACTCTACTCATGCCAACAGTAGGGCTGCCTTGGGTTTCTGTGTGGACACTTCCGCCCTTGTGCTACAACACTTTGCAGACTTGTCATCTGTTCCCCCTGCATCCCCATTGTACAACCTAGTCACTTGGGCTGAAGATTTTTCCCTTAGTGGCCACTTCCATTTTTTTCTTTAGTTTTGTCCCTTCTTACTTCTTAAAGGCCTAATATTACTAGGCCAACTCTCAAAGCACTTTTTGTTACCACTTCCCTAGAATTCATTTCGGTTTTGACAGCACTCACAAGGGAAAGTCACTCCCTGAGGTCTCTCAACTGGAATTGTTCTTAGTTGTGTTGGTGAGTCTGTATTGACTTACTCACTAAGGTTCATTTAAAAAGTCACACAGACCCCTTTGAAATAGTTTACAAATGTATTTCATGTCTCCTCATTACTAAATGCTGAAAGCAGCATTTCAGCAATGTGCTCTCATTAGAATGAACCTAACTATATAAATGGTAAACAAACTTCTGTGCTGAGTAATGGATCTTTCACAATCTATCCCTTCTGGAGCTTGTAATATTAACTTAAAATGCACTTTTCAGGAATTATTTAGATCTTAGTGTACATTCAATCACATCTCACAAATGGAGCAAAAACATGTTAAGTGATAACATGTTGAAAAAAATGAAATTAAAATGAGTTAACATACTTGCAGCTTAGGTACTAGCTAAGTAGTAGTGCCACTGACCATTATTAATTTATTATTTTTTATTCATAGTATTATAATGAGAAGCACAGCTCACTTGTATCCAACTTTACACCATGGCCATAGTTTAAGGATCCCTTTAATAAGCTTCATTAAAGTGAATTAGTCTTCTGTTTTCTTGTGCTGTACATTTATTTACTCCTTATTTTTTAAGTGCTTGCAGTCTTCTGTTTAGTAAGTAAATGTACAGATGATAGGATTTTCTGTACTCTTAATGCCATAGATAAATAATGAAAAAAATGCTAGAACTGAAATATCCATTGTTTAGATCAGATATGTTCAACCACCACTCCACAGAGCCTGCAGGGCTTGGAAATTTGATGATGGGGGAATGGTGGTCCCATTAATCACCAATCTTCAGCTGCCAAATTTCTGGACCTGTGAGGATCCCTGCTGGCCAGTAATGTGGCCCTTTAATGTCTGGGGGTGGCTCACACATAGATAGATCCAGATGGGCATCCAAGGTCAGGCTGGCATGCATGGGGTCACACTTACCTACCAACCCCTCATGGGATCTGTCCATTAGATTGACCCTAGTTATGCAGCTTAAAGTTATGCCACTCTAGGGCAGGATTATCTTTGATTTGCGCTACCTATCTTGTGTTACACTAAGGGCACTGATGGAAATCGTATTTGTCATGTAATTGGTCCCCTGCCATGACAGAAGTGCATAGCTGGAGAGCATTTTAAAAGTGCCTGATCACATGGCAAATTAACCCTTATTTAAAGTGGAGCACCTTTATTAACTTCTGTTTGCCTCTGCATATGAGAAGGGCCTCTTCCCCTGGGGAAGGCTTCAATCTGCCTCCCACCTCTAGCCAAGCTGGGCAAACTCCAGATGGGAGCTCTCTCCCCTGCCTTCTCTCCCCTCCCATCCTGTAGACAGTGCTGGGGTGGGGGAACAAGGCTAGGGGGGAGAGGTTTCAGTCATGCAGCCTCACTCCATGGGATCAGCTCCAAAGTGGAGCTTGATTCCAGCCCCCGCAATACCAAACAGTGAATGTCTGTTGAACTGGGGGGGTGGGGGGAGGGGAAGGTCACTGTAGCTCATGGTGATTTCTGTGAAGTACCATGAGTTACAGTGGGGAGCTGGACATCTGCCAGTGCCCTAAGGTGTAGCTGCTCTAGGCTACACCTTAGTGTAAACAGTTTACCCCACTTCCTGGCCTATATCAGGCTCACTGCCCTGCTTCTCTCACCCCAGCACCCCAGATCCCGACACACTGCCTCTGCCCCTCCTGCCCTGCTTACTTGTGGATGCTCACACTGCCTGTCCCAGGGGAGCAAGTGGGCTAGGATAAAACTGCCTGCCCAGTTGCTGCTGCTCTCTGGGCCAGACAAGGAGCATTTTGGTAGCAGTGATGGCCAGACAGGCAAGTTAATCCTTCCCTTCCTGCTCCTCTAGAACACACAGTGCAGGCAGCCACAACTAAGTAATGCCCCAGGGACAAGAGGAGAAAGAAAGCACAGAGGAACCCTAAATGGCATGGGGGGATCTGGGGGAGACCCCAGGGGTCAGAAAGAAAGCTCAGAATGGGAGGGGGTGGTGATTCTTACCTTTCAGTCTTCCAAGCTCTTACTGGCCTGAAGTGTGACTGCTCTAAACATGAGCTAGCACTAACACTCATCAACATTTGTTGTGTAACATGTAATAGGACCCTTAGATGGATTCCTGAAATGTTGGAGAATCTAGCCTCTTTACAATCTCAAAAGCTCAGGCCAGGAAATGTCCCTCTTCCCTAGGGATTTCTAGCCCCCTGTCTGGTCCAGGGCACATCCTTTTAGACCTTTCCCATCTCCCCTTAATTTTGGGGAGAGAGAGAATATTATGTGAATGATCTTTCCTCCTTTCAGTCATGTCCCCAGTGAGACATGACTGAAAGGTGTCACTCTACTTTCCAGAGAGAAGCTTTTGGGTCTATTTACTTATCCATTGTTTCCATTCACACCAGAAACAAATACGACCTTCTTTGAATGGCAATAGCTACTGTTTTATGAAGACCCATCATCACCACCCTGGCTGGCCTAGTGATTGGTTCCTTCTTGGGTGTGACAAGAGATACCTACTCCATCTGAACATTGCAGTTAAAGTGTCTATTGTTTTTCAATTTTACTTTGTCAACACTGTCTGACCTAAGATATATACTGAATGGATGTCCCTTGGGTGTGTGCTAAATACCTTACTTGATTATCTTCCACTTACATCATGAAATTACAAATGTACATTTATATCAAATACTATTATGCATACAGACATGAAAAATAATAAAATTGAACACAGCTTAATACTAGCTACAAAGAGATACCAAACACCACAGGAGGAAATCTAACTTGGAAGAATATCCATGCATGTCACATGATGAACCCCTAAGGAACTTGGTTTTTAGGTGAATCTGTGACAGGAAATTAAGGCAACTTTGACAGACTGGGAAAAAGTTCAATTTTGAAGAGTTATTCAAAATTGGTAGCCCTCTTACCATTCAAAAAGCTGATGAGACATTGTGGAGGAAGAGCAGGAGCTGTTTATGGTGGGGGAGATATTAGAGGATTATGGAGAGAGGCAGAATTGATAGAGACAGCAAAGACTCAAATGAATAGCTAGGTATTACACAGACAGGAAAAAGCTGTGCAAAACCTTGTGAGTTAGGATAGGGACATTGAAATTGCTGAATATTGAGGTCTATGGTTATATAAAGCACTTGTAAAAGGGAATGTTATAGTTAAGGAACATCAATTAATAAAGATAAATTTGGCAACCTCACTTGAGAGAGGAAGGAGAAAATGAACCATGTGTTACAAAAGATACTAAAGATAAACATAGAAGATGCAGTAGTGCAGTTAACAGATTGTCAACAAGTTTTGGGAGGAGGGGGTTAAAAAGGAAGATATATTTTGGAAATATAGCCATTGAAAAAATGGCAGGACTTAGCAATATTTGAGAGGGATAAATAAGAAAGAAGAGTCAAGGACAGGTCCAAGGTTGAGGGCATGGAGAACAGAAAGAATTATGGTAGTATCTAAAGTGGATACAGGAGTGGGGGAGAAGTTTCTGAGTACTTTAAGAATGAAAAGTTGCATTTCTTGTTTTGTTTGGGTTATGTTGAGGTTGGATTAAACTAAATGAAATTTTATGGCACACAGAGAGCCTTGCAAGGTCTTCTTCCTCTTTCGTTGAGTTGTCATAGTAACTGAACCCTCTCATTTATATGAAATCCCTCATTCATATGAGTTAGTTATTAGCATCCATATTTATTAATTACATTTTGGTATTGCCTTGAATCTCAATGAAAGATCAAGACCTCCTGATGTACAGTAGTACACACATGTCAAAAAGGTGGTGGGGGGGGGGGAGGGGAAACTGTAGGGAAAAACGATCCCTACTCAAAAGAGTTTACAATTTCTGCCTACAGCAGGTGGATACAGCAAACCAACTGGGAGAAGGAGAGGCAAATGGAACAGTAAAAGTTTCATAATTAATGTAATAAGCAGCAGTTGCAGTTGAAGTGTGTCTGCTTACTCAAGCCTGTCTTGACTTTAGTCCAAGAGTGCAATTATTTGGGCCTGAGAGCCACTGAAGCAGTTTTGGTGAGCTGCCATGGGGCAGGTCAGCACTCCCCACTCTTTCCTCCTCCCCCTCCCCCCACCACACACACCTCAGCAGCTCACCAAAGCTCTGTAAGTGGTTTTGCTCTGTGATGGGCTGCAGGTGGGCAGGAGCAGCATCTGGGAGTGGGATGGGCAGGCAGTGCTGGGGTGGGGATTGCAGGAACGTGACAGCATGGGGCCTGGGGCAGAGCCACAATCTGCTTCCTGTACACCCCTGTGGTGGGTGCCAGTTCTGTGGGCAGAGGCATGTGAAGAACAGATTGCAACTCTGTTCTGGGCCCCAGCCTCATGCTATCACTGCCCAGCGATCCTGAGGTCTCCATAGAAACTGTCCAGGACCCACGCAGGCAGGGCATGTGACCAGGCAGATGGGGTGGGGCTGCAGGTGGGCAGGGAGCAGTTTCCAATATCAGGATAGGTGAGTGGGGCCAAGTCCAGGATCTTGGGGCAGTGACTATGCGGGGCTGGGGCAGAGCTGTAATTCTTGCATGCTTCTGCCCATGGAACCAGTGCCTGTCACAGGGGGAGTGGGGAGAGGATCACAGCTCTGCCCCAGGCACTGGCCCCACACTGTCACCACCCCATGATCCTGCCCTGTGATCCTACCCCACCCATCCATCTTACTCCTGGGACATCTGCGCCCCCATCCCATACATCTTACCCTGCCCACCTGGGTCCCATGCCCAGTGGTAGGTGCCAGATGGATGGGCCAGAGTGCCCGGGCAATGGGACCAAGTCTGGAGGTGACTGCTGGGAAGCAAGTCCAGCTACTGCACTGCCCCAGCCATGCTACATGCCTGAGGGCAGCAGGACCAGCTTGATGCACTACTGTGCCTGGATTAGGCGGGGCTGAAGGACCTATTGTGGGCTAGACAAAATCTCTCGGTGAGCCAGATGCAGCCTGTGGGCCATATTTTATCCACCCCTGCTTTAGTCACTCTGACCCAAAGCTCTTTAATATGTTTTATTAATTCATTGGGAAGAATTTGATTTCACTGGATGTTTTTGGAGTAGACATACAGCTCCATCAGGTACAAATGGTCCTGTAGGATCACCATAGTGAGGTGTGGTGCGGTGATTCTCTCTCATGGTTTGGAAAGATGCTCTTGACATCAGGATTGCATTTCTAGATTGGAAATTTGTAGATACATGTTAGTTGAGATTAGGGAGTTGCCTGGTTCTCCAAGTAATTTAATTTACCACATATGAAGCTATTCTAAAGTGGCCGCTATTAAGGAGCAGCTACCCTAATACCATTAAGTTACTGGCTTTGCCACATATGGACCTTACTCAGTTACAAATCCATTATGCTGGGGAGAGAAAAAGATACAGTAGGAAGAGGGAAAATGTATGATAAAGGCTTTATTTTCTGAAATTCCAGTAACTCAAGTAGCAGATTTCTCAGTCTTCTCTTCTGCTTGTTTTTACCATTTCATAGTAAAGTAACAAAGGAATAAAGAGTAATTTTAGGGATGTTTTTGAGTGTAAGGTGTTCCATCTTGGGAGGAAAAATCTGCAATAAAATTACAGGCTTGGTGGTGCTACACTAGCTAGCACCACTTCTGAAAAGGACCTGGGAGTCATAATTGACCATAAAATGAATATGAGCCCCAGTGTGATGCTACAATTAGCAGAGGAAACAATATGCTGGCATGCATTAACTGATGCATCTCAAGCAAAACTAAGGAAGTTATTATCCCACTCTACTCGGTATTGGTGAGGGTGCAGCTGGAGTACTGTGTCCAGTTCTAGGCACCACATTTCAAGAACGATGTGGAAAAGCTTGAGGAGTCCAGAGAAGAGCCACTTATATGATTCGAGGCCTGAAGAGCAAGTCATACTAGGAAAGGCTGACAGATGGGGGACTGTTCAGCTTAGAAAAGAAAAGACTGGGGGTATTTGGTGGCAGCAGGGGCTAGGAGAACAACTATTCACCAAAGCATCCCAAGGGAAAACCAGGATCCAGAAGAAAAGATTTCAGACTGGATATAAGGAGAAACTTCATGGTTTGTGTGACCAGACTGGAATAGACTCCCAGCAGGGGTGGTGAAGGCACCTATTCTGTAGATCTTCAAAAGGAGATGGGACACACACTTCGCTTGGGTTATTTGGCCCAGCAGTTTTTCCTGCCCAGAGCAGGGGGGCTGGACCTGATGATCTCATGAGGTTCCTTCCAGCCCTAAACTTCTGTGATTTTGATTTTCTTCCATGGGAATTTATCTCCTTTTCAATAGACATGAAATAGTTAAAGAAAGTGGTTTTTGATCACTTAGCTCATTGAATATCATGCAAAACAAATACAAGAAAGAGTACAATATAGTAAGAGGAGAGTGTATATTGACTAACACTAAATCTAGGAGGAGGGGAAATAGCTTCACTTGATTTTTGATGTAAGCCTTATAATTTTTTTGTGATAACTAAGAAATTATATTTCAACTTAAACCTCACCAGTTAGAAGGTTTAATTAAAACTGCCCCAGGCAGTTCCATGTGATTCAATGTACAGTATATGGAGTAAACAGTTTTAGACATAAATTTTTGCTTTACTGATCTCATGTCACAGACTTCTATGGGAGAAAATGGAAAAAATAAAAGAAATTTAAAAGCTGGGTAGTGCACTTAAATACAAATTGATTTACATTAAGACAATGTGTATAATTTAAAGCACCTGAGTACCACAAGAAGTGAGCACAGTAAGAGAAATCAAATAATCGAAGTAGCGAAGAGAATGACTGAGGAAAGATCATATGCATGTGCATGCACATTCATGAGCATGCTGTTTAGTGGTAGGTCTACAGAGGCAGTATGACACCAGAAGAGAGGTGGCTAGAACAATTTGTTATGCTCTCCTAAGAGTTTTAATTAGGAGTAATTTGATAAAGTTGTGCAAATCAAAAAATAAACTGTGTACCGGCAATGTTTTCCTAATAGTGATCCCTGTTTCCTCAGGGAAATGTTGAAAATCCTGTCATTTGATTAATTTGATACTAGACTTGACAAAGCACTTGGGAATGTACTGTAGAGAACAAATCTGTATTAGCAAGGGGGTGGAAAGTTCTAATACGTCTTCCCATTTTTATTGTGTGACAGACTACGAAATGCTCACCTTATGAAAATATAGGCCAAGGCATTCCAATCCCATTTTTCTTTCCTGTGAGACTTAGTCTATTAATCATGTTAAAAGAAAACGTACTCCTAGTTTTCTGTGTGAATATTCTTTAAACTTGTCATTGTAGTTTTTCATCTACTGCAGAACAGGTTTTTGAAGATTTAAGGGAATGTGTTTTTTTCTGAGACAGCTGTAGTCATTTTAATGCACAATGTCATGAAAGGACAGAACAATGAAAAATATAAATATAAAAAAAAAAAAAAAGCCAGCCTTGATGCACGTGTATGGCTTATGAGTAGCTCAGTTGAAATTTTGTTGATTTGTGAAGTCCAAAATACATTTGGGGTTACATCAGATTTACCCATCAATTCTGAAATGGAAGAGAAATACACGTTAAATGAACCACTATTTTAAAAAGTTGAGCTTTTCCTTCCCCTTTCAATATTTTTTCTTCTTTTTAGTGACCTACTTTTTAGCTGTGCTGTACGGTAACTAATCTTTGGGATCTGATATAACAACACTTATAAATCATGACAGGCTAAAGCACATCTGGAGTGCTCAGTTACCTTGGCTATAATCTATTATGTGCATGTATGTGTATGAACTCTATTTTAAGGCCATTCATTAAATTAAATGGATGTCAGAAATTTAGTCATATTGAAAACAATGGCAGTGATGCTGTCTGCATAGCCTTAATCAGTTGAATTGGTGTTGTATCCTTAGATATTGGAGAAATTAAACATTGTGAAGATGATCCTCACTATGTGAGCATTCAGCTGACCACTTTGTTAGTCTTGACAGCTATAAACAAGAAGCAGGCTTTTTCTAATGTTGAAACTTTTAGCAAATAAAATCAGCTTGTCTTGCATCTCCTGGAATGTGAATTTTCAATGAGGTAAAAAATTATATCATTTAGGGCAGGGGTGGCAGTAGTGTATATGGCTCTCCGCCCTTCAATGCAAATGTGACAGGTGGGCGGGACCGGAAGTCCTGCCCCTTCGCTCCACCCCCCTTTCCCCTTTTATGGTGTGTGACGTCATCAGCCACACCCCCTGACCCCTGTCACGTGGTGCATGACATCAGCAACTCCGCCCCTGACCCGGTCACGTGGTGCATGACATCAGCAACTCCGCCTCTGACCCCGGTCACATGGTGCGTGACATCAGCAACTCCGCCCCGACCCCAAACACGTGGTGTGTGACACCAACACCACATGGTTCATGACATCAGAAGGACAACCCAGGCAGACCGTTAAAGCCCAACCCCTCAAGCTGCAAGATCCGCCCTAGATCACATGGTGCTGTTATGGCCTATCAGGTCCCTGACCACTAAACAGAAGTTGAGAATTTGGAAGATGGTGTCTTTGTGCTGTGGTTTAAATTTGTCCTCAAGTGTTTGAATGCACCACACGGTTGTTAGTGTGGGGGTAAGTGTAGTGGGGGAACGGTTAACAGACATGTCTACACAGGAGGCTATGTTAAAGGAAGTTTATTACTCTCCTGGTGAAGCTGGTAGTTTTGGTGGGGTGAACGCGTTTTTTGAAGCTACCAAAAGGCAGAATAAGTTCCTGAACAGAAGTGGGGTGGCCGCCTGGCTTTCAGACCAGGATGCTTATACCCTGCACAAACCGGCAAGAAGACATTTTAAAAGAAACAAGACTGTTGTTTCAGATATTGATGCACAATGGCAGGCAGTTTTGGTGGATATGCAGCAGTTTTCTAAACACAACAGAGGGGTTAAGTTCATCTTAACAGCGATAGACATATTATCAAAGTATGCGTGGGCCGTGGGTCTAAAAGACAAGTCAGGTGGTGAAATAGCTCGAGCCTTTAAAACCATTTTTACAGAGGGCCGTGTACCTCAAAAATTACAGACTGATTGGGGAGAAGAATTTTTAAATAAGTCTTTAAGTAAGCTGTTAAAACAGTATAATGTTCACCATTTTGTGACAAATAGTGAAGTGAAAGCAGCGGTGGTAGAGAGGTTTAACAGAACATTAAAATCAAAGATGTGGAGGTATTTTACAGCCTGCAACACCTTTCGCTACATTGATGTGTTACCAGAGTTTATAAAGAGCTACAACCAGTTTTCACAGAACTATTCGCACCAGGCCTGTTGACGTGAACTTCTCAAACTCTCCACGGGTGTGGAAAGCCGTGTACGGGGACTATTTCAAAATAAAACCAGCAGCACCCGTGTTTAGAAAAGGAGACCACGTGAGGGTGTCTAGAGCCAAAGGGCAGTTTGAAAAATGTTATGAACAAACATTCACCGATGAGATTTTCATAGTGGATGAAGTCCTTAGACGTGTGCAGACGCCTGTATACCACCTAAAAGATTACGAAGATGAACCTATTGAGGGTTCTTCTACCCTGAAGAACTACAAAAAGTGAATCCCAAACAGGACAGAGTTTACAGGGTTGAAAAAGTTCTAGCAACGAAAGGAAAAGGAAGAAAGAAGCAGTTGTTGGTAAAATGGTTGGGGTGGCCATCTAAATTTAACAGTTGGGTGGAAGCCTCCCAAGTTTGTAACATATAGGGGTACCTCAGTCAAAAGGTCGAGATGAGTGATGGTGACTTTTACATTACTTTACCCAGCAACCCTTGCTCCAGCATTTTTCCGCAGAACACCAGCTCAAACTTTACCATACAACTGGTTAAACCTCTGGATCTGTTGGGGAACTGGGAGATAGGGTTAGCAGAAATACAATACCCACACAGCTGGAACAACATCAACGAAGACACCCCTTTCAAAATTATTTCTGGGACTAAAAAATGGGGGTACAGCCTGTCTCGGGGGTATTATACATCCATCACAGAGTTACTGGATCTTATAAACAATACAATCACCAACAACCCTACTCCGCCCGAATTAGTTATGCACTATGACCAAGCGTTCGGGAAAGTGAGACGTAAAGCCAAAAATAACTCTTATGGTTTTTATACGCATGGTGAGCTAGCCTATATTTTGGGAATGCTACCCGGAGTCTCTGTTAAAAAACCACCCTTCCCAGCTGATATTACTGGAGGATTCAATTCACTGTATGTCTACACAGACATTGTGGAACATCAGCTTGTCGGGGAGTTTTCGGTACCTTTGCTACGTTGTGTCCCGGTCCGTGGAAGCAACAACGAGTTTGTCACCATCACGTATGACAACCCGCATTATGTCCCCAGCAGTCAACGTCACATCGACACAATCAGCATTGAAATAAAGACGGATCAGAACAAACACATCTCATTTTGCTTTGGTAAGGTGATCGTTAAGCTTCACCTACGCCCCCGGAAGACTTTGAGATTTTAAAATAAGTAAAAGTACAATGGTAATGGTAAAAAACTATGGGGACCCTAATTTGTACAGAAAGTATTATAAAGCCCAGGCTGGGTATGGCCTTCCCGGATATCATGGGGTACCCGTGATGTATGGGGCTGGTGTGGGACGTATATTTCGCAGCCTCTTTAGAAAAGCTGTTCCACTTTTGAGAAGGGGTCTGGAGATTATTAAACCCCATGCTAAAAATGTGGCACAAAACATAGCCAAAGATGCGATCGGTCATGTCTCCCGAGCTGTCCTAGATAAAGTGGTCAAGCCGGCAAAGCAGGAGGGGTCTGGTCTCATGTATATTCAAAGAAAGAGCCTTAAAAGAAAGAGAGATGTACCGGACTCCGGACGTGCAGGACCTCCACAACCCCTTAAAAAGAAGAGGGTAAGTCAACGGGGAAGCCAGACACAAAAAACCAAGAAGCAGCCTGGGAAAAAGAAGGGGCGCTCTCCTGGAGGAAACAGAAATATATTTTAACCGCCATGGCCTTTGTTCACTGTGGGTCTGAAGAATGTGCCAAATCCGAACTGGATGTGGTTCAAATAGCCCCTACGCAGACCTGCATTAAGAAAAGCCTGTATGTTGAGATCCCCCCACTCTCGGCTATTACCGAGTCCAGCCCCCTTGACTTTTTCATAGCTGGGAATGGTGAAGATTACATGGATTTGAACAACACGCTGCTGTACCTTTGCTGCAAGATTGTAAAAGGTGATGGAACGGATCTTGATGCCGGGGCTGCAGTGGGTCTGGTGAATTACCCACTAGCCTCTGTCTTCAGTCAGCTGGATGTCACTCTGGGAGACCGTCTCATAAGCCAGAGCAACAACTGTTACCCTTACCGAGCCTTCATTGAATCAGTTCTCAACTACAGCGATGACACCCTCGCCACCCAATTTTCTGCCGGCCTGTTTTACAAAGATACCCCCGGGCATCATGAATCGGTTGCAAGGGATGGCCATAATCAGGGGTTTCGAAGACGGGCAAATCTGACAGACCGGAGCAAAAAGATAGAGCTGCTTGGTCATCTCCATAGCGATTTGTTTTTTCAAGAAAAACTGTTGCTGAACGGCGTGGATGTGAAAATTAAGCTGACACGTAGCAAAGATGCCTTCTGCTTGATGGGCAATGTAGCAGCTGGCCAATGTAAACTAAAAATAACATCTGCCTCACTTTTTGTGAAAAAAGTGAAGGTAGCTCCGGGTGTCCGATTGGGCCACGCGGAGGCCTTGCTTACGGCCAACGCTAAATACCCCGTAGACCGCGTGGGTATGAAAGTGTTTAGCATTCCTGCCGGCAGCCGAGTCAGCAACCAGGAGAATCTGTTTCTGGGACAGTTACCCAAACTCATCGTCATCGGGTTCGTGGATAAAGATACCTTTAGTGGGAATTATGCTAAGAACCCCTTTAATTTTAAACATTACAATATTAATTTTGTGGCCCTCTACGTTGATGGAGAACAAACCCCAACAAAACCCCTACAACCAGATTTTGAAAACGGTAACTGCGTGAGAGAATACATGCAGCTGGTACAGACAGCCGGTAAACATACGAAAGACCGGGCCCTGATCATCAACCGTGAGGAGTTTGCTCTGGGGTACACCTTGTTTGCCTTTGACCTGTCTCCTGACCAGGAGTGTGCTGATCATTATTCACTGATTAAAACCGGGAACCTGAGAGCAGAAATACGCTTTGCTGCGGCTTTGCCCACCACGGTTAACATGATCGTGTATAGGGTCTTTGACAACGTCATAGAAATAAATCAGAGAAGAAACGTCCTGTTTGACTATATGTGAAGATGGACACTGAACAGATCATCAGGGTTTTATCCTCAGACCCTTATGCCAAAGACACTTTCTTAGATGTTTTCCCCAGCGACTGGCTTCCTAAGACTCAGCAGTCTAAAAGGCCCCTGAGCTTAGTAGTCAACACGCACCCACATAATCAACCCGGAGAACACTGGTTGGCTGTTTACTTGGAGGATCGGAACAGCGGAGAATTTTTCGACTCGTACGGTCACCCCCCAAACAGCGCTCTCTTTCCTCAAAGCATTATGTTGTTTTTAAACAAGAACGTCACTGGCACTGTTTTTCAAACGAAACAGTTACAAGACCCCCAGTCTGTCGCCTGCGGATACCATTGTGTGTTTTTCCTACACCACCGTAGCAAGGGGCTGTCGTTTGAACAGATTTTTAAATTGTATTATTCCGACGATTTAGCACAAAATGATAGGGTAGTGATGCATTTTGTAAAAAGTAAATATGAAAATTTTCGTGTGGCTGGGCCTGCTCAAAACATGTTTCAACATGCCCAGACATGTATTTCTTGCAATGACTTTCATGAATGCTTTGTCTAAATAAGACACTCAGCTGATGCTGTGTAAATAAAGCTGTTGTTGTTTAAATGTGTGTGTATGTGTGTGTGTGCTTTCATTCAAAAAAATCCTCTATAGACAAAAATTTATAGCAGTAGAGAATAGTTTATTTCAAAGTGTAAAACTTTACAGGGAGAGCCAGGGGGTTTTAGAGACCATTTTTCGCTTCATAGGTGGCGTTGTTGGTGTTTCTTGGTCTGAGGCAGATGCTTTCAGATGTTCCAGATGATCACGATTCACAACGTTGCCCATAACAGAAGATGGTACGTTCAGCTCGGCCATGGCTTGCATAAAAATGTCCCAGCCTTTAGGCGGATGTTTAGTAGCCCCGGCGTGAGTCTGAAGGGTTCTCCGGACCAAGTCGAGCATGTTAGAACCCTTGACTAGCATCCCTTTGTAGATGAAACCCCCTTGATCATCCCAAGAAGAAATATCCTTGTGCTGGCTCAGCTTAGTGAGCAGTACTTTAGCATTTTTCCTGTATCGGGTATGCACATTATCCAGTACTTCCTGAACGATTGTGTCAGGGTTCGTGGGGGTTTCTAGGGGGTATCCGGCTTCTAGGGGTGTCTGTTCCAGCAGAAACAGGGTTAATTTCCCTCTGTCCAGATCACTCTGCTTTACATAGGTCAGGTATTTCTGAAGCACTGTGGCATACAGTTTAGCCTTATCATATTCTTCTAATCCCGGTCTTTGGAGAATATTCCTCATTTCAGCATCCAATAAGCGGGTTGCCTCAGTTCTGATATTTTCCTGAGGTGGTTGGGTAGCCCTTAATTGTTCCAGTTCGTGTTTGGGCACCAGGTACATTTTTTCTGCATGCTCCATCACCGGCTAGCCAAAAGCCCCGTAACCAAAGGAAGAGCAAAACTTAACAGAGGTCCGATAAATCCCCCAGACTGTTTCACCAGCTGTTTCTTTTTTTTAAGAGGTAGTCTTTTGTTACTTAGTTTTTTTATGATCCCGCGTCTCTTTTTTAGCACGCGAATTTGATGCGGTGTCAAAGGGATGTTTCCTTTTAAGGTGTTCAGAGCAATTTCTGAAATGGCTGCTATTAAATCATCAGAGGCAGAGCAAAGTATAGCTTTTCTCTGCTGTGGGGAGGATTGAAGAAGTAGTTTTAAGAGAGCCAGATTTCTTTTTACGCAGTTAGACATGTTTCCCTTCCACCGTCCTGAGAGCTAAGAAGAGGCTGCCACTACATCATCTCTTTTTATTCCCACCTGCTGATTTTTTAAAAGTGTAAGCAGCTGGCTGGTCGGGAGGAAAAAGCCCGGTTCTTAATCTAAAAGCATCCGGGGTAGAAGCATTTAGATCAACCACCAGATACCCGTAAGGTGTTTTAGTGGCATCCTCAAAAGCTTCTAGAAAGAACTGGGTCTTACCCGGGTACATCTGCCGCGCCAGGGACACTATCTGTAGCTTATCCCTGGGGTTTTTAAACAAAACCATGTATTTTGTGTTAAGAGCAATGGTGCGGCTCCTTTTCCCTTGACAGAAAACATTTTGAACTATATACATAATGCTCAGATTCCAATGATGCACGTACTTGGTAAAGGCTTTCTCGATTTCGCCGCTGTCACAGGCAGAGTCCATCAAATCATCTACCACAACCATATTTATTTTATTAGGAGGAAACAAACAGTTGTCATTAAGACTGTCCGGTAGACCCTCCACAAACTTGATAAAAGGATATTTACAAAGCAATTCTTCATACAAAGGCTGCCAACAGCTATAGCACCACACGATATTCTCAGGCATAACAGACACCATTTTATCAGCGTGATCCAAAAGGTTTTTTATAAAGTAACTTTTAGCACAGTTGCTAGGGCCTGCCAAAATCACAGAAAAGGGATGCTTCCAACACATGTCCATCTTTAAAAACCATAGGGGAGGCTGTTAAAGTTTTCTGCAAGGACCCTTTTGTCATAAACGACTTTCTGCGTTTTTCTCAAGGTTTTGGTTTCTATTGTCCACTTGCTTTTGTTCCTGACGATAGAGCGCTGTTGTATCACAATTGTTTTAGGGGTGTCCCCAGTGGGGTTTGCCCCATAATCTAGAACAAGATCTCTCAAGGTTTCAAAGTTGACTTTTTCACTGTTGGCCACATTCAGGGTAATCCCTTTCACCTTCAAGCAAACCTTTCCCCCAGACAGCTTGTACCCGTAGGTTTTTGGACCGGCCAACACAAACTCTGTGATGTGTTCATCTGGCGGGATTTCTCTGGTGAGCTCACCTAAATAATCACCTAGCGGGGGATTCCAATCTCCCTCGCGGCTCACAAATATCACAGAATCTGTGTCGTGGTACAGACAACGTTCTTGCAAGCTGTCTAACAGCGAGTACAACTCTAAGCGTGCATAAGTGGTGGTGAAACAGGCTATAAAGATGTTTGTGTTACCAGAGACTGTGTAACGCTCTTTGGCGTGTTTCCAAGACACGCAGGCTGCCTCATCATCAATAAAGTCGTAAGATGAAATTTCATAGGCGGGAGAAAAGAGGTAGCCAAAGAGTTCTTCGGGGTCTCTAACGATGCTGGTGTTGGGCAAGTTGGTTCTCTGACCAAATTTACCCCACAAAGAATTTAGAAACAATTTTGCTATTTGGCGCTTGGCAGGATTGGGTTTGATGTGCTCAGGGCATAAGGTCATGCCTTCTTTTTGCAAGAAATTGACTACGTATCTCTACCTGCCTCTACCGAGGCTTCCTGCTTCTGACGGAGGTGCATTTTTATGTACTCTGAAAAAAGGGTGCTAGACTTCTCAGCAAAATGCCAAACTTCATAGATTTGAGCTACTCTGTACCCCTGTACTCTGTACTGGCGATAGCTTTATTCAATTCTGGTGTGCACCACGTGCTCAGGAGGGCCCTCTCTTCATCTGTGTGGTCACACTTTTGCTGTCTTGTTTCCACGCAGAGGTGGCACAGCGTGAACATAAGTTTCCCGTTCATCCTAGTGGGTAGCACAGGGAAAAAAAGACTTCGCGGTGGGTACAGTCTCACCCTGGCTATTCCAAAATAGCTCGATAGGGGTTGGAAATTGTCATGAATGATTTCAGGGTGTCCGATTGGGTATTCCTTCGTTTTGTTTATAAAGGGGTAAAGACTGGTAAAATCGTAATAGTGTATTTGTTCGCCAGGTTTAGTTTGGTAATATAGACAGATGGCATTAGTTCTGCCCCCAAAAAGAGCATCCCTAGGCACCAGTGGAGAAGGCAGCGGGGTTCTGCTTAAAAAATCTGCCAGCTCCCCATCCATTTCTAACAGAGCCCTCCACTCGTGCTCCCAAATGGTCCTAACGGTAAACCCTTCTCTCTTGAGATAATCGGTCTTGTGCAATGCCTGATAATTCAGAAACCCAAAGGTCATCCCTGTCAAAGGGTTCTGGTCTTTCTCATTGTAGCAAGTGGCACAGCCGTGGAAAAAGCATCCATTAAATTCAAACGCCCTAGGTTCCCCACCAATGTTGGCATAGCCGTCTAAAAAATAGGGACCTACATGAAATTCCCCACCCTGTAAGGCATGTTGAATTTGAATATTTTCTTTCTCCGATATGTACATTAGCCACTGAATAGATGGGGTTGAAAACCTCTTTTTCTGCCTGTGATAGTTGTCCGGGGGGAGAAGCGCTACGGTCTGTGGTTCCAAAAACATAAACCTGTACATGGCCATACAGACGGAGGCCAGCGTGATGTATTGAAAAGGATCTATGCAGCGTACTACATTTTGGAGTTCACCATCTACTTTCACTCGGTCTACCCGCCGTGTCATTTTCATAATCTCATCCCTGTAGAGACAACAGGCCTCTTTCAAAATTTTTACATCCTGCTGGCAATAATAGGCCAGCTCCTTCTGCATGTCAAAGGTCTTATCGCGGTTATTCTGATACCATTCTAAAAACTGTCCTTTCTCACTGGACATCATATTTTCAACGCCGTAGTACTCCATCTTTGGGAGAGGTCCCACATAGTTTTGGTTTTCTGCCCTGGTAAAAAAATGTGGGAAATAACCTTTGCATCCTTCAAATCCCATCGCCTGTGGAAGTCTGCTAAGTTTCATAGGCAAAAAGTTTAAAGAATCTGTGAAACGGATGCCTAGCCTGGTCACTTCAATGCACATGAGTTTACCGCCCTAAGTGATTAGTTTCACACCCATTTTTTCCTTCAATAACTGGCTGACAACGAAGTAACCGTCGTAGCCTTTGGCTTTGTGAGCTATGAAGGTGTAGTTCTTGAACTTTTTATCCATAAAAACCTTAATAAAATCAGACAGACACTCTTCACCCTTAAACTCCCAAGTGCTTTCTGGCTTTTTGGGTTTAGCTTTACAAACCCTTTTGGGGTTTTTGCCTGTGTCTTTCTGAGGTTTTTTTTCCCCTGTCTTTAGCTCCATTGCAAAAATATAGTTGGGCACATGCCTACCCGTCTCCTGCACACATTCAAAATCATAAAAAATGTACCCCTCGCCTTCTTCAGGCTCTTTAATCTGGCGCATAAAGCACCAGTGTTTGTTTACATCCGTGATTTTCCCATAACACTGTTTGCACTGTCACCCTTTGCAATCGTGCTTTTTTTCCACATAAGATTTACACTCATCGCACAGAGTTTTAGACAGACATTCAATCCTATTTTCAGAGGCCAGGGCCATGTGCTTTTCTAAGCACTCTTTGGAACGACAGAACAGTTTACAGTTAGGGCACCTCTGTGTCTTGCCCACATTTTCAGAGCAGTTTGGGCTCAGGCAAAGACGACATCGGAACCTGCACGTGTGGCTATGGCTGTACAACGTCTGACAAAGATCACAATAATTTCTCACGCCAAACACATTTCTCACATCTAAAACACCATAATAATGTTCACCATGTAGCAGAAGAAAACAGGTGTTGGGGTATCTGGGCGTGTCCTGTGTTTTAAATAAACTCCACCCAGTTTTTTCCTTATGCATCACTATGTGAATGTTAACCTGCTCAAGGTCTTCAAACAAAGGTACTTGATGGAGCATAACCTTTTGATATATAGACAGTCCTGATTTCCTATGCAGTTCTTTGGCACCATCTAGCAGTTCGACATCTCTGGCCCCTCTACGTTTTGTAACAGCCAATAGACTGCCTGCAAAGCATAGGTTAGTATCATAGGTATTCAAGTCTATTAAATACTTCCTCTTTTTAGTAATGATCTGAGAATAGGGGATAGAGCTTATAACTCTACAGCTCCCACCTCCCTGGCCTTTCACAACAATCACAACCAGCCGAAATGTTGAATCGAGCAATATTTCTCTCTGGCTTTGTAACAGCTTACTGAGCCACTCTAAAAACAGATCAGGGGTCATCTTGTTTAAATTAATAGCTCGAGAGTATAAGCAGTTTGACAAACTATCTGCCTGAATACGTAACTGGGCATAATCGTTGCCTGTGAATCTCTGGCAGAGTTCTGCTACAATTTCTTCTACCCCATGGGTTATGGCTTCGTATGCCACGTGTAACGGCACACGCTCCAGATTCACAAAACGGAACTCCTCAGTGTACCTCATGCCTCCAAACCTGGCTACAGACCACTCTTGCCTTCTCACCCGCACCATATGTACATCCGGTAAAACATCCTCTGATGACTCAGGAGACCGGGGGGCACTTAAGGGGTCCTCTAAACTGTCTTCTACAACAGATTCGTTATTCCAACCCTCTGACCCCTCAGGTCTTGGTGATGGGGAAGGTCTGGGAACATTTGAGGGACCCTCTAAGGGGCTTCCTAAACCATAGTCACCATCTCCCCTCTCTGGCTCTGTGGGTTCTGGTGAAAGGGCCGATCTGGGTGTCTGGGGTATATTTGAGGGACCCTCTAAAGGGGTTCCTAAACCATGTTCTCCATCCCCTCTCTCTGGCTCCGGGGGTTCTGGTGAAGGGTCAGGACTGATAGGAGGAGAAGTGTTTGAGGGATCCCTAGGGGATCTCTTTTTTTTTTTCCTCAAACGGTGTTTAGCCTTCCCCACGCTCTTCTTTAACCAGGCCCTTACTTTTTTCCCCGCAAGCCACTTGCTGGTTGGCCAACCATTTTTACCCCCACGTTTACCATGACTCCCCCTCTTATGATACAGACTACGCCTGCTGTCCGAATTACACAGACTACCTCCTCTCTGAGTAAAATTTACCCTTTTGCGCTGGTAGTAATCATGATCTTTCAAAGCGCTCTGCACACTCTTTCTGAGATGTATACACCTGCGTGTACCACTCCAAATCCCCCTCTTTTTTTCAAAATAATCATGATCTTTCAAAGGGCTCTGCGCACTCTTTCTGAGACGTATACGCCTGTGTGTACCACTCCAAACCCCCTTCTTTTTTTCACAATAATCATGATCTTTCAAGACAGGGTGTTTATACTCACCTCGAAAACCCACCCTCTTTTTTTTTTTCACAATAATTATGATCTTTCAAAAAAGGAGAAAGACTCTCCTCTTTTTGTAAATTGTGCAAGCAATCAGTCCTTGGTTTCTTATTCACAGGGTTCAGATCACCTGTTTTGGGGGTGTGAATCCTAGTCTTTTTACATGCGAGTTTCTCAGAGGTATGTGGCTTGTTTTCCTCCGAGGAATCGTACCCTTCTGTTCTGTCCCATCCGTCTTCTGATCCTTGGGTGTTATGATCTGCAGGCTGTGCTTTTAGAGGTCTCTGCCCAGGTCCCTGCTCTTCTTTGGGTGTGGTGTGTGTGATCACTTAGGAAATATAAAATTTATATCTCAGCATTGAGAATTCACTTTCCTCACACACTGTAAATTTAAAATTTGCTTAGCCCCTACACACAGATTCTCCTCCCACAGGAAACACACAGTTTCAGAAAAATTACCTTTTACTACTGGGTAAAAACATGACTGTATGTGCTTGTTCTGCTTTACTATTTTAGAAGAAGAGGTTCTGTTTGAAAACAAACAGTTGTTATAACTTAGTGTGATTATAGCAACACTGCCACAAATAACCCAATCCTTTTAAAATAATTTTTACCTTATTGTGGTAAAATGGCCTGGGGCTTCCCCACCTGATAAGCTCTCTGTAATATAAATGAAATGATACAATAAGTAAGTCCTCCGTATTAAAAATTAAATAATAGATTAAGGAAAATAGTGCATGAATAAAGTAAAATATAACTGTATTAAAATAGTCAGCACTAAAAGACAACCCACCCCCCTTTAGTCTTAAAATGTGGTGATCTGGACACACCAGGCCTCTTTTTTATCTTTATAACACACACCCCATCACCCCTATACCATAACACAATCTGTGAGAATATATCTTTTTAAATTCAGTCTTTATTTCCCTTAAAAACTTTTATATTTTATTAGTTTATTTTGTTAATCCTTCTTCTAAGAAGTGTTTCTTATCATATCCAGTGACCATTATGCATTGTCGACCGGAAAATAGTGTATGTATAAAGTAAAATATAACTGTATTAAAATAGTCAGCACTAAAAGACACCTCCACTCCCTTTTAGTCTTAAAACATGTGGCGATCTGGACACACCAGGCCGCTTGTTTTTTTATCTTTATGATACACACCCCCGCCACCCCTATACCATACACAATCTGTGAGAATATATACTTTTAAATTCAGTCTTTATTTCCCTTAAAAACTTTTATAATATTTATTAGTTTATTTTGTTAAACTTTCTTCTAAGAAGTGTTTCTTATCATATCCAGTGACCATTATGCCTTGTCGGCCTTATCTTTACAGCAGGCCTTTTGGTAAGAGATAACTTATGGTCATCTTTTTTTTTTTTTTTTTTTTTGAGGTCTGTTTTATCTTTATAACAAGACCCCCACCCCACCCCACCCCACCCCAACCATACCATACAAAAGCTGTGAGAATATATGTTTTTAAATTCAGTCTTTATTTCCATTAAAACTTTTACAATATTTTACTAGTTTATTTTGTTACCCCTTCTCCTAAGAAGGATTTTTATCATTTCTAATGACCATTAAGTCTCATTGTTTTATCTTTACAAAAAAACCCTATATGTATGTGATTAGATATCCAAGACACTAAAGCAAATGCTAAAATACATTAGATGTAGAAAACTGTTGTTGTGTTTTACAGCCTCACATTCCCCAGTCTCCCACCCACAACAGCAACAGAGGTACGCCCCAAACTCGTTTTGCTAATCCCTTCTCTTAAGCAGGGTTTTATAATCTCTAGCACCAATTAAGTGTTCAATATGGGGTATGAGTGTTTCATCTTCCTCAGTGATCAAATCATGAAGGGCAGCCTTAAGATCTTCTGCAGAATACACAGTATTTAAAAGCTGTTTAACCTGAATTAAGTGTTTCTCAGTAATTCTGAGATTGTTCCTGGCAAACCCTATGATTATAACAGCATTGAAAATGCTATCAAGACATATTTCCTGGCAAAGATCCTGAATTATTTTATTTATGTCTTCATCTAACCAAATAATACATTCGTGGGCTTCTTGACCCCCTAAGTCAAATGTGCACCCCCAGCATAGGTCAAAAAGTCTCTGCCTCAAGCAGTATTTCATTATGCCATAAAAGGAAACGCGAACAAGAGACTTCATGAAAACTTTACGTTCACGTGATGTAAGAGCTTGTGTAGATTCGACGCCGAGCTCACTTCTTAACTCTTCAGCCTCATCAGGTCTTTGTTCTCTGCAGAAGCATACACTTCCTTCTGGTGTACTGGTGAGGAGGTTTTCTGGTGTCATTAAAAAGGCTTCATCTAGCTGCAAAGGAATTCAAATAAAGGACTAAGTTAGCTACTTCCAAACACACATGTGCCATGAAGTGAACCCCACCACTACCGTCACAACCCAAAGACCCCCACATTCATGCTCCAAGTCTCTTACTGGTCTCTCCTCTGCAGTGACCTCTACTTCGCACGCAGGCTCAGGCACAAAGATACCATCTTCCAAAGTCTCAACGTCTGCTTCGAGGTCCTGGGTCTCCTCCAATTGCCTGTTCACAGGCTCTTCCCCAACAGGGTCAGGCTTCTCAAAGAGTCTTTGGGCAAGGAGTCGGGTCTCCTCCTCAAAACTATTTCTATGGTAACGCTTTCTATAAGGCCGTCTTGGTGGTGTAGTGAGTGGGCCTACAGGCGTTGTGAAAGAATCCATATCTGCCCTTGCTTGCCTTAGCACGGTCTCAGATAAACAGAGGGGTCATTAGGAAAAGCAGATAGACCTAGTGGGTTTGCTGCCTAAACCCCCCCCCCCCACTGTACTCATTCCAATTGGTTCAGGATTGTTCTTGGGAGGTCTGAGGCCTCTGAAACCCCTGCCAATTGGTTGGGGGTGTTGGGGCGGGTTGTTAGAGGGGTCACATCACCACCCTACCACCCCATAGGCCACTCCTGTGCTCCAGCGTAGGGGGGTTAGAGTGGTCAGGGACCTGATAGGCCATAACAGCACCATGTGATCTAGGGCGGATCTTGCAGCATGAGGGGTTGGGCTTTGAGGGTCTGCCCGGGTTGTCCTTCTGATGTCATGAACCATGTGGTGTTGGTGTCACACACCACGTGTTTGGGGTCAGGGGCGGAGTTGCTGATGTCACGCACCATGTGATTGGGGTCAGGGGCAGAGTTGCTGATGTCACGCACCATGTGACCGGGGTCGGGGCGGAGTTGCTGATGTCACGCACCATATAACCGGGGTCAGGGGTGGAGTTGCTGATGTCATGCACCACGTGACTGGGGTCAGGGGCGGAGTTGCTGATGTCATGCACCACGTGACCAGGGTCAGGGGGTGTGGCTGATGACGTCACACACCATAAAAGGGGAAAGGGGTGGAGCGAAGGGGGCGGGACTTCCAGTCCCACCCACCTGTCACATTTGCATTGAAGGGCGGAGAGCCATATACTACTGGTGGCCAATCTGGGGGACAGGTGCCATGAAGGCCTCTGTGTTTGGCACATGGCAGGCTGGGGAGGGGACAGGCAGCACAGTGGCAGACAAAGCAGGGAGCAAAAGCAGAGCAGCAGATTGATCAAGGAGTACAGGGCAAGAAGCAGAAAGAAGAGCAAGAGATGGAGCAGGGGAAAGGGATAGAAGTGGTGCTTAGGAAGGGTATGGAGCTTAATTTGAGGCGTCCCTGACAAAAATGTTGGCCTCAACTGGTTTAGGATATAGAAGGACACTATTAGGCCTTGTTTAATGCTTATTCAGATATAAATACATATGCCCAAATATTTATTTGTAAGGTATTTTGTATTATGGACATAAATCCATTAATATAGAAATGACATTTTACAGCAGCAAATTTAGAGAGAGTGACAAATGAATTTGTTCCAGTGGTTTCCAGTCATAAATATGATTTGTTAACTTTATCTCAAATGAATGGTAGAAGAGATTTGAAAAGATGCAGGGTCAATAGAAAAAAATAGCCTTACATGAAGCAGAGGACAGCATGCAAATAATTTATGAAATATAAAAAATAATAGTGATTAAAATTGCAGAGCATACACTGAGTTCTGGGCAGGTATAGGGGTTCTACCACCTGCTGTTCAGCGAGCAGGATAGATGGGAATATGATCAACAAGGACAGAAAATGGATTTTTATCACTAGGCTTCAGTTGTATACATTTAAATGTGTGAGAGGACCATTGCATACTGCCCTGTTTCCTCAGACAAAAAATCATTTAACTGATTTCAGTGTGCATTAGAGGGACTTGTACCATATAAACAGATTACTTGGTATAGGCATTCTTTCACCTGTCCTTGACTTATCTCCCTCCTCTGTTTAAGAGGGGGAAGATGTTAGAGGCCACAAGGGAGCAGATCTTGATCTACAGAAATTTCAAATTTCCCCTTTATATTAATAATACGGTAATACGGATCTCATTTACCTCTGGGAGCTGGCTATTTTCACCAACTGCAACCTGCTGTAATATACATTTTTAAATTCCAAATATTACCCTTTGAAGTTCTTTTACTATGAAATCATGTCTGCCTCCCTGACATTGTGAAGAACTGAACAAAGTCACCAGTCTGCCTGCCAATTTGGCCCAAAGGGAAAAAAAATTCCTTCCAGATCCCATACAGGTAATTGGTCAGACCCACTACAGCATAAGAAACGCATTTCTCTTGCTATAATTGAGAGGAAGGAGTGGAGAGACAGATAAACACGTACAGGGGACTTTTGAAAAAGCACAGGCAAATATGTGGGATAGGAGTGTGTAAGGCCTTGGGCCTATGGGGGAAAATCCTACAAGTTCTTAAACAATAGTTACTAACACAAGAAGTCCTACTAATTTAAGTTCTCAGGAATAGCACGAGGGAAGTGGTAGTATCTTTCCACAAAGAAAAAAATGGCATAGGCCACATTTGCCATTTTTTGTTATAGAGTAAAAGTATCACATTTTAAAGTTCCATTTATATGCTTTTCATGTTTTCCACATTTAAAATAATTGTGAAATATGCATGTGGCTTGAGCTATGAAATTCACTGTGATGTATTTTCTTGCAAGAACATATAAACCTCACACCAGGTTTGAAAATGATGTGCATTTACATGCATCCGTTGATCAAGGGAGTGTTAAGTAATGATTTTTGTAGAAAGCTGAAAGGCCTTGCCTTAATTTACCAAAGTTCTCTCTTCACTGGACTCTTGTCACTCTTCAATCTACTAGAATTAATGATCATTTCCACCAGCCCTTCTATTTCCTCTTGAGAAAATTGGTTTTCTCTTTCTTGCCTTGTTAGAGTCCAGACAAATGCTACTCATACCTTGGAGGCTGATGAACTGTAGCAGCTAAGGAAGTAAAGGTGACAAGTACAGCTTTCTGTCTTTCTATTGTTCTGGTTGAAAGTATGTATATTTTTAGTGCAGTCAGCCTATAATACTTTACTTGCATTCTTTGCATAACTGGGTTCCTTGTAAGCTTAGTAAATAAAATACAAAATGTAGGCACTACAGATAGATTCATTAATTGCCTTCCTTCATGAAGATTCATTTAAATCTAAGCAGTTATTAGTATTCATGTTTGTAATTGCTGCTGTTTTAGGTTTTGCCTTTAAAAGCAGTAGTTCAGTAGTACCAAAAACAATACATATTTTGTACTTCTGAACACTTTTTTCACAAAGTTTTTAATTTTAATAATCAGAGCACTAACTGTTATTTCCAGCATTTAAAACCTGAGAAAAAGCTTTGGTTTATATGGTTTATTATTTTATGGAGAAGAAAAGAACAAACCAAATCTCACTTGCATTGCAATCCTTCAGTGGATGTTGCAGCTGGTTGCATGTTATTGGGCAGATCATCTGTAACTGGCATGAGTGTCTGTAGAAGGCATAAAACTGTCGAAAAAAAATCTGTACATTAGATTATGATTACAGGATAGGATTTCTGGACGACAAGGCTTTTTTTCCTCTTTAATGTGGGCTTATTCAAGTGACACAGGAAAACTGCCATTTCCTTCAAACAGGAACAGACATCTGATTAGTGAGTATCTTTACAAATATAATCTGTTGTTCAGCCAACATAACAGGGTTAAATTTCAGAAAGAGTATTATATAGAGATAGAGAATTCACATTTGGAATGCATTTTTCTGTTTTTGTTGCTATCCAGCTGTCAGGTGAAAAAAACTATATTCTGTTTGTGAAAGGTACAGGAATGGACTAAATTGCAGTTCAGTAGTCAATTATAAAATCACGTCCATAATATGAGTAAGTTGGAAACCAAGCCTGTTTTCCGCATTTTCTTGCAAAAATTACTGCATCCATGAGTTGAAACATTCTTTCTTGGTTGGTTTATTACACCAAAAGGAGAGAACTGTCATCAGCAATTAATTTTTGCATGTCCTAGGAATAAAATATATACACTTGAAAAAATCATAACTTTTTCAGTTGTTAAGCTGAAAATGGAAATGGTGTGAAGAAGGCACTGGCTTGGGGCAGACATTGGGTACAAACCAGTTTAATTGATCAGAAACTGGTTTAAACCTGTAACAGAACATAAGTTCAGTGCACATAAACCAGTTTTAAAATGGCCAAAATTGGTTTGAGATAAACCTGGTTGAATGTCATATCAGACTTAACTGATTGAGCTTAAACCCTTTTCATAGATTTAATTGATTTTTAGGGTTGGAAAGCACCTGAGTAGATCATCAAATCTGACCCCCTTCCCTGAGCAGGAAAGCACGCTGGGGTCAGGTGACCCCAGCCAGGTGCTTATCTAGTCTCCTCTTAAAGAACCCCTCTTAAAGACCTCTGTGCAATGTCTGTCCCAGACCCCTTCCTGGTTTAATTTAAACCAGAGTCCCCCAATATCCTGATATGCTCTCTGGGCTGTGCTGTCTGCTGCAGGTGAGCAGGGCTGGCCTCAACCCTCTGCTCCCCAGCCCAAGCAGGGACAGGCAGGGACAGGGGTCTGGCCAGACACTGGCCCCAGAAGGGAGCAGTAAAGGAGTTTATTCCCCACTCCCTCCCTTGTCCCACCAGTGCCAACCTGCATTTCTCTTCTGGCTGCTTCAGTGGCAGGGTCATGGCTGGCCCCGGCAATAGCCTGGGCTGAACCGGCCACAGAGGGGTTTAATTCCCCTCTCCTCATCCCACTGGCAGGGGCCCAAGCCAAGGTCCGCCAGGCACTTCCCCCTCACTGCTCTAGTGGCAGGACCAGGTGCAGCCAGATGCTGGCCAGCATGGCTCCCTGAGGCAAAGGGGGCAGGGAGGTGTGTTGTTTCCTCTTCAACCCCCCACTGCACCCTGGGTACTGCAGCTGGGTCTGCCTGCCCTGACTACCACCACTGCTGCTCACTCTGTGGTTGGAGCAAGTGGCAGAATAAGCCCCCTCCTGCCACCTCTGCAGAACACTGGAGGGAGGGGGAATGCCCACCCTGCAGCATGAACCCCCACCAGGAAGAGGCTTGCACTCCCTGGTCACCATGACAGGGGCAGCTGCCCCATCACCCCTCCAGTGGCCATGTGGGGGCACAGCCAGACGCTGGCTATGATTCTATGATTTTTCATAGAATCATAAATGAATACACCTCAGGAGGTCATCTAGTCCAACCCCCTGCTCCAAGCAGAATCATCCCCAACTAGATCATTCCAGCCAGGGCTTTGTCAAACTAGGCCTTAAAACCTCCAAGAATGGAGATTCCACCCTATCTTGAGGTAACCTGTTCCAGTGCTTCACCAGGCCCCTGGTGAGAAAGTTGTTCCTAATATCCAACCTAAACTTCCCTGCTGCAACTTGAGACCATTGCTCCTTGTTCTGTCATCTGCCACCACTGAGAACAGTCTAGCTCCAGTTGTTGTGGGTGATCCCCTTTATTGGACCAACTGCAGTAGTTGGGATAGATTTAGACAAGCTTTTGAATGAATGGCATTTTTATTCAGATCTCATTATTAATAGGGTTTGTTTTTTTTCCTAGAGTAAAAGTTTGTATAAATTTATTGTAGTTATTTAATTCCATAGGGTGATTTTTTTAAAAAAACAACTTATTTTGTACTTTGCATTTACCATGCATAATTTCTTTCCAAGTTTTTGTTGTGGAATTTTAATCAGCTTTTAAATTAAATCTTATTTTGTGACATAAAACATAGCTTTGGAAGTGCCACCTTCAAAGATCTAACTTTGATGTAGGATTTACTACTAACACTCTATTATAATCTATTTTTTTTAGATATAACTTGGGGGGGAAGGAGAATTAATACGCATACATTATGTGTTCACTCTAGATTAACAATTCTTTCAGTTGCTATGTGCTGTTAGACTGTTCAGAAAAACACCTAGATGCAAACTATTCCAAATGTAGTAAATGTTCTTCAGATTTGTAGCAGCTTTTTCATAATCTGGCATGCTATGTGAGGATTTCTTTAGGAGTAGGATGGAGTTGAGGAAGGGGTTTTAGACTGCTTGCAGATGTTAAAAAAAACAAACCCCAAAACAGTGTTGTATTTTAAATTTGGCGTGCCCCTGTGCCTCACTCAGCACATGCCCAGAAGAGGCATCACCTTAGTTGGGCTGGGCTCGCCCAATATATGTATATGCACTTTAGTGGGGCTTATCTGGTGCTTTTATCTAATGGCTAACTGAATCAGATTTAGATAAAAGGGCCAAAAAGCCCCACTGAAGCCCCTGATCTATACAAATGATGCAGAACCAGGTTGAAATAATGTGCTGCTTCATTCAGTAAAGCATGGTTTGTGGGGTTTAGGGAGTGGGGTGGTTGTTTTGTTTTATTTTTTTTAATATCTGCAAGCAGCCTCAATGGCCCATTATGTCAGCTATACCAGTCTAGTGGGCAGTCCTGCATGGGCTGCCTTCTTCACCCAACTTATCTCTTGATAAATGTTCAAATAAAGGCACAATGGGATTCTAACAATTCATGCAGGATTTTAACAATCATGTTTCCAGCCATGCCACACATGTATGGGAGGAGACATCCCACATTAGATTCCAGTGTGCAATATTACCAGTATGGGGAGTCTGATCCTGGTGTTTCCCTGGATGGGCAAGTAGCAAGCTTAGGTCTCATCTGGGGAAGCATAACATGCACTCCAGTAGTTGGAAGCCCTGTCAGCTGATCAGGGCTCCAAGCTGGGAGAATTTACCATGCGCTCTCACAGCTGGGAGCTCTGTCAGATAATCAGAGATCCCAACCACACTAGTATACAGTGTGATCCTTCCCTGGGAACTGCAATCAGCTGAGGGGGCCTCCTAGGCTCTGGAGCACATGAAAGGCTACCATGTGTTTCAGAGTGTAGGTGCTGGCCACACATTGTATTAAAGGCATGTTAGGAACAAGTGACAAAGTTATTACATATTTTGCATAATAAATTCATGGCTTACTCCTGATTTTATCATGCCATTAGTTAATTGATTATGGGGCCAGGTCACTGCTTAAGAAGTGATTAACCAGTTTATCACATCTTAAGTGTAACATCTGTCAGGAGCTATAGAAGGTTAGCTGCAGACAATACAGAGCAGCGTTTTTGTCATGTCCATAGCACTAAAGGATTCACCTTTTCAGAGGAATCTTCTGCTCCTTTATACCTGGAGCTTTGCACTACTTTAAATTATGAATCTGACTTCCATAGCTGAGATTAACAATTCCATTCTAGACTGTGTTTAGGCATGACTGTTTAAAAGATGAACTGAAACTTCAGAATTGTACCTATTCAAGAAACTGGAAAAGGACTTTGTTGTTGTTTTTACATATGTTGTAAAGCTAACCTTTTTTTCCAAGTCAATAATACTTGATACTAAAATGGCCAGTTTCAGTAATTCAAAATAGCCTAGTTTTAAAAAAATTAATTGCAAAGCCTGTTGAGTTTAGAAACATTTTTGTAAACAAAAACATTTGCAAAGTTTTATAGGACTTTTCAATTTTAAAATATCAGCTAAAACATTAGAAACATTGAAAAATTTCAGAAAAATCAAGATTGTAGGACAGTTGGCTTTTATTGAAGTTTTTGTTTGAAAACATTTTCTCTCTATATATTATATTCCTCAGAAAGAATGGACTCCATTATCTTTACTTCTGTCCTTCATATCCATTATCAGAAAATATAGTTGTGGAAAAGTGTTACATACATTTATTATGAATTAATAGCTAAGTTATTTGGTAGGTGGGAAGGAACTGCAAAACCTTTTATTACAGGAAACTTGTGATTATTTGGTTAAAATGTTTATCAAACTACTTCAGAGCAAACAATACACTATGCCTAACATGGGGTTTGTGTATAACCTAGTTCAGTTTTCACATGGACATTCTACATACTGCAGTAGATTTAAGTAAGTTGCACCTTGTGCCTTTCCCTACAGATAAAAATTGACTGGCAATATTATAGAAAGTGTGTGTGTGTGTGTGTACACACATATATATATATACACACACACACTTAGTGAGGTTCATTTGGTTCTTAAAATTATGTTTAAAATATAATTGTAAGAACAACATTTGCCTTACTTGTAACTGATACTCACAAGCTAAAATGCATCATATTGTTCCCATTCTTCCTTTAAAAAAATGTGATACAGTATGAGCTATTTCTATTTTTGAAAGACAGTAGTTCGACACAATCACTTTTGTTTTAGAGAAATGTCTTTGGTATTGCTGTTAGGAATAATGTCAATGTCATAAAAAACAAGACTCATTTAACTAAGTCCATTAAAAAAAAATCTTTCCAAAATAATAAAAAAGATTTAAATGTGCACAGTTTTATGAAAAAATATTTATCAGGAGAAAATAGAGTATTTTTATGTAAGTCAGTACATCATTGTACATTGAATTATTGTTGCTATAAAAAAAGCTATTACACCTACTCAACAGGAGTAAAATTTACCCTATTTCAGGGCAACTCTTTGGCTTTTTAACCACTTAATTACCATGTCAACTGAGTTGAAGTATAGTTGTAGCTGTGCTGATCCAGGAAATGTCCAAGGGGTGAGGCTTTTTTGGACCAATTTTATAGCTGGGAGAACTGTTGGACAAGATTTTAGATATCAACTTCAGGTCTGTCTTTTAGGCCTCCAGCAGATGTCCAATTAAAAGTGCAATAAGACTTGATCCATGATCATGAACCTGGGCTTTACCTGCAATGGCTGAGCACAGATCAGTTCATTGGCCACGTGTTCAGTTTATGGTGCAATGGGAACAAGTCACAAATTTAGGAGACTTTTTTGTGTAATCATTTTGTGGCTTCTTCCCTTTATTATCATGCCATTAACTGAATGAATGTGTAGCCAGGCAACCACTTAAGACATGGTTAACTGGTTAATAGTTTCTTAATACATTCAGACTACATGAAACTATGTGAAGAAGCCCTGGACTGAAATAGCGACTTTGCAGGATCACATGGATTTTTTTTTTCCATTTCATGGTCGTGTATCTAGGCATGAGCACATTAGAAATTTTAGGAATATGCTAGAAAAGAGGTTTGGAAACTAATTCTTAATGACAGTGCTCTAGTCATGTGTAGCCTTACTAAATCCTAAGTGTATCTTGGCCACCTCATTAGCCAGTTTGAAAATATTAAGTGAAACACATTTTATTGTTCTAATGCAGCAGAAATCACCAGCCTGTTAAATATACAGATTATGAACAATTCATTCTAGATAATGTTTCTTTTTAAAGGACTTGAAATCTGTTTGTTACAAAGGAATTCAGGTTAATAGTTTATTTCTAACAGTGTCACCTTAGGTTGGTTAGATTTTACTTGTTATTGTCTTTGAATATAATATTTTAATACTGATTCCATGTGTGTGTCCTGTTGCTGAGCACCTGAATATACAGATACAATGAAGATGTATGCCTGCTGTTCAGTGGCTTACATTGCTCCTTATTGTTTTTATTTTATTTCATTGCTTTATTTATGAAATAATGCTGGGTTATGAATGCTTACTTTAAAGCAGACAAAAGCTAGGAAATATGCCATACACTTTGCTAACTGAACTGATCCGTAAGTGCCTTGTCATTACCAAATTCTGTCATCCTTACTCGCATTGAGTAACACCTTCTTGCAAGAGTTGTTCTACTGACTTTTGGAAACAATTGCAGAGTGGTGTTCCATTTGATGCGAGTGTGACTGTGGTCATCAATTTCACTTAGTCCTCATTCAAGCAAACTCCTCGGCTAAGTACAGACAGTCAAAAAGCTCGAGGCTGAATCGATTCAGTCTTTGAAGGTTAGTATAAACTGGACAGATTAAATTGAAACAGAATTGAACAGACCTTACCTTCGATTCAGGAAATGCAGCCACATGCCTGCAATGGCTGAGGCCAGAAGCTGGGGAGTGCTAGAGCATGGCGCTCTGGCTGTGTGTTCATTTCCTCCCCTTGCAGACTAGGCTGCATCCCCAGCCAGGCTTGTCCCCTGCCACCCCCTTTTCAGTCAGCCCTCACTGTTCCAGCTAGGGAGCAGAGGGGCGAGGCCAGCCCTGCTCTCTGGAGCAGACAGCCCAGCTCTGGGCTTGAAAGCATGATGGGATCCTAGGGGACTGTGATTTAACTTGAACCAGGAAGGGGTCTGGGACAGAAGTTTCATAAACTGGTTTGACCCAAATCAGTTAAGTCTGATACTACATTCAACCACGTTTATCTTAAACCAGTTTCAGTCATTTTCAAATGGTTTATGTGCACTGAGCTTCTGTTCTGTTATACGTTTATACCAGTTTCTGATCAATTAAACTTGTTTATATGTAACTTCTGTCCCTAGCCCAACTGACTTTGCTGGGAGTTTGCCCCAGTGAGAGCTGTGCAATTGCTAAAGAGCTTGCCTTAATATAAGAGAGGGAAGTTTCTTTCATTGTGTTAGCTCAATTTAGTTAGCTTTGTGTAATTGAATAGATATTCAGTTCTAGCCACAATGCAGACTAACATGCCTGAAACGCTGTTACTTGTGTGTTTTAACTAAGAGAACGCTTGGCCACCTAAAAATGTACTCATTAAGATAGGAGTTGACAGTCCCATGTCACAAACCTACCGTGTTTTGAGCAGATCATAGAATGCCATGCGTGTTTTCTGGGTTTGTTTTACCGATATTATGTGTAGTTTGTACAGATCAAGCCATGTTCAATCTTGCCTTTCTTTTTTATATTAATTGTAGTATTTGATATAAATGCATTTCTTATAAATTATAATAGGGCCAGAATTACTTAATACATTTTACATGTGGGAGTGGCTCAAGGCCTAAATGTCTGAAGAGAGGTAATTACTGAAAATGGGCATCTGGTATGTTAAAAAGCCAGACCCTTGCAGACAATGATGCATTTTCATTTAAAAAAAAGAGACCCATAAGAACAACACTTGCCTATTCAGGTTATCTTAAGAAGGATGTTTCTCACAGTGGGGAAATGAAGTGAGAGAGATCTTTATGATATTAGATTAGTAATCACCACTTCTAAAAAGACAAAAATATTCTCCAGGTCATAATTAGATTAGGAAAGACTTTGTCTGGTAAGTATGCACTTGTGAATGGGTGTGGGGGTCAGGAAGTTGTATGCATACTGCAAACTCCCCAAGAATCCTATGGAGGATGTATGTAAATGGCTAGGTAAGAAACTATTTAAGCCTTGACAGGAAAGCAAGTTTTTGTTTTTAGTTTTCCAGGGCATAGGGAAATACTAGAGTCCCTCAGCTAGTAGGTTGAGTAAAAACTGCATTTTTTAAAATTAAGATACAGGGTAAGGACAGGCTATTGTTATTTCCTTTTGTTTGTTTCTTTTTATGCTCTGTCTGTATCTCTACATATAAAATGCTTTTTTTTGGTTATCTTTTGTAATTTACTTGTTGTCAAGGGTAAGTGTGATTCCAGAGCATGTAACTATATAGGCAGCCTTCTTATTTGAAAGGGTGGGATCCATTTTTTTCTGGGTGCTTAACCAAAGAAGGGAGTGATTCTTCTTGCTGGCAAATCCTGTCTGCTAAGAGGTGGCAAGACCTGGGTGAGATTGGTAAAGCCGAGTTTCTACAAGTCAAGAAGTTGGCTCCTGGTACACCTCAGCTTGTTCTCAGTAGGTTAGCAGCATACAGTGGGAAGGTGTTTGTGCAGCAGGGCACCCCTAAAAATATGAAAATACCTCAGAAGTGCCTCAGATGTCCCTGGCCTTATCCAGGCCCAGACCATGTCACACTCCCTGTGCCAGGGGCAAGCGTGTCTCTATGGGGCCCACCTGTCTCTATGGGGCAGTGAATTTCCTACTCATTTTTTTTTTCTGTTGATGGAAGAGTATAATGAAGCTGCCAAGCATTTTACCCCTGAATCTCTGTTAATACCTGTGGAGGAAAGAGCTTTCATAGACCACGGTCCCTTCCTCAGGACATGTAGCTTAAATCCTCCAATTTCTTCATTCTAGAGCTTTAAAAATGGAGTAATGGGGACAAAATGATATACAGGACAGGAACAGTGGTCAGATTTCCAGCAACAGCAGAGGCTGTGGCTGCTGTTTTTGCTAATATTCCCCCCTGCCCCAAGTCAGTGCATTGGCCTCGTGCCCTGATCACCTCCCCACCTATTGCACCCCACCCCGCGTTATGCTACTTAGATAACCTGACTGGATTACATCTCCCATGATACATCAGGGTGGTTCAACAGTAGTGCAGCTTCATAGTCCTGGGAGCCTGGCCTAAGGAGGAGAACGGGCAATAAGGAACTTGAATGACAATAAATATTCCCAAAAATAAATTTTAAAAAATCAACACAATTGACGTTTTCCCTAGAAATCTGTAACAGAAATTGCATTTGCTGTTGAAAACCATTTTGATAAAATGTATTTAACAACAACAAGTAGTAAATGTTCACATATATCAGCTTCTGTCATTAATTCCAGTTTTAGTTACCATGCTTTGTATAATTTATTTTATTTAGGCATAGTGAAATTTACTCATTTGCAGAAAGCTAAAGTGAAGTCCTGATTTAGGCATGTGTTCAGACTTTGATTCAGCATGATACTTAAGTTTGCTCTAGCTTTAAGCAAGTGTGTAAGTATCAGTGGAGTTACTATGATGACTACAATACTTCCTGTGGTGCAGAGAAAAATCTTATATCCTTGGAGAGGCCCCAAGCCAAATAATTAATTTCATATTACTGGTCTTTATAGTGAAGCATTTAATGAGACGTTGCCACGCTCATGGAAGGGTGTTTCTGTTATGCTGTATCTTTATAAAATACCTGTGTCTATTTTCCTTGATTTTGTTCAAACTTTTTACTTAGAGAAGAGAAGAAATCATAAACTATTTCACTCCGCATTGGGACCTCTTTATTAAGGACATTTTAAAAGGTTACAGAAAACACCAGACAATTCTGCTATAGCTCAACAAATAATACAAAGCTACCTGGGTTATGCTATATTACATAGTATAACATCAATAGAAACATAGTACTACAGTAAAACATGTTCATTTTTAAGTAGAATTGGTATACTGAGAATATGGCAGCGCAAAATAAAATATTATTCTTTAAAATATACAGATAGTTCATTACATAAATCAAGCCTTATATGGAAAAGGGAAATGAGCTATGCTGGTTAAGTAATTCATTATGGCAGGTGATATAAAAAATTTTGCTTCATAGTTTAAGTATTGAAATCTAGTATGAAAAAGGTTGCAGTGAAGCAAATGCTTTTTTTAAAATTTAATTTATTTAATTTCTTAAAATGTTGGTAAAATAATTTATACATTCTTTCCTTACAAAGTGTTACCAAATGTTGAGTTAAAAAGGTGTTAAAATACAAAAAAAGTTTGATTAATTATTTAAGAATTTACCAGTAAAAAGAAAGAAAATCCCATTGTTTCTGTCAGTTCAATAAAACAATGTAATGTGCAAGTAAAACATGCAGTAACAAAACACGCACGAAGCTTAGCATGTACAAAAAAGGAATTGGTACTTAAATGAAAGCAGATAGAAATGAAACCAAGAAAGATGAAGAATTTTGCAGATTAGTGGAACACAGATTGTGGCTTTCTGGAAAATCATGCAGTCACTATTTTTATATTATTTTTTCTGCTATATTTGCTACTACATTACCCTTATTTTACCTTTTTTTGGTGTTGAGAATTTTTCAGCCATTCTACAAGGTGTGTTTGTTGATCTGCCTCATGAATTACAGCTGCTACAGGGTATTAATATAGACTAAACTCCTGCACTCAACAGATGACTTATGGATAGCTTAGTCATGTAAAAAGATATTAGCCTTAAGAATGCTTCCTTTAGGACAAAAAATCTGAACACATCTGAACACATACCCACCTTTTAGCTCTCTTGCTGAGCCCAAGAGCTACATTACAGCCTTTTCTCATATAGAGAATCTGTTATATAGATTTCTTAAAATTCCAATTTTTGTATTATTTATATCATATACTCCTAATCCTTTGATTGATACAATCTTGGTTTTATTATGTAAAAATGACACAAAGCAATAAGAAAGACATCAGAAAGGAAAAAGGGAAAAGACACATAAGAAAATATTAGGAACTGAGTATAACTAGTATTTCTCTCAACAGAAGCATAACAGTTGGCCTATTAGAGTTTATGACGCTGTTTGATAACATCATGTACAAGATTCTGTGGGAGGGAAATGTTTAAAAGTTATATTTTTGGTGTATTGTGAAGTTTTGTTCATAAGTAATGTTACAATTTTATGCTTCCAATAGAATACTACCACTGATGCACCAGAATAATTTATTGTCAAATAAGATCTACTCTTCTTAAGGCTTTTTTTTTTTAATCCAGTGGATTTTGATTCATTAGGGAATAGTCAACAGAAGTAGCATACCAATTACATAGGAGTATGACATATTTCATGAAAATAAAAAAAGTAACAAACAAACCTCTAGGCAAGAGTCTGCTCTTGCCTGAGAAGACTCTTTGGGGAGGGTGGGATATAAAGCTAATAAATAAATACATAAATTTGTTCTTCCCAGTTAGTAACTACTGTGTCATTGGACATATGGTCTGAAAGCAGGGAAACTTGAATTTATAGTTCTGTCCCTGATACCCAGGACAGAAATTGAGAAATACCATGTCTTCAATTTAGAAGGGTTATGAGGAGCTTGCTATATAATAACATAAGCACTCTAGGACAAGAAGTCAGGCAGATAAGACTAGGAGAAGAGCTACAGTGGTAGGAAAATGAGATTAGGGCAAGGAGCCAAAGCAAGTGAAGACTCTGAGATAAGTAGCTGGGTGTGGGATGGGTGCGCAAAGAAGGGGTATATATAAGTGTTACATTTAGATCAACATAACCAGGGTTAGATCAGTTTAAATCTCAATCTCCACTCATGCAGACATTTGGATGGTTTAATTTAGCCCCAAAATGGTGCACCTGATCTAAGTTAGTGCACCTCAGGAGGTGCACTAACTTAGATTAAAAAAGGGTTAACCCAATCTAGTGAATGGCTGTATGTGTTTACAGCATGGCCTGGGGTTGGGAAAGCCCTCCCAATCACTCCAAACCCAGGGCTGTGCTGTTCCTGCCCCCATAACCCCCAAGTATGACTGGGATATTTTTATCTCCTTACCCCTCCCCACCTCCAACTAGGCAGCCCCCCTACCTCCCCGCGCAGACCCCCATCTTGCAAATTACTCACCTCAGGCTGCTCATGCTCCTGGCAGTGGCACATGGCGGCACGTGGCACTCCTGGTCTGTGTGTGGCAAAAACTTCTTTGCACCCAAGGAGACGGATACTAAGACTTCCTAGAAGGGTGCAGGTAGTAAGAGTCTCTAGCAACTAGAGTTGTTCCTCTTTGAGTGGGCATCATCATCCCTGACTCACTTCATTCCTCTATTGTCAGTAAATAGCAGGAGAAGCCACTAACAAAGTCATCGCCTCACTCCCTCAGTGTCTGGTCCATTTAGAGGAAGATGACTTTATACAGTATTGCTATCATTTACCCTGTTATGTCAAGTCCCTGCTGATGTTCTTAAGATTGTAACATCTGTCAGTTTGTGGGGGGCGGGGAGGGCTTTATGGGGGATTTGGTCTTGTAGCAAAGGTGTCTGAATACCAACCAGAGAATTGTATTCTATTCTTATTCTCCCAGATCCTATGTTTGGCTGACCAAGCCATTTTAAACCAAACTTTTCACAGGTGGGCATTAATTGTGTATTCATGATTTTCTGGTGCCCAGCTTCAGACCCAGGGGGCATGACTTGCCTGCCCAAGTGCTGTGTCAATGACAGCTCTTCTTTGAATACATGCAATACTATAAAATAGAAAATACAGTAAAAGCTTTGTTATCCAGCATGAGTGGGGTCAGGTGCATGACAGTTATTTAAAAATTCCAGTTATCTGAGAGTGTTATGGAAGACAGTGCCATACTTGTAGTGTAAATACTTGATGCACATGTACATGCCAGATAGATTTGGCAAAGATTCTGGTTGCTAAAGTAAGGATTTGTATTGAGGCATATTGGAAATTCTGATTAATAGAGTATTCTGGTTAGTAAAATGCCGGTTAACACAGCTTTTACTGTACTCTGAAACAAATAGTCTACCTCAAAACTAGAATTAGCGGAGGCTTTTGACATTTATCTCTCTTTTCCATTTTCCCATCTTATGAGATGGTTATCATAACATAACAAAACCGCTTTTATGGCTGATGTTTTGTGAAGGCAGATTAACTAATATGTGAGGCACTCAAATACTATAGTGAGCAGACTGGAAAAAAGCCCAACAGTAAAACGTCAGAGCAAGATTTGGACAGTGGGCAGTAAATAAGGCAGAAGACCATACATTGAACAATGAGGCTAACATAAAGTATTGAATGAGGCTCACTAATTGAATGAGGTCTTTACAGCCTCCCTGCTGAGCCCAAGGAAAATAAACTATACTCACTCACTCACTTTGGTGCACCAAGCCTGGCAGTTAGGTAATGCAGATGGATCAGGGGTCCTCCTGAACATGTGCCCCAGAACTGAAATCAGGCTTTTCGAAGGAAAAATCTCTCAGGCTCTGCAGGGAGGCCCTATAGGCATAAGCACAGGGAATCATCTTAAGCACTAGGTAAAAAAAAAATTAAGTATATGATCATATTATGAAAAACTACATCTTAAGGGAGCTGTACAAACTGGGATAAATTATGCATATATTAATTCTGCTATTTCCTAACTTGTGAGTACATCTGGTCAGGATTTTTTTTGACAAAATACTTTTTCATTAGGAAAATACTGAGTCATTAAACAAAGCATTTTTAGAGGACTGTGTCAGTTTTGATGCCTTTTTCTTGGGATTGTTTTTGTATGGCCAGGATGCAACTTGTTAGGGCTGGGGAAGTGGGGCTTCAAAATAAGATTCTAATTGTTCAAGCTGTCAAAGCTGTTCTGCTTCAGTCAGAGAGAGAAGCCAATGTATAGTGCAGTGGCTAGGACACCTAGAGTGTGAGTGGTCCAGTTTCAAGTCCTTGTATCAATGACTATTTATGCAAACTGAAAGAGAGAGTTTAGGAGAGACAGAACTTCTTCAGAGCAGTTTGAGGATTACAAAAAACCCAGGTCCAAGTATGTGGTGTCACAAAGAGATTTTGAACCTTGGAACTCCCCTAATTTAGGTGAGAACCCAGTTCACTTATCGGTTGGCTCAACCTGGGTAGGAGAATGGTTGAGGGACCTAAACTTCAATCTCTCACATTGCAGGTGAGTTTCCTGGGAACTATTCTGAGAGCTCTCTTCTCCATACCCCTTCACTCTAGAAAGGGGAAAATGTTTTCTGACTCCACATATTTTCAAGTGCTTGACTTTGCTACTTCAGTATTCTTTTAATGTACCATTTCTTTTGTTGTTGCAATATGTAATCTAATATATTATTTGTAAATATAGATTTAATTTAATAACATTGTTTTGCTTACAGCTTGCTTGATGCCACCAGAGCTGGGCAGAGTTACACAGCTTGCACCAAATGCAGGTTTTCCTTTGAAAAAAAAAAAGGTGAGGAAAACAGCGATGTACCTACATCGTTAGCTGCTGTGAAATTGTGGGATTTATTCATAAGGAATTTCCAGCTTTTAAAAACCTCTCTGCGATAAAAGCATAATTTTATCAACTCCCATTAATTTTTAAATAGCCAAGGTGACAGGCAGCTGTTCATTTGACACAATTTTCACAGTCTTTACTTGCCTGCTATTGGCAGTTCTAAAGCTATATTCTTGTTGTTCTTTGCATTAGTAGATAGGTAGTTCTCTTCAGGTTGATTCCTGACTGGTAATGTAAACCACTCCCTGCCCCGCTTCCTCCCTGCTCCCTCACAAAATAAAAATAGCTCTATCCCAACCACACATTTGGTCCAATAAATGATAGCACCCAAAGATATCCTTGCCTCTCACATAAATAGTTCAATTCCTGTCTGTTCTCTGTCTTTTCCCCTTATGCTCTTCAGATCATATGTCCAATAAAAATTGCATTTCAAAATTCATATGCAACTTTTGCAAAACTATCAGTGATTTTGTGACCACGTATTGGTCTCAGCTGTTGTCAGAGACTATTCTACCTTTTTGACATCATGGTATAAAATGTAATTAAGAGGAGAATGGACATATGGACAAAGCTGTTTTTTTTTAAATAATTAATTACTGTGGTACTTCTTTTCTCAAAGCTGAGCAGGATGGAGGTTGAGATAGTGAGCATACAGATATTTTTACACCTTTAAGAAGGTTCCACTTTCCAAACATTATTGTGAGGTGGGGACCAGGGAATACATTGAAATATTTAGTGTTCACATTCAGTTTGGAGAAGAAGCCAAAAAACTTGGATATATTTCAGAATTGTCCAGTCCCATGCATCTGTTTAATTGTTTTGGATATCTTGCAAGAATGAACTTTCTTAGAAGATTTCTAGGACCTTTGGTTCTCTTGCCAAGAGTGAAGGCATATGAATGTAAAAAAGTTATCTGAACACTGCAAAATTGCATTGTGCCTGAGCCTCATTCCAAACAGAGCTGGTCAAATATTTGAAAGTGAATAATTGGGATAACATTCATCCACATGCAGAGGAATACTTCTAGGCCTATTTACTACTTACTACTTCAGGGATATGGGTGCTGTCCAAACTTTGTGCAGTGCCTCTAAGCAGAAATGAATTTTTCCTTAATCAATACTTTAATGAAAAAGTACCAACTTAGTTTGCCATTTAGTCATGGAGTTATGTTAATATTTGTGATGTGCAAGTATTTGGACAACCAGTGAATATTTACAAAAAACCTTTCATTTTACAATTTGTTTGAAATGAATATGATGTACAAAAGAAAGATAATTCTGTCCTCGACTATACACAGATGACCCCTATTGCCTGCATGGATGAACAGTGGTAGCCATTACAGTTCTTCTAACTTTGTAGAAATTCATTAATGAATGTCACTTTGGCATTGATGATATTTCATAAGCTTAATGTCAGGAATATCACAATAAAATTAATTACTTGTACATGCAGTTGTGAAAATGTTAATGACAACCAGTGGATTGCTGAATGTAAGAGAGGTCATGGGGGCAAATTATGCTTTCATTTGCAGAGAAAAAAAACAATGTAATTCAGACTAGTACAGAACTAGTCTTACATTCATCTCTCTGTTACAGTGGAGAAAATTAAGTTAGATTCTTTATTCTCTTTTCAATAGCTGCTTAGTGCTTTGACTAATATTTTACTCCAGTATCAAACAACTTTAATATATACTTTGGGCCTGAGGATTCATACTGGTCTTGACTTCAGGAAAAACTACAGGATAAGCTCATTAAATAGGTAGATTTAAAAAAAAAAAAAAATATATATATAGTTTATCTTCATATACTTTCCAGCAGTTTATAGTCCTTCTTTAAAAATTGTTATTGTTGCTTTTGTGCCAGAAAGGACTTTTATTTTAAGCTGACTCAATTTTGCATTTGGCCTTCATATCCCTCTGGGAAAATAGGGAATTAGCCATTTATGCACAGGTAGAAGAAATGCAGCTTTTGCACACAAGTAAATACCAAAGAAATCTGGAGAAGTAAATGGCCAGCTGTCACCTTGGGACTTCAGGAAATAGGTGGAAGCTATTAAAAATATGGTGCTCTTGCAAAATTTTACTTTGAGCAACATTTATAATTTAAGAAAACAAAATCAGTAATACCATAACAACACCATTTTAGTAAACACTGGTAATTTAGTTACAGTACTCCTAGCTTGATTCTACCCATAAAGATTTGTAACAGGTTATCAAATTGGGTGTTTACATGATTTAAAATGAGTTGTTAAGTATTTTACCAACTCCCTCATAATGTCTATATAAATAACATTCTCATTTGCATTTCATATTATATATCATTTCATGGCTATTCTTGTACTATATTATTAATCAATTTTTACAGTTCTTTTAGCATTCAGAAGTGCATTAATCATTAGTAAGATAAATGTCACCCATCTTGGTTATTTCAATTTAAATGCAGATAAGCAACCAAAAATGCGTAATGCAACCTTAAGGGCTAAACCTACAATAAGGCAAAAAATACTCAGTTTTTATATCTTGTTTACCATAGATCCTACTGATACAGTTAAAGAAATGGTCTAATTGAATACAAGATGGGGGGGGGGGGGGTTTCCCCCTCAATCGGCATGGGGAGAAAAGTCCCTTGTCTTATAATTGCATAAAAAAAAAATTCACTAAATATGTTGTCTACCATTAAACTGCTGCCAGAAGCAGCATGTGCTCAGTAATGCTATGAAGAAACCAACTACGAAGTTGCTTAAATGAGCCAAAACTGAGCATGACTATAAAATGCATGGTCCACACTGGGCAAAAATGCTGATGGGAACCTGCCACAAGAATAAGCTGGTGTAGGCCATATGAATAAGACATACTGTATAACTTTCCCAGAGTGAAATTCCTCTCACCTCCACCTCTTTTTCAAGTCAATATGAGCCCTGACATTGCATATAGTTCCCTCAGAATATGTCCATTGACCTCTCTCTCAGCCTGGCACATATGATTAGTGTGGTCCCACTCTCCATGAGGTGAAGCCAGATCAGGTTGCCCTGTGCTTCATCTGCATGTAATTTTGGAAGCATCCCAGGACTTGACAAGAACATCCAGTTTCATTTATGATTGGGGGTTAATTAGTACATGGATCCTTTGTAGGGGGTATCTGGGGTATGCACACATACGGTGCTGAGCTGTGGGGTCACAATGGCTTGAAATGCTATTCACTCTGGTGGGGCCCAGCCCAATGAATTATGTGGTAAATCATGAGCCTTTGGCTTTGGACTAATATCATGCATAGTTTGTCTTACATGTTTTTACATGTTTGTGCTTTAACTAAAGCTTGTTTGATGAGCTTTAGATAAATCACCCTGCACCCCCACCATTTTGAAGCACAGGGATGTGGATACATGAGATGCTCCAGGTGCCTTGATTAGAGCAACTCTCAGACCTGTTCTAATTTAAGCTTCCCCCTTCCCACAGCATATATAAAAATATGTTGCATTCCTCCTTTACCTAACCATAAATTCCCTGAGTACAGCCTACTAACCACCTGTATTTGAAAGCCTCCTTGAAATGACCCCTATTTCCTCCTTTATGCCAGGGACATTGTGTGCATTTGTGTCCCTTCCCCCTCCTATTGTATGTTAATGTTTTTTTCCCAGACAGAGGCGATCTGAGCAGCTCCCCATTCCCAGGGATGTGCATATCCCACTATTACCCACTTTTTCCTCAGGGTAGGTTTTTAATGTGTCTTCAGTCTCCCTTTGTATCTTCATTTATCCAATGTTTTTAGTTTCTGCCGTAGAATTATGTGATGGGAGCATTAAGTCTAGGGAAAGAAATTACACATAAACTAATATAAATGATCAGATACTGGTTCAAATCTGTAACACAACAAAAATTCACTGTGCATAAACCACTTTCAAAATGGCTGAAAGCAGGTAAAATGAACCTGGATGAATGTTTTTTCAGACTTACCTGATTTAGGTTAAATCAATTTATTGATATTCTGTCCCAGATCTCCTTCAGATGCAAGGTAACGTACAGCCATCCAGCATCCCAGATTCATTGCACCTCCCCCACAAACCCCACGTCATAGTGTAGGTGGGGTTGCCTTGGGCTAACATGTCTGCTTCAGCTAAGCAGGAAGATGTGGTTTAGCACCCCACAGCTTCTGGCCTGAGCCACTGCAGACATGTCGCTGTATTTCCAGAATCAAAAGTGAATGTCTGTTCACTTGCTTATTGATTTAGTCTATGCAGCTTAGACTAACCTGTGAAAGTTGAATGAATTCAGCCTTGGTATTTTGTCTGTGTGTATATAGCCTAATAGTTTAGGTGCTTGTCTTGGGTATTACAATAGCCAGAGCATGGCATGGATAAATGAATGTATGCTTCAAAAAATCAAGATGACTGTAAATGTAACACTCTAATAGCAAACTTCATTCACCCACAATGCACATCTTGGGCTGGACTATGTTTGGCTGGACTTTTTGTGCACTGGGCCCCCTCTACACATTCAGATAAAGGCACAATGGGATCTAATGTGCAATCAACATAATTGCGCCTTCTGCCATGCCATATTGTACATTAGATCCCATTGTGCTTTATTGCCAGTGCTGAGGGAGCCCAGTATCAGCTTCTCCCTATACCAGCAAGAAGCTAGCTCCCATGCCTGGGGCCTCCTTCAGTTTCATAGTTTCATGGTTGGTAGGGTCAGAAGGGACCTGAGCAGATCATCAAGTCCAACCCCCTGCCATGGGCAGGAAAGAGCGCTGGGGTCAAACGACCCCAGCAAGGTGTCTGTCTAGCCTCCTTTTGAAAACCCCCAGGGTAGAAGCGAGCACCACTTCCCTTGGAAGTTGGTTCCAGATCCTAGCTGCCCTGACTGTGAAGTAGTGCCTCCTGATATCTAGCCTGAATCTACTCTTAGTCAACTTATGGCCGTTATTCCTTGTTACTCCCAGTAGTGCTTGAGGGAACAGGGACTTTCCCATTGCCTGCTGGTCTCCCTTGGCCAGTTTGTAGATGGCCACCAGATCCCCTCTCAGCCTTCTCTTGTGGAGGCTGAACAGGTTCAGGTCTCGTAGCCTCTCCTCATAGGGCCTATCCTGCTGACCCCTGATCATGTGAGTGGCCCTCCTCTGGACCCTCTCCATGTTGTCCACATCCCTCCTGAAGTGCAGCACCCAGAACTGGATGCAGTACTTCAACTGTGGCCTGACCAATGTCATATAGAGGGGGAGGATCACCTCCTTGGACCTGCTCGCGATGCATCTGTGGATGCGTGACAAAGTGCGATTAGCCTTCCTGACTGCATCCCCATGTTGCCGGCCCATGTTCATCTTAGAGACTGTAATGACTCCAAGATCCTTTTCTGCCTGTGTGCTGATGAGAGGGGAGTTCCCCAGCCTGTAGGTCTGCTGCTGGTTCTTCCTCCCCAGGTGCAGTATCTTGCACTTGTCAGTGTTGAAACTCATCTTGTTCTCATCCGCCCAGCCCTGTAACCTGTCCAGATCTAGTTGTAGCCTATTCCTCCCTTCTATCATGTCGACCTCTCCCCACATCTTAGTTTCATCCACGAATTTGAACAAGATGCTTTTCACCCCCTCGTCCAAATCACTGATGAAGATGTTGAACAGTGCAGGCCTGAGGACCGAGCCCTGGGGGACCCCACTGCCCACATCCCTCCCAATTGAAAATGACCCATCCACCACCACTCTCTGGGTGCAGCCCTCCAACCAATTGGCAACCCATCTGACTGTGTAAGCATCGGCACCACAATCTCCTAATTTTTTAATGAGAATGGGGTAAGAGACAGTGTTGAATGCCTTCCTAAAGTCCAGAAAGACTACGTCCACCACGATACCTGCGTCCAAGGATTTTGTGACCTGGTCATAGAAGGCCATCAGGTTGGTTTGACAGGACCTGCCTCTAATGAACCCATGTTGGTTTCCCCTAAGCATACACCCCCCTGCTTGCCCCTTGCAGATGTGTACCTGGATAATTTTTTCAAAGAGTTTCCCGAAGACCAAGGTATCAACTTTACCCAGTTGATCTCCCAAACATGGGGATTCCGTGTAACCCCAAGGCTAAGGATCACAGAAGCAGTGAAGTTCTAGCTCCTGTAGTTTCACATACCCTTGAGGCTTGGAGATTACAGCAGCATCTCCCAGCCCCTGGAGGCATGCTGCAGGGACCCAGCCTCTACAGTTGCTGGACTTGAGTCCCAGCAGCTGAGGGCTGCTGCCAGGTCCCTGGGTCCACAGCTGATGAGGCCTAGAGTCCCCGTACTTGCCAGACTCCCATCCCTGGCTAGATATGGTGCAGCCTTTAAGCTGGCATACCTGTCAGCTGATTTGGCTCCCACCCACAGGGGAGGCCATGGTACATGTGGTAATTAAAGCTCAATAGCAACTAGCTATGAAGTTAATACACATTTTTGAGGCCTACCTTTATAGCCAGTTAGAGCTTTTTTATGGTGTGATAGCTCCTTTGCATGTGTAGTTGGCCTCCAGGTAATTTCACAATTAACCAGTTAACTGCCTAATACCTGTAACATGTAGAGGGTGCACTAGGTAACAAGAAAGCCAGCTCTTTGTCCTGTATAGTGGGCCCTGTGCTAGCTGGACAGCAAAGCAGCCACAGCCAGAGATGCAGCAGAAACATTGTCACCTAACCCTAGAGTTTCTAGGTGTAAATGATGTATTTATGAGATTCAGTCACTCAGAAAGCTCTTTCTGAAGAGAACTTCTCCAAACTATCCCAAGATAAAGCCTGTGGTTATTAAACACTAATGCTTTTATGGTGTGAGTTTCACAATAGTCATACTGCATTATAGAGAGAAAAGCCCAAAAGAGCCAAGTTCAGACTCAAATTAGGTCATGTCTAGCATTTGGACTCCAAGATAATGGTACTGATATCTCAGGAGCCTGTGTACGTTATGCGATTTCACCTCAGTCTAGAAAATGCAAGCCTAGGTTTTCAGATGTTAATGTGTGTGCTTCAGAATGTAGCCAATCTTGCAGTCCCTGTATTTCTATGTATTCACCTTGTTTCCTTTTTTATCCACAACCTTGTTGTCAGGAGAGTGTATATAAATATTTTCATTTATGTTATGGGTGTGGGCCAGAAGTATGGTAGCTGCTTTTGCTGAATAAAGAATCCCACACTTTGGAGCTGTAAAGTTGCCAGACCCACATTTACTGGACAACCATCCTTTATATCTGATTTTAAATATGTACATGGATGATGAGTTTTGTGTCTGTCACCAGGTCTTTCAGGCTTTCTAAAGGGATCTCACAATAAGATGCTGTACCAGGGACCATTAGTTCATTTGGAAGTAATGGCATCCTGCAGCTCTGAAGTATGTTCCTTTTCCAAGGCCTTGTTAAATATATTGCTCTACTCCATGATGCAGTGTAGTGGGGATGGGGGTGGGAGGCAGGGGAGGGCTGGAGGGAAGGTAGAGGGGAAAGAGGGGGGCAAGACATGAGGGCAGAAGACAGGTGAGTGAAACATGGCTTTTATTTTTCAGCTTTTGGTTCAGGCATTAGGGATTTATTTTCTGATCAAACTACAGGGTTAAGGCTCTCTGAAGCCAGATTGTTATGTGAGAAAGATAAGGCTGCCTGAAGCTAGAGTTCAAATAACAGAAGAAGCCAGAGTATTTTTTTCTTACAGAAATTTCTTACACATTCTCTCTCCTCTTTACCCAAAGTGAAGTCAAGCCTTCAAGCAAATCTGTAGTCAGAGCAGTCAAATCCCCAAGACCAAATCCCAAAAACCTTCCTAAAATGGACCCAGTTCATTTCTCTAACACAACAATTAGCTAGAGTCACTTTACTAGACTTTTCTTCTGGACCTTTAGGTGTCCCTTGAACAGGTGAATTCTTTTACCTTTCTTTTTCACAAATAGAGTTTTTATACCTTTCCCATAGAATTTACTGGATGGAAAATGGTAGTTATATATACCTCTGTATTATCCTAATTCTCACTTAGGAAACATTTTTCATGTATAGTAGTTTTATTTTCCAATAGCTGAAATAATTATTTGCTCTACTTATGTCATTGTTAGGAAAGTTTGCCACTGTTATGCTAATCTAACTTTAAGATTGTTCAGTGCCAAATGGAACAGAGAGTGGAGATGTACTGACATCATAATTCTGCCACTGTAGATTACTTCTAGGTATAGTGTATTTCTCAGGAAATATTGTGTTGTATTGCTGCAGTATCTGCAGACATAGTGGGAAGGTAAAGCACTGAGATTAGGGCTATGAAAGCATACAAAACGATCTTAAAAGATATTTTGCCTTTTAATGAATAAATAAGGAACGTGGGACTTTATATTTTCTCCCATATTATTTTATATATTTGTTATGATCAGTGGTAAATATAAGAAAAATACTAATTCTTTTAAGGGTATCTCCACATGCCTTTTCTCTCCTAAGCTATTGCAGCAGCTAAAATTAGCTGATGTTCCTGAGAACGGAGTTAAATGGGAACGGAGAAAGAGCATCATCACGAGATGTCCTCTTGGCTCTAGAATATAGTTATCACATTGGTTCTCCAAAGCCTGAGTTTGTGGAACTACAAGGTCTGCTGTTCTCTCAGGCGTATGTGGAAGTAAAGAGTGTGAGTGAGTGAGTTAGCTGGAATTGTTTTGGAGAGTTCCAAGTCTGTGTATTGAGGTGGGTTCTGTGTGGCATTGTACTTTCTTTTGTGCACTGAAGGGGTGCCCAGATATTTCTAGAATATAATCTACAGAATAAATCAACCGCTTTTAATTCTGTTGGAAGGTTAATTCCATCAAATTTCAGTGTGCATGCACTAGGACTCAAACACTGGGGCATATAATTGTATGCACACACACATTCAAAATGCATCATCATTATATTTATGGGTTCATTGTCCTAAAGTTGGTCTTATGTAATATTCAGGACCAATGGTGGCAACACTTCTAGGTTTGTTCTAAAAATAAATAATCACAATGGCTGTGAGCTTAAAAGCTTGGAGGTTTTGCTCAGAAAAGAGGAATCTGTGTAAGACTTCACATGCCAGAAATCTAAATTTGATACATACTGGCTCTAGAAAGTTAAGCATGTTCCAGCATCAGAAAAAAACAAACAAATGAAAAAAAAAACATGCCCAGTAATCTTCACTAAACCATAACAGCTGCTTTTTTCAAGCATTCCAACATACAAAATTACTCAATTAATAACACTCTTACTGGTTTCTTTTGTAAAGGCACTACAATGGAGAGCTGATATTTTAAACAGTACACATTATTGTACCTTTCTAGTGCTGTGAATTTATCAGACGACCTAGACAATATGAAAGACATTTTGTATTTTCAAACTATAAAGTACCTTCTCATTTGGTCCTTTTAAGGCAGATTCCAGTTTACCTGCTCAGCTAATAATAGAATAACATCCTGTAGATATTGGGAGGGCAGATTGGGGGGCGGGGGGGGGGGGGGGGGCATGGAATCTGCACATTTTGGAGACCCAGAGAAAAAGGTTTGCAAATTGGAAATCACATGAATGAAATTAAGGTCCAGTTTGTCCATCTGTTCCCCAGCTTGTTCTTCTTTTATTGCTCTAATAGCAACAGCATACATTTTCTTAACTTCTCAGATTTATGGGCAAAATATTACTTAAGTTCATGGATTTTTTCACAGCACTTCAGTGAGCTAACTATTCCCTTAAGAAGCCTTTGTTAAAAAGTAAACTTTGAAAAGAACCCATTTTTTTTCAAAATTTTCCCTCCCCATCAAACTCCCAGTGGTACAGAGCATTTCTGTTGCTTCAGATCTCATTATGTGAAGAAAATAAGCACATCAAGTGGGTATTCTCATTATTAAGATGAAGTCACACAAATTGCAAATATAACTTTGCTCCTGATACTACAATCCTTTTATTGAAACCTTTCATTTGAAATCACAGAAAAAAAATATTCCTCCCTCAGTTTCAGTGAGCACAGAACTGAGATTCTGAGACTGAAAGCTTCTTTGTTTCTATAAAATACTCCACCTGTGCCCTAATTAAATAAAATGTCTAAGTTAATTTGCTTTGTGCTTTAAATAGCCTGCTACCACTTTCTGTGTCATAGGTCTTGATAGTATTTCTACAAAGATCTGTCTATATTATAGGGAAACAGAGAAAGTGAAAAAGATATTCAGTACCAGACTGGCAGTTTGGTAAAAGGTAGGGGCTGCTAAGGGGGGGGGTATTTGTTTTGAGTTCATAGTTCATCATGTAGCAATATTATACCATTAATTTTTAAGTTGTGCTAGGTTATAGCCAGTCATTCATGACACAGTAGCTTTTTTTCCAGTGCATAATTTAAGGATTGCAGTCACATACTCAAGGAGCATCTCCCTAGGGTATATGCATAAGGAGCAGTAGCTCCATGCAGAAGTAGCACATCATCTGTAATAAATCATATTACTTGGTCAAAATCACCAACTTAGCTCTTTATTTCTGTGGTTTGAAAAGCTAGATTTGTGGTGGTAACATACTTTTATGTTTTTAAAGGGTTTAATCACCGTGTTAGTCCTGATGTTTAGACTTTTTTCCCCAAATCAGAGGTTTCCATATGAAACTATTAGTCTGGTTAGAATAAACCACTGTCCTTTGTCTCAAATGTTTTCTTAATAGAAGATTCTTTGTGAATTTATGCATTATTTATGTGTGTCACAGTTTAAAATAGAAATGATAAAATAAATTTGAGATATATTAAAACTAGCAAGAAAAACCATTACAATATTTTCCAGTGCCCTGAATATTTGTTCTCTGAGTCATTATAGAGTTGACTCTCTAATATTTATGTACAGTACAGTGTGCCCCTTAGTTGTATGTCTGAATTCAAGATAATCCTAAACTTCCCAAATACTTAAGAAAACCTTATAGATTCTTGTTTACAGGCAGAAAAGTCCTATTGAAGATATATTTTTATTTTACTTTTTAAAATGATATTTTGCTTTAATTCATGAATGGTCAGTGGTTCTTATGTGAAGTATAACCTTTGATCCTAAATACTATTTTCCATAATAACATTAGCTATACTTTAATCTTATAAAAATATTTATTTTTAATTCCCAAATGATTTATCTACCTTGGAATCTATATGTTATTAGTGCACAAAGTATTGTCACTTGAAGAAATAAATGTATTATGTGACATTCTTTTATACCGAATCTTGCTTAATATACAGAACCCTGCATATATGCATTAACATTTCTGAGGCGCTCATGAGCACAACTGTTATGGATTTAACAACTAAATTGTAGCATTATTTATAGTATAAATATCTGCATACTGCAGTAAAACAAATGGCATAGTAAGGAGTATCACAAAATCATAAATGTTTGCCTCCAGGTTAGACTAGCATGATTCTTAAGACAGGAAAAACAATGCTAGCTACTTGAGAGATTTTTGCTTTCTAATGTTCTATACTATTAGTGTTGGAAAGGATTAGCATATCCAACATATACATAAGAGAACAGATGATGTTCAGCCATGCATTGTGCATGATCTTTCTCCCTAAGTATGGAAAAGGATGGTTCAAAACCAGTGCCTCAGTTTCTTTGGCCAAAAAGTGGAATTTAGTTCTGTATTTTGGCATGATCGGGCATTTATACACATACGTTTTCATACAGGGATGCACCAGAAATCCAGTGTGTTAGAGGAGACTCAATTAATCGAGTCTTCTCTTCACACCAGCTGACGCACACTGTGCTGCATCACATGCAGTTGTATAAGCAGTAGGGCTGCGAAATTTCGCTACCAGTTTTGTTTCAATGCTATTTTTACTTGTTTCAAGGTTGAAACAGCAAAATCGAAACACAACAGATATGGCCGAAACAGCTTTGAAACAAAATGAGGCGAGTCAAAACGTTTAGCCGTTTCAATGCTGCTTTGGCATTTCACCCATAGCTTATAATAGGGAAGGTCAAAATAGCCCTTAACTTGTCATTTCTGGCCTGATTTGGGTGAAACTTACAGAATGGTAGCCCGTTCTGAGGTCACAAAGCCTACCAAGTTTCAAGGAGATAGGTGCAGGAGTTCGGAGAAATTGCACCCCAAAGTCTTGAAAGCAAAACTTGTGTCACGTATACGTATTAAGCCACAGTGGGGTCAAAACTGCAGGCTTGCTAGCCCCTGCTGAGGCCACAAAGTCTGCCAGGTTTCAAGGAGATAGGTGCAGGGGTTTGGGGGAAAATGTACCTGAAGCTGCAGACAAGCAAAAACAATGACATGGGTGAGACTGTGTGTGTTAAGGTGCAGCAGGGTGAGCTGCAGGCCTGCTAGCCCCTGCTGAGACCACAAAGTCTGCCAGCTGTCAAGGAGATAGGTGCAGGGGGGTTCTGGGGCCCTGCACCTCTAGCTGCTGCCTGCAAAACTTGTGACATGGGTGCTTGTGCAACTGCTGCCTCTCATCAGGCAACAGGACTGATGATCTTCCATCACTTGCCACCACAGACCTGGGGGTAATAATTGACCACAATATGAACATGAACATGACACAATATGAACACGAGTCGGCAGTGCGATGCTGTACAAGGGCCAGCAATACCCTGGTATGCATCAGTGATGCATCTCCAGCAAAACCAGAAAACCCATTGCAAAGAAATTATTCTCCAGCTCTACTTGGCATTGGTGAGACCACAGCTTGAGTACTGCATCCAGTTCTGGACTCCACACTTTAACAAGGATGTGGCAAAGCTTGAGAGAGTCCGGAGAAGGGCTACCTATATGATCAGAGACTTGCACAGCAAACTATCTGAGGAAAGGCTGAGGGACTTGGGACTTTTCATCCTGAAAAAGAGAAGGCTGAGAGGGGCTTGGTAGCAGCTTACCGCTACATCAGAAGCATACGTCTAGGGCTCGGTGAACAACTGTTCACCAGGGCACCCTTGGGAAAAACTCGGAGTAATGGTCACAAACTCCTGGAAGATCATTTCAGGCTTGTTTCAGGCTCAACATTAGGAAAAACGACTTCACAACCAGGGTGTCTAGACTGTGACCATTACTCCTAGGTACTGTTTGAGATATTGGAGATGCAGGCAGAATATCTCATTAGCCTGACTGCTTTTCAAATAAGAAAAACTTGGGAGTTTACTTTCTGGACTGGTGAAGGGTGAGAAAAATTTTGGAAGAAACATGCAGAGGAATGTGAGAGGGAGGAATTAAGAGAAAGTTTATAGCAGAGGAAAAGCAAGGGAACGAGTGATTATAGTAAGAATGTATACAGATATATTAGAGGCAGAAGACGTAGAAAGGTGGATGGAATTGTATGTGCAAAGAATAACATGTGTAGAGAAGAACAAATACAGTAGTTAAAAGGGGTAATAGAGGGCACAATTTGTATTGAGACCAAATGACTGGAGCCCAGGTGGGGTGCAGCATCCCCATCTATAACCCAGCTAAGGCCCTACCAAGTTTTTAGAACATACCATGGACAAACAAAGCAATGCAGCAAATGCAGCAAGGAGGGTCACCTGTCTGCACAATGTCCCCTCATGGTGTGTTACAGATGTTAAGGGAAAGGGCTTCCAACTGCAGAGTGCCAGGAGTCCCTAAAATGCAGTAGCTGTGCGGGGAGGGGGGCACCTATTCCACAGGTGTCTCAAAGCCAGGTAATAGAGGGACCTTCAATTGCATAATAGAAGTGGGTGACAGAACAGGGGAAGGAGAAGACAGAACTTCAGACAGACCATCCAGATTGCTAGCAAATATAATAAAAGAAGAGTCACTAAGAGATGTATGGACAGGGGAGACAGTTTCACTGTAACTGACTCCAGTGGAATGAAACAATCAAGAATTGATTTTGTGTTTATATCAAAAGAAAGAGAGATAAGGAAGAAAGAAATGATAATTCTGGCATTTCGTGATCACAGGATGCTGAAGGCAGAACTGTGTCTTGGAAAGAGCTCTATAAAAGGAAGGGGAATGTGGAAGATAAATGTGTGCTTGCTACAAGATCATGAGATATGTCAAGCATACACAACAGTGTGGGGTGGAATATACTGAAAAAATATTTTCAGAGTATCAGGGAATGGTGGATGATGGTGACGAAGAGGATGGGAGAATTCTTCAGGAAGGAAGATTGAAAAACTGCTAAGAGAGCTGCAAAGAAAGAAGCAGAATTGCAAAGGAAGCCATAGAAGAAAGATAGGTAAGAGAACTAGAAGAAGTGAGGCAAGAGATAAAAAGCTTGTCTGAAAGAAAGATGAGAGAGCAAATATTTTTAGTACAAGCACCCTGGGTAGGAGAAAATGAAGACTGGTCCTGATACTTTTCAGGTAGTGTAAAGATGGACAAAGGAGAGCTAAAAGCAGTGTGGCAGAAGGTGGTACCAAGGTGGAAAAGCAGAAGAGGTGCTGGAGGCAGCAAGAGCATTTAATGAAGAGCTATATCAGAAGAAGAAAATAGGATGAAGATGAAGGTTTTGCTGGGAGAGACTGAAGAGAAAGTAAAGGAGGAGAAAGCATAGAAGATGGGAAAAATAAGCTTAAAGGAAGTGAAGTGCTGAAAAACCTTTAAAAGAGGGAAATCATCAGGAGCAGATGGATTACCTATGGAATTTTACAAATAGCTTTGGGCATTGGTAGGAAGGATATAGTTTTGGGCATTGGTAGGGAGTGGAAGTTTTCAGGGAAATAACAGAAACAGGAGAAGCAGGAAAAGATTTTACAAGAGGTGTTGTGATCTTACTTTTTAAGAAAAGGTAAAACCTTTCCTGAAAAACTGGAGACCGATTATGCTTCTTAATACAAACTATAAATTAATGGCCAAGAATGCTGGCTTTGAGGATGAGGAAAAACCTCCAGAAAATATTACGTGAAGACCAAGTACAGGCAGTAGCAGATAGAAGGATCTCCAAAGTGATCACAGATGCACTGTCCCACATCCAAGAGAGGAAAACAAATGCAGTTATAGCAAACCTAGATTTAGAAAAAGCATATGACAGAGTGGACCATGATTACATATTCAGAGTGCTAAGAAAAATGGGATTCTCAGAGGAATTTATATATTGGATAAGTTTATTGTATAGAGAAGCATAGAGTCAAGTCCAAATTAATAGGCAACTAAGTGGGGCTTTTAAAATCATACGAGGGTGAGAAACAGGTGTTGCTACTACTATCTGTGTGTGGCCTGGAACCATTAGCACAAAGAATAAGAAAAGACAAGATCATAAGCTGAATAGAAATACCAGGAGGGGAGAGGTAAAAAGTGTGTTATACATGGATGATATAAATGCAGTATTTAGATGAAGACTTTCAATGGCAAGGGCATACATCTTAACACATCTTAACATACATCAGAGTATGGAGAAGTGATAGGGGCTAAACTAAATAGTTTGAAGTACTTGGAGAAGTTGGGCCTTCAAATAAGAGAGAGAGAAATAAGAATGCTAGGGATCCTGATGGACACCAAGGGGAAAGGTAATGCAGCATGGGAAAAGGTGATGAAAAGGATACAGAAAATACTTTGGTTATGATCTGGAAGGATACTGTCCTTTGCTGGAAAAGTGGTGGTGGTTAAGGCTGTGCTGCTGCTGATTATTCTATATACTGGAATTGTACTCCTACTTTCTTCTTTTTTCATATGTCTGACTTGGAGCAACAATTAGAAGTCCAGTTTAAGGTTAGTTAACCAATCTAATGATTTTGAGGAAAGGTAATATATCTCTGCAATGTCACCATCAAATTTGTATAGAGGGCAAGGTATTGTTATGTGGTCCATAGTTTGACCAGGGTTGTCACAGTCACATTCTGCAGAACTCCTAATACACCATCTGTGTGCATCAAGTGACCACCATCTGATTTAGAACCTTCCATGTTTTTCATTGAAGGTCAAAACCAGGAGGCTTTATTGTTGGATTGGAAATTAGATGTTTATTCCAAATGGTGGTTTCATTCCATGCTTTCCTCCAAGCTGCTGCATGGTCATGTCCTACAACGGCTTGGACACATGTTCACAAAAGTTTCTGGGAGCCCCAGTAGTGTGCTAGAAGGTTCTTCAAATCTCTATGGACTGGGAGATCTGGGTTGTCATCCATGCAGACAACCTCTCTATATGTAGCTGTGTTGCAGCGAATGTCTAGAGAAGCAGTATTGCCCAGTACCAGTAACCATTGAATTGGTGTAGATTTCAGGGTTCTGGTGATAGCATTGCAGAAATTAACTGGACAGCCACATATTTGATAAGAGTGCTAGCAGTCCAGACAGGTGCACAGTACTCAGGTGTTGAAAAGACAAGTACCATAGCAGAGGCTCAGAGTATTCTCATGGTGGCACCCCAGCACATGCCAGTGAGTTTTCACACTACATTCACCAACTCCTGATCTCCACAGCTATTTTTTGAAGATTATTATGAAAGGTTAAGGTGCGGTCGAGTGCCACACCTAGGTAGGATGGAGTTGGATCATGTTGTAATTTTTCTCTGCAAAAGGTGACATTGAGATGAACATGTGTTTTGTGGTTGTTGAGGTGAAATGCTGACATCATCTTATATTTGAGTAAGTACAGTCATTTAAAATACCAGACTGGAGAAAAGATGAATCTTTTATCCTATTTCTCCATACAAAATGAGGATAACAACCGTCACTTTTCCACATCTTAGCAATAAGACAAGATTTAATTTGTTAATTCTTGCATGTAATGCTTGGATGCAAGTGCTTTAGAAGTTGGTGGTGGTAGAGGGGATTGAATTTTCATTGGGGTCTTTTGGCTTCTTCTCAGACTACATTTTCCCGAACTGCTCCTTAATAGTGTGTGTGTGTGTGTGTGTATGTATATATATACATACATACATACACACACACACACACACGTCTCCATTGCAGAGTTTGTGCATCAACATTATTGGAGGGGTGCATGTCTAAGGGGGTAAGCAGAAATCATATTTCTCTCAGGAGGAAGCCTTTTGTTCTGGGATCTACAGATATATCAGTTCATTGTCTCACTTTAAGTACCTGTGAAGTATACAGGATAAGCAAAACAAAAGAAGTCCCAAGCAAAACCAAGAAAGTGATTCTTCTCCTTTACTCAACATTGGTGAGACTGCAGCTGGAGTACTCTGTTCAGTTTTGGGCACCGCACTTCAGCAAGGACATGGAAAAGCTTGAGAGAGTCCAGAGAAGAGCCACCTGTATGATCAGAGACTTGCACTGAAAGTCATACGAGGAAAGACTGAGGGACCTAGGACTCTTCAGCCTAAAAAAGAGAAGGCTGAGAGGGGACTTGGTAGCCACTTATTTCTACATCAGGGGAGTATATCAAGGGCTCAGGAAACAACTGTTAACCAGGGCACCCTTGGGGAAAACCAGGAGTAATGGCCACAAGCTCCTGGAAGACTGTTTCAGGCTAAATGTTAGGAAAAATGTCTTCACAGTCAGGGTGTCCAGACTGTGGAATAAGCTGCCTCCAGAGGTGGTGCAATTGCCTACCTTGGAAATCTTCAAGAGGAGACTAGATGATCACCTTGCTGGGATCACCTGAACCCAGTTGTTTTTCCTACCTAGTGCAGGGGGCTGGACCTGATGATCTTCCAAGGTCCCTTCCAGCCTTACAATCTATGAATCTATTAATAAAATATGCTAATACTTTTTCCTGGGACAATGCTATATATATGCACTGGATGACAGTAACAAGGTCTGGGTTCAAATTCAGGGGGTGAAAACCAACTTTCCATATCTGGCTCAAGCCCCCACCCAGAAGCCTAGGAAAATTAATTTTAACTGGCTGTTCTAAAGTGGACAAACTTCCCCACTCACAAGCAATGTTCAAACAAAATGTTTTATTACAGGGGATAAAGGAAACAATACACAATCTTAAAGAATACCTTGACTATTAAACATTAACACAAATCCAAAATAGTTACTGGCAAATCAAGTCAGGGGAGTTGGTACCTAGCTTAGTCTATTGGGAAAGAAGATTCAACCAGAACTGCCGGCCAGGGAGTCTACTTCCTTCCTCCAGCCAACTGTGGCAGCTACTTTGTAAGGAGGCATACCTGGATGACCCAGCTTTTTCTTGATTCCAGTGGTTTCTGCTGTACTCTAGGGGCTTGACTACCTAAGCCAGCCAAAGGAGCCAGTGCTGGGTAGAAATTCACACTGGAGTTGCTAGTACTCTGCTTCTGGGGAGCATTTATGAAGAATAAGTGTTCTGGCTTTTGCTGATGGGGGTCACTGTTGTTTCTCCACCACTGCTGGGGTTTGCTGTCACTTCCTTGCTGTCCTCAGGGACCACCACTGCTCTCCACTCATCCTGTTCAGGTTGCCTATGTAACCTCAACTCTTTAGACCCTAATTTATGTCAACAACAGGTTTAGGGCTCTTCACCCTTTCTATCTATAGTGAGCCTCAAACTTAAATCACTTAACTCATTACAGGGACATATGCTCAAAAAGCACTTTTGCTTTGAGGAGCTAATCAGCCATAAGACTATCCAGAAGGTGATTCTTGTCTGGAGGGTCTCTTACTCCTCAAACACACACACACACACACACACACACACACACACACACACACGGTGCATCTACATAAGACATTTATAATGGTGTTGCCTAATTAGCTCCACAGTAAATGTCTCGGAATCTACATGTACAGTGCCATTAGGATGAAGTAAATTCATTAACTCCACTGCAGGTTAGTGTTTGTAAATGCAAGCACCATCCTGTGGTGGAGATTTTTACTCTGCAGCAATGCACATGTAGGCATTGATGGGGTGGCTGAAGTACAAGGGTGCTTCAGTGCAGGGGCTTCCTACCAGCTAGCCCCACATGGAAGCACCCTCGTGCCCGTCCATCCCCTCCACAGCATATTGAGTCAGGATGGTGCAGCCCTGATCTGACAGGCTGAACCCCCAGACCCTCTGTCAGCCAGGGCTGCTCCAACTCAGCTTGACATGCTACAGTCTTGGTGTTGCATTCAAATGCAGTGTCCAAAATCAATCAACTCTGGTGTGATATGTGCCATAGTTTATTGCTGTGCATTAATTGCATGTGTAGATGCACCCACAGTGTCTCTGCACTAAAACTAAAGGTAACCCCACCCAAGATCCCTGCATAGCTCACAATAAGTTCTGATCTTTTTTCAGTGCCCTTTGCATAACTTTTGGTTAGCAACACTGGTGTACCTACATGCTATTGGCTACAAAGGACCAACTCTCAGGATCATCATAAATACGAGTTTATTGGACGGGATATGAAGTTACCAATAAAATCATAAATGCAAACAGAAATGACCTGAGCAGGGTGTGAAGCCCAGGGCAAATCAGCCCATGCAGAGCCCCACCCCCACTCTGATCCCATGCATTCTGGACATGAAGAAGCTACCACTGCCATTGACAGCAGTGGTGTCAGTGGTGGGGAGTGAGCGGCTGGACACAGCTGCCTCTCTGCCCAGCTCCGTGGGGCCCCCCAAAGTGCAGGGCCAGGGGTGGTCACCCCGATTCACACTCCTCCCCAACCAGGGACAGCCCTGAATGCAAACTTTGAGTTAAGAGGGATACTTGTCACCTTAGCGCGTGCACGCACGCACGCACGCATGCGCATGCACACACACACACACACACACATGCACTGACTCATTCAAACCCATGTCATTTAAACCCATGTAGTATAGTGTATAGTAGCTGTAGTGATTGTGAGAGCACTGGTGTTAGTATATTTACCTATCCGAGGGCCTGGAGATTGCTGTCGATGGTCAGTTTCCTTCAAGGCGATGTATTTTTCCAGATGTTGGTCGCCTGCTCATCCTTCTGTCTCAGTAAGTCAGGTGCTGGATGAGAGGGCACCATGGGGGGTCATGCTTCACTGCCTTTTATCCCTTTCTGGCAGACTTGTGTGATCCCCCAGCATCATCTTGGCTGCCCAATTCAGAGGTTGCCGTCCCACATGGGTTTTCAGTAGTACATGGCAACTGTTAGCCACAGGGGTCTCTGCCTGTTGGTACCTGATGTTTTGGGAGTCCACCCTTGACTTACTAACTTAATGGCTGTATTATCATGGGTTACAGGAATAGTCCATAGAGTGGGTGCTTCGTTCCAGGAATCAGTTCCTTGGTTTGATTAGCTTAAAATGGCTTGTAGAGTAGAGTTTTGTAATGGTAAGTTCCTCTGGCTAGACTATTGTCAATTAACAGCCAGAGGTACTTGGTTTGTCATTCATACTCACATTCATTCAAGGAACCACCCAATATAGCAGTTTTATCACTTTACAATTACAATTTCAGTGTAGGTTTTAACAATGGTCCAGGGTGTAACTTCATTCTACAGGGAGTACATTCCTTAAGGGTTTAAAAGTATAAAATACAAAATGCCATGGTAAAGATGAAACAGATGAAATACAAAAATGCACTGTGAGGTAGTGAGGATCAGTGGTTACTAGGGACAGTGAGTTAGGTTAGCACCAGGGGATATTTACAGTTTTTGAAGTGGATGTTTTAGTTCTTTTGTTTTCTTTAGTAACACTGAGCTTAATTGCTATGTAGATGTAATTTCTAGATTTCACCTACAGAAAGCCACTTCAGCTTTCTGGCTCACTCGAGCCTTGCCACACCCATGCAATGAGTGTGCTAGGTCTCTGCCAATACTTAGAAGGAAAAAGAAATGCACAAAATGGGGAGGGGGAGAAGTGCAAGAAAGAAGGGGCTTCTGCTATATCAGTGTCCAGAAGGGAAATATACAAAGGGGGCTTTCTGCTACAGCGCTTCACCATTTTGGAAGGGAGGGCCAGTGAACACAAAATCTGACTCACCTGCTGCTTACAGTTGCACTCTTTAACCTCAAACAGTAAACTAAAGTTGATAGTTAAAACAAGTGCTAGGTGCCCCAAACTCCTGAACATGCATTCAAATGAGGTCATGCAGTGAAAGAATGCATAAAGTTATCATTATAGAACATAACATTAGCTGAACCCATAGGTAGGGTTTATATAATATACATTACTAATTTGTCATACAATCAGAATCAGGAACAGAATTGTAATTTTGTGTTTTTACCATTGGAAATAAATTTCATAGCTAATGATGTATCCTAACAAAACAGAATAACATTAATTAAGAGGGGGGATTAATTCTCTTTAAGAAGAATCATATTGTAGTGATTTGACATTACAGTTGAAAACTGCAATAAATGTTGCATTAATTTTAAAAGTCAAAGGACTACCAGGATTATCAGAGTTAATATTAGCATTTATAGACCTTTAGCCAACAAATACATGTAATAAATGTAACAGTCCTGATGTTGCTCCCAGCATTGCTACAATTAAATTCTCAGAGAGGAAAAAACATCTCTCAGTATAAGCCAATCTGGAATAACAACTCCATTGGTATCCATAATGTTTTTATATCAAGGAAAAAGAGTGAACTCTAGGCACTCTTCACTCACTGAAAACACATGAAAAAATCCCCAAATAGATTGTAGCAAATTGATTTGCATATGCTTTTCAATAAGAGGCATAATTAGTATAGAAAAAATAAATATCTCCTTGTTGACCTTTATCCTATCTATACAGAAAAATATGAATTCATGGATGAGCTGAAGGACTTTCCATAGTGCATCACATAAGTAGTCACCCATCTCATATAGTCATCAACCCAATTTACTACCCAATGCTAACCTGGGACGTACAAGTGTAGAATCTAAATTCTTTCCCTATAGCTCATGGTTCTTGAAGGCCCATCAATTAAGCGAAGTCTATAGAAGAGGATGACTTCAAGGAAATCCAAGGACCATGGGGCAAAGCTGTATTGTTGGAGAGCTCTGCCTTTAAACTTGCTGAATCTGCATATGAGGTGTTCTCCATACTTTCTGGATTAAATATTCTGTTCCTTGCTAAGTGAATTTTCTCTTTCAAAGGAAGAAGAATTAATGGGTTCAGAGCTGCTGCATGTATTGGGGGGAGGAGCAGGAGGGAACCAGAGTGATATTGGAGAAAGGTATTCTGTAAAATGAGCAGCTCAAACAGGACTGTAGAGAAAAAGAAAACATCTTGACTCCTTGCTAAGCTTTTATTAGCAAAGAATTGTAATTCAGTTCAGAGTAGTTTGTTCTCCACATTAAATGACACTGGATGGCACTTCAAATGTACTGTGGGTGAGACATTCTTATTCTACAATTGACTGAGGCTGTAGGTTTGACAACACAACCAGAACAGGCCCTGGGAAGACTCTAGTTTGAAAGACTGCTTATTCTTACTCCCTCTGAATGACATATGAGGGAAGGGATCCAGAAGCATATCTGGGTGATGACAAAACTACCAGGGGTGAGGAAAGCTGCTAAGTCCCTAGCTTTTATATTTCTGGAAGCTCCTACTGCTCTTTTCAAGAAAAAACGTAGCAGACCTCTTGATGCTTGTGTAATACCTGTCTACCTGTTGTCTCTCATAACTGTAGGCCTGTAATGGTCTTAATGATTCATATGCGAAAACATTTCAAGGTAGAAACGGATGGGGCTAACAGACTTCCTTATTAGTGTCTAGTGTAAGTGAGCAAGTGGAAGGTGGTGGAGTCTGCAAAAAAACAAACAAACAGGGTACATAAGAATGTAAGCGTCTTTCTACACGGGACATTTAGCACAGTTTTATTTGGATAGTAGCAAGCATTACTATGCTGTATATCAAGTTAGAATGTGTTCTGAGCAGCTGAGCACATAGTAATAATATGATCTCAGCACACTCTGGGCAGGGATGGAGCAGGCTGTTCTCTACTCCCCAATGCTGACTCAGGATCTGGGTGCTGTAGCTCACATGTCTGCCTGTGAGGATGTACAACCTTCACATCTGGAGCTGGTGCCCACCCTACCTAATGCCCAGCATTGCCCTCCCTGTGAGCATTTGTTCCTGGCATGCCATGTCTTGGCCAGTGGCAGCAGGCAGAGGGTGGCATGGGGAGCCGAGCCCAGGAAAGGGTGCTGCTTCTACTGCTGGATCTGGATCTGCTGCTGGATCTGCAGGGTGAGTAAGATCTTTGCCACTGTCAGTCTTGAATTAGCTTTGGTTCAGTGCAGGGGCTGAGACTGACAATCAGATGATTATCAGTCCAGGTCCCCACACCGCAGGGAGTCTTGAACTGTCCCTGGTATGGAGCCAGGGCTGGTATTGTTAGTTCCAGTCCTTGCACTGTACAAAAGTCTTGAACCAGTTCCTGTGTGATGCTGAGGCTGGGACTGACAATTTGCTAGTTGTTAGTCCTAGAAACCACACCTCAGTAGAATGTTGAACTCTTATATTTCCATGGAGCAGTCTGACAATAGCTGAACATGTTACTTAATAAGATCTGGAGATATTCCTCCCAGGAAAAGTCTTAACTATTATGATATGATCTTACTTAGCATGTGTTTTACTGCTTGAATGCTTACATGCTCACTTTTTAAGTGCAGTTAATATGTCTCAAATGTAATGTGCAACATGGCCCTGAGGATGGTGGCAGAACCTCTGGGAGCTTCAAGTTGAAAGGCAGGTGATAAGGGGATCAAAGTCACCTGGGATTTAGATGAGGGTGATAAGTAAAGAGAAAAACAGAGTAAAAGAGTATTAAGATGGAGATAAGATGGGAGGAATTTTTATTCCACCTACATCTTTTGAGGCAGAAAACAGAAGAGGAATTACTTCTGAGTTGGAGGAATAAAGTCACTTGAAATGTGAGGGACCTATCAGAATGCCATGATGGCTCCTGGGCTCTGTAGATATCTTCTTCCATACCCGCAATTGCATTCAGCCATGTCCTCAAGCATGACGCATTGATAGCATTTTTTAATTTGTATCTTGGATGGAATGAATGCCACTGCTGTTCTGAATTTCAACCCAGTCTGGAAAATCAAAAACAGCTGGTCTATAATTCCACTTAGTAATGTGGAACCCCTAATGTTATTAGAAGGGATTCCCTCCTGCTCCTCCCTTTCCTCCTCATGTGAACATCTTGTTATCTTCTCCCTCTGATGTGTGTGATGAGCTCCAATTAATGTTAGCAGCATGTCCCAACGTACAACAGGGGAAAATATACCACATAAGCTTCAGTTTTTCACCCTTATATCCACCCATCTGGGCTGACATGCTCCAACCCTTTCTACAGCACTTGAGCTGCATGTATTTCAGATATTGAAACAGGATTTCAAGATGTCTTTCTTTTCCCCCTATACTACACGGGCAATATCCTAAATTTCATTAAGCCAAAGCTTAACCATAGCTACAGGTCACATTCTACTCCTTTACATTACATGGATAAGTTTAAAAGCTGCTCTAAATTCTGCCAGCTACAGCAACCCCACTCCATCTGTCAAGCTAAATTGGACAGTTGTGAGATGTGAATCTGACTCACTTTCCATGATTCTCTGACTTTCACTGTCTTCTGTACTCATAGGTGGTGGGTAGGTAGCAACAGGTAGCATAAAACCCATTCTGCTGCCCTTAAACCAGATTAGAATTAATCTCTGCTGATAGTATCCTCTTCAGCTTCTTTGGGGTTTTCTTAAGAACCAGTTTTACCATAATGGAAGTATAGCAATAATCATAGAAATGCAGAATTTTAAGGGGTGTCAAGGGGGTAGTCTTCCTGCTTTGAAACCAGATTAAGTGTATCTCAGTCCTGGTATTTTCTACTAGGTACAGAGCTGTGAAGAAAAATACATTCATGGAATATTATTTCAGATGGAAAAGTATTTGATAACTGAAGGGGGCAATATTTCCCTCACTAGAGCCCTACTATGGAGGCATTTAAAGGACCCTTTTGGATTATGGATTACATACAGTTACAAAAAATTAAATTCAAACGACTCCCAGCCAATAATTCTTACATCAGACTAATTTTTTCAAGGAATGATGCCCTCAGGCAAAGTCTAAATAGACCCACAAAGGAAAAAAAAAAATTTAAATTCCTAAGATTCCCTAATCCTATGTATTTTCTGCCTCTTAAATTTCTGCCCTTTTCAGGAAAGCTGAAGTCCCAGTGGTTTTCTTAAGGCATTGCACTGATAACAAGGCTTCAGTTCAGCCTAATCTATGAACAAAAACAGTGCTGTGTAAATTGATGTGACTAATTATAAGCAACACTGTTTGGACTTTGAAACCTATATTATTGATTTGTTCACAATCATGTTACCAATGCTTTTACGTACAAAAATAATTCCAAACAATGAAAGGTAAGAAAGGGAGTGTTATCCGCCATGAATAATTAACCCAAATTTTGTGTTCACCTTGATGCTGTCTTTCTGTCAAAGTAGACTCTACTGTAATTTCTGAAACCCTGACACAGTATATTTTTTCTATGCAGGGGATGGCTCAAACACGCAGGTGTAGTAAATGGAGCTATGCCAATTTTAAGGATCTGGTGTAGCAGAGCAGAGGATACAAGAGGTATAAAGAGGAGACAAGTACTTGATAAATTGCAAGCTTTGCCCTCTCTGTTTTCCTCCCTAAAATCTTCTGTTCTTTTTAAAGTTAGTGTGTAGTGGGTATGTGTAATTAAAAATAAAAATACACCAGGAAACTGTACAGGAAAATTAAATGACATTTAAATGTTTCACTGGTTCTGATTCCATCGTGTGAGTTTCTTTTTTTTTCCCTTCCCTCAGAAAGATAAGCTCTATCTGTTTACCTAGAGCAGGGTATAATCTTCCAATCTTCCTTTCTCAAACTAGGCAAACATAATTATTGCAAATTATATAGCTCCTATTGAGCAGGGGAGATACCTCATTATTAACAGTCCTTATATCTTCCATCAATATTGCCAGTGGGCAGAATGACCAGTGGGACCTTAAGTACATGAGCTTCCTCATTGATTTTTTTTAGCTTACAAGTAACAATGTTAGTCCCAAAATCAACATTCAGACTCAATTAATGGGATGATCCAGACAAGAGCGAGTCTCGATAATAAGGTGTTCTGAACAGTTTCTCTTGTTTGCTCATTGAAGCTTGGCACATGACTTAACATTTATTCTCCCCACCACCACCCCGCCCCCACCCTCCATAAAGAGCTTTGAGATCCTTGGATGAAAGGTGTTATAAAAGTGAAAAGTATAATATTGTTATTATCATTGCTTATTTGAATTGATATTATAGTTATCCAATCTACTTTTTGCCTGTCTGAGAGTCTAATTGTTCGTATGAAACTATGTGTAGTATTATGTTGTTTTCTAGGTTTTTATTTGTCATTTATCAACTAACATTTGTACACATCATTATTGAATGTTGTGCTTATTGAAAACAAAACATTGGACTATAGTATGATCATGTTCTGTAATAGTAGCTCTTGAGCTTATTTTCAAAAGCTAATGTAAATGGTCTGTATATGAAGCATAGAGAAATAACAAGACTTCAAAGTAACTGTGGCTTAAAAGCAACTAAGTAATGTGAGGGTAACAAGCTATAAATAACATGTTTACTGCTGTGATCAGTTACAACAGAATCAAGGAAAGAGAAAAAAATATTGTAAATGCACTACCCAGTATCTTGGGAAATTATACTATCTTGCAGACTTTCTTCTGCTTCCAGAGGTGATCTTTCATCATTCTGTGCACTTTGTGCTTGCATTTCAATTCAAACAAAAATAAATTGCATCTATTGTGATTTATACAAAGGCCTTTTCTGCACAGTAATATTTTTTTCAGAGATTGTCACTTAATACTTCTTGTAGCTTTTAGGTCTTTCTCAAATTATTTTTTGTGAACTCATGTAAAAACGCCATGTCAGAAAATATACCTGAACTGAACTGGATCCACTGAAGCTGATGTTGATTGGATCAGTCCTATAAGTAACCATTCAGTGAGATTAAACAAAGACCAGGCATAGCCAAAAGGGGATATGTACTTGTGCTAGTGAGCAGCAACGTTGTAAAGTAAGGGTTCTTTCCTTGAGCTTCTGTTGACCCCCGTGATGTAGGACAAAGGCCCCTATAGACAACATGAATAACAATTATATTCCTAACATTTATAAATTGATGTTGAATTACAAGACTGCAAGAGCCCTGACTATTACTGGCAGTTTAGTTTCTGCCACTGGTGGCTGTATGCAAACATTCTTTGAGCAATGGGACCAATCTTTTCAGCAGGCATATCACAAATTGGCCCCACACCCTCCCCAAGTGGCACTCTGATCCCTTTTCTCATCTGCAATCTGCTGCTCTGCTTCCTGCGTCCTTCCCTGTGATCCATGCCAGATCTGCTACTTTGCTTTCTGCCTCCACTGCTGCTGTGCCCTCTGCAATATCTGCCATGATCCACACAAGGCTGTCCTTGTTGCTTGCAGCACCCATGCTGCACATTGGCCAGCCTTGCTCTAGAACAGGGGCGGTCAATTTTTTGGGGCTCACCAAATTGTGGCAAGCTGTCAAGGGCCACATGGTTAGCCCCGCCCCTTGACAGGTGCCCCACCCCCTGGTCACCATCTTGGGACCAATGTCCCAATGTCTCGGGAACATTGTCCCAGGGCCAGCACCAGTGGGGCCCAGAGCAGGGTGCAGGCTGGCAGGGGTCTATGAAGCCAGGCTGGGCTGCACCAGCAGGGAGAGGTGGGGAGCTGGCCCAGTATTGGCCCAGCCCAGTGTTGGCCCCAACCTCCCCTACCCCACCCAAGGCAACTTGCCATATGCTAAAGCGCATGTGGCATGGGAGTCCACAGGTAACCAAACTTCCACGCACATCTGGATGCACCCCTGAAGCCTTACTCCGACAGAGAAACTGTACCAGTAAATGGCAGTTCACCTGCATTGTTTTGTTTTTGAGCTACTAGAAAGTTTTGTTTTCAAAACAGAGCTAACATGATTTTGGGACTTGTAAAATCAACTGACCTGGCTTCTTTTGTATTAAGTGTAATTCACAGAGAATACATACATACCAATAACTGATTTCATGCTCAGATGGATGAAGATACAAAGGAATGTATTCTTTTTTTTAATAATCTAAATAGAACCATTAAAAGACTGAATTTTTCTGAATCTGAAAAAGGCACTAGGGTCTTTGTACAATGAGACTTTCAAATTGTTAAAGGGAATTATTCCATGCAAACTGCATTAGGAAATCTGCTGAGGCTGTTAAAATGTATTTCAGCTTGACTCTTGTAATTGCTGTGAGATAAACAATTAGTATTCATTCCACTCTCTGCCAGACCTGATCTTGATCCAAGAAGTAAATTGAAAGTAATTTGATCTACTATTTACTCAAATACCAGTTAAACAAATTTTAGAACATTTATAATGGTGTATAATACAACTGTTGTTCAAAAATGTTTAAATGTTACATAGGATACTAGTAGAAGAATTCACAGTTAGAGAGCTGAATGCTATATTTATAGGAGACTTCTACAATTCTTTTGTAAATCTTCAGCTGATTCAATATAAATGTCTTTTTTTAAAGGCTAGAATCTGGGAAGAAAACACTTTGAAAAATAGGTGACTGAACATTTGTCTTCAAAAAGGTATTCTTGGCTATGGTGCATAGAAGACAATCTGTCCCTACTTGACAAAATCTTTATTTTATATATCCTTTCTGCTGTTCAAATCTCTGATAAAACCTTTTCTTTTGTTAACATACTAGCAAAAGCTTTTAAGGTACATTATACTTCCATAGTTTCTAAACAATTTGTAGTCCAAATATGTATGTTAACAATGTGGCTCTGTTGCAAGGGATTTTCAAAGTTGTTGTAACCATCTAGTGAAAAGTAGGGTGTAAGCTTGAGCCCTCGTATTGGTTTTTCTGCTGATCTGGACATCTGAAGAGTACCAGTGGAGGTGGACTAGATTCTGACATGGTTCAACTGCTGACAAACAAGAAGTGTCACCTGTTGTTTTGATTGGTTTTGTCATTTTGTTTCAAGATGTATGGTCTTCCTACTACCCTAAAATCAGGAAAACCTGTGAGGTTGTGTGCGCCTACCCTGCAGCCCCAGAAAATGGCACAAGAAACAAGAGGAAGCTCCCACTTCTATATAGAATATCATAGGGGTTAGGGTCACAAGCCATAGGGGTTAGGGTCACAACCAATGGGCCAAAGGGAGGAAACAGGTAAAAGGTAAAGAAAATTCAGCATGAACTTATAATATATACTCAGTACCTTAATTTCCTCTCCTACAGCCCAAACAAGTTTTTGGTCCCTCGAGTGCTCAAACAGAAGCCTGCAGCTGTCCCCAAGTCTGAGTCCAGCTCCTTCAGTCCACAGTCCTGGCTGACAGAGCCAGTGAGAACTCCAAATCCACTGTGCGCTTCTCTGTGCAGCTGATCAGGTTCCATGTGCACATTGCTCTCTCTTCCCCTTACTCCAGTCTCAAGCGTCCTCTTCTTTTTTCCTTTGCCTCCCAGCCCCTGGGAGTGTCTTGGAGTTGCAGTCCAAGTTAATTGACATAACAACTCTGCAGACTGGCCTGTGGTTCCACCTACTGTTGCACAAATTACATTCACATTACATCTGGCCATACAAACAAGTTATTGTGAGGTAAGACAAAGTTCTCAATTAATTAACTATTCTGCAATAACTGCTTATGTGTATCCAACCATACAACAATAAAGGTGAGAGAGTTTATGCAGTTTTCACTTAATCTAGAGTGTAGAAATCACTCCTACAAAAACCACCTATAGCTGTGGGCCAGATCTAGGCTGCCAAGCTATTGGATTTGGCCTATGGACTGTAAGGGCTGTGATGGAGTTTCATCAATAGGGGCTTTGCCCATGCCACAGCCAGGCCAGCAGGGAAATGTCAATCGGGAGAAGTTGTGGCGGTAGTGGCAGGAGTCGGATTCTAGCGCTGGTTCATCTCAGATCCAAACTGAGTCATTCTGGCTTGTTGACTGCTGAATGAAAATGATTATTCTAAGCAACCATATCATCCAAGTAGTGGTGATTAAAGCTGTGTAAATAACAGCTTGTTTTGGTTTCATAGGAAGATCTGAAAAACTGCGAAAAAAAATAAGTCATGTTCTTTGTTCTAAAATATTGTTTGGAAAATTTGGCAAAAGAAACAAAACAACGACAACAGGAAAAGATGGGCTAAACAATTTTTTTAGTTAAACCAAAAAAATAAATATTTCAATATTTTATATATTTTTCATATGACACTGAATTTTAACAAGAAACATAATTTTGAAGTGAAAATCCAACATGGTGTATTTTGACAATGTTGAAACAGAATACTTAATCTTTCTTTTCTTTTTCCTCTGAAATTTTTGATCTCACAAAATGTTTCAGAAGACCACAATCTGCAGTTTTAGTGGAAAAAAAAAGTTTCCCATCTCCAATGGAAATAACTATCCTAAGTTTCATATGTAGATTTAGGAGAAAACACATATCTACCTATTTCCCACAACACTTCAAATGGCAGGCTATAAGGCTCTTTTTCCAATTGGCTTGTTTCTCATGCAATGTCATTGTAGCCGAGATCAATTTCCCCTTCCTCATTTGAAGTCCCTAGACTTTAACAACTGGGTGCAGTTTATCAGTTGTGGAATTCAGTGGAATGCTCCTCTGATTATTCAAGCATTTGCTTCTAAAGTATTTGCATTCTTTTACCTGACTGTGAGAATGACCTTTCTAGACCTGGGAGACTAATATTAACTAAGTTTCCTGGTTTTTTAATGAGGTACCTGGGCCCAGAAATACTGATGGACTCTTAAAAATGTATATAAATACATGTTTTGGAACTTTGTTCTGTAAAACACAAAACTTCCCTGTTCCTCTGCTTCCTAAGGTATTCATTCTATTTTTCAGTAATATTATTTCTTTAAAAATCTCTTCTTTTCACTTGCTGGAACTGTTTTATGTCCAGAAACATCAGTTTCTTCCTCTGAAAACCTTTTCAGCAACTCATGCTTGACCAACTTGATTTCTTTCTATTAGAGGATAGATTCTCTGAATGGGGAAAGAGGGGGAGGGGAGTAGTAGATTTGATATGCCCTGACTTTGCAAGGCTTTTGACACTCTCTCCCGTGACATTCTCATTAACAAGCTAAAGTAATACAGATTAGGCTAAAGTATTGTAAGGCAGGCATGTAACTGGTTGGATCATCATGCTCAATGAGCTGTTATCAATAGCTCAATGTCTAGTTGGGAAGAGGTATCAAGTCAAGTGGTCTGATCTTCTGGTATTATTAATATCTTCGTTAATTATTTTAATGATGGGATCAAGTGAATGCTTAGCAAATTTGTAGATGACAGCAAGTTGGGTAGAGTTGAAGACGTTCTGGAGGGCAGGACCAGAGTCCAGGTTGACCTGGGTATACTGGTCAGCACCAAGTGGATGAAACTCAACAAGGACAAGTATGAAGTAATGCATTTGTGCTAGAATAATTACTTGTACAAATACAGACTGGAGAATGACCTGCTAGATTGCACAACTGGAAAAAAGGGCATGGGGGTTAAATCAAGCTTTATATGAGCCAACAGCATGCTTTTGATGCAAAAAAAAGTCAATGGCATGCTGGGTTTTATTAACAGAACTGTCACTTGCAAATCAAGGGAAGTGATTATTCTTCTCAGCATCTGATGAGGCCTCATCTGGAGTACTATGTCCAGTTTTGGGCCTCTCATTCAAGAAGGATGTGGATAGTTTGGAGAGAGTCAAGTGGAGAGCAACAAAAATAGTTAGAGACCTTGGAAGCATGACTGAAAGCACTAGCATTTAGTCTGGAGAAGAGAAGACTCAGCGGGTTTTGTTAACAGTCTTCAAATACCCAAATGGTAATTACAGAAAAGATGGAAATGGGATTTTCTCTATTGCTATAAGATATAGGACTAGGACAAAAGATCAAAGATGCAGCAGAAGAAATTTAGGTTGGAGATTAGGAAGAACTTTCTAACTATGAGTGGTTCAAGCATTGGAATAGGTTACCTAGAGAAGTTGTTGACTTCCTGTCCCTAAAAATGTTAAAGATCAGGTTGGATGGAGTCTTGGCCGGGAATGTTCCTTCCTTAAGTAGGGGACTGGCCTAGATATGCTCATGAGTAGGGACCTACTTAAATTGTGGTTTTGTGATTTTTGCACAAACTATGAAAAATGGTGTTTTCCATGATCACTGTGAAAATAGCATTCCCTGTGATTTTGCATGGAATTGACAAAGGAAAAATAAAAGTTTACAGGAATACAAAGGAAGTGAAGCAATCCCTGAAGCCATACAGCACAAGATTTGAGAACTGAGAAGTTGAGCTAGTGACAGACTTGGTGAAGGCACCAGTCAGGAAAGTGAAAGGGTTTCAGCACCATCTTTTAAGAAGCCAGATTCAATGTTGCAGCAACACTGCAGTTTGAAGATGAATGATTGGCCTCTCAGTCAATCAGTGGTGAAGGGTGGGGCCACTGGGACCCCCTCAGCCAATCAGTGGTGAGGGGGGGGCTCACCACAAAAAGACCATGAAATTGGCTCTGAGTACGGTGAGCAGTCTGTGAAAATCCCCCTCTCACCATGGTTTAGGTAGGTCCCTACTCAAGATCTCTCCCAGCCCTACTTTGATTTGATGCTATGAACTACCTTGGAAATGGAGCAGTACAGGAAACAGTTTTCCCATCCTTTGAAACTGAGAATATAAGACTCTCATTGATATGAAACAAAAGATGTATTTAATTGTGTATCGTGCAGGAAAGGGCCCTGGTGCTTAAAAGCAAAGAGGGACCCTAGAATTAGCCAATAGGCTGGAGATGTGGGAAATATTTTCAAGTCTCTTTGCTCTGCCTAATTTTGTCCAAGTAAGTACCCTAACCTTATTAACTATTTTGGAATTGGGGTCTCACTTACTCGCTGTCATTTTGACAAAAGATTCTGTGATAGGGTTGATTTTCTTTCTGAGGGGAAAAATGTCATCAAAACTGATATGCTTTCTGCATGGTGTGTACATTTTGATGAACTGACATTTAATAAAAACTTATTTTATTGATAAAAACTTCCCAACCAGCTCCACTTGGAATCTGTTTCTTTTTCTCAGCTCACAGAATTTATTGATCTTTATACACCTCTTGCTTCACTGCTAACCCTTATTATGAAAGACGGGTTTACACTTTGAGCTGTTAAAGCATAGTGCTAATATTTCAGGTAAAGAACTCTTATAAAACACAAAAAGAGCCCTAGAAACTTTAGGAACACTAGAAACAACCCTTATTTTAGTTACACAGTCCTATTTATCAGGAAGTTGTTGCTTCTGTCATCTTCTTAATATCTCTCATTCCTGTATATTTCTAGTACTCTTTTTTCCCCTTCTTTACATTGTTTGAGAGGACTGAGGCATCTCTTGACATTAAGGCATCTGGCTTGCTTCTGGTATTAGTCATATTGTTATATAGCTATTTCAGCTTTAATGAAGGAGAACTGATCACAGGCCATAGGGGATGTGGATGATTTCTTCATAATAATGAAGAATACTTTATTGTGCTTATAGTTATCATTATGTGTCTTAAATCCTGATGGTGGTATCTAAGATATAGGACCTGATCTGTTGCCCTGGAAATGCATCAGATGTACAAGTGATCTAAAGTAAGTTATTATAATGCAGGCAATCCAACAAAAAGTCTTGAGACAATTGCATAACCCTGGAGATGGTTTCCATGGGTTGCTTAATGATGGGTATGGTATGATAAGTTGAAATACTGCTTTCTTTGTGCAGAAAACACTTCCTCAATCCAGACTCTGACCAAGATTTGAGATCATTTCTGAAAGTTTGTCATATATATGAAGTGACACAGACACACACATTATATATAGGATATATAGATGATATAAATCCGTTGTTTTAGTATTGCTACACATCACTTCCCATCATTTTTTTTTCACCTCATAGCTTGCATACAAAAACACAGACCATAGACAATGGTCTATGGGCAATAACAGAATATCCTGGCAAATTATATATTGGTTATACATTCAGCTAGGACAGTGGTTGAAAGGACTACTTCTAAATTTGACTCTCTCCATATTTAATCAATATCATGATGAAATCCTGACTGAAAGGAAAATGAGGTTCTACATCCTGAACGTTGCAAAAATTGTGTTATGGAGCTCCTTCCCATTTACCTGCATGTCAAGTAAATATCATGTGATGATTTAGCCTGCCAGTCCAGTGCTGCTAAGACTACTGGGTCAGTACAAAGCTCAGACTATACCTTTTTTAACAAACTGCATTTCTTTTTCTATTTAAGTGACACGTTATAAGTAGTAAAGAGAATCTTCATTAAGGTACCGTATCAAATTATACCCCCTGCCCCCCGTAATTGTTTCCCTTGACTACTAGGTAGTAACGTCTGTTATTCAAGTATGGGCTGTTTTATGGAAGAGGAATAAAATAAGCAGGAATTTTATAATGATTTCTGTTGCCCTTGTCAGAAGAGTATTTGATCATCATCTTTGACTGGGCAATTTTTTCTGACACATTTTATTTGTCTTCTTTCTTCACTTTTCAGAGTTTTAAGAGCTCTACAGGCAATGTAAATGTCTACTTATCACCACATTTCATTATGAAGGGTCCTAAATACAATATCAGTATGCATCAATCTTGATTTGACTTGATGATTGTTATACTTCAACAAGTCATTTTCCCATTAAACAATTATAAACTATATGACATGATGACAGCTTTTTTCTTGACTAAGCCTGATGGTGCCTATTTTTTTTCTTTGTCTTTTCAGTTAAACAGTACAGGGATTGTGTTGCCTTCTGTTTGCCACAGGAATTTAATTTCTGACAAGACTCCTTTTTGTCCTAGATGAAGAAGAGTAGTTTCAGATAAAGTGATATATACAGTAAAATCTCTGTTATCCAGCATCCCCTGCGAATGGGGGATGCCGGTTAATCAAATATGCATCTATCTATCTATCTATCTATCTATCTATCTATCTATCTATCTATCTATCTATCTATCTATCTATCTATCTATTGATATCTAGGTGGATAGATTGATAGATAGATAGGTAATAATCACACCTCATTCACAAAATAATTAAAGCAGAATGCTTTACTTTTTTCCCTTTTCTTCATGTTGTGATTGTGCCACAAGGAAGATTCTGTTGGGGTATAAAGAGAAAAATAACTGTGATTACAACATTGTTTTTAAATGACATATCTATCAATTACCATGACTAGGGGGCTACATTAAATTTTTGATAAAAGGAAAAAAAATCAGGTTAGGTTTAATTATAAAGTGTGTCCAGATTAATCCGCATAATATTTTTCAATCTAAAGAATTATAGGACACTTTTTATGTAGTAAAAACAAGCCTTATTCTTTCTCTCTCCTCTGTCTTGAGATGTAATCCACATGTTTATTAGCAATCTCCTAACCATTTTATTATGACTAATATGTGTATTTGAGCTGTTAAGCAACACTAATCTCTCCATAAACGTTAACTTTCTGAATGACAGGATCATAGAAAAAAGGGGGTTGGACGGTTATGTAGCCTAGCTCTGTGCTTAAGGCAACATCATTCCAGGCATATGTTGCTCTAACCTGTACTTTAAAAAATAAACAAACAAACAAAAACCCAATAAGGATACTATAGCATCTGTAAGTAATCTGTTCCAGTGCTTAATTCAAATTGGCCTGAACTTTCCCACTTCGGGGAAGATGTTCACAAACATAACAAACCATAGCAAATGGGATTGAGATGTCCAAACTTCCCCCTACAAAGTACTAGGTTTCTTTTTCTTCCACAACCCTGCTTCATTCACTTCATTATCATATCTGTTATCTGAGAGTTTCTCAAAGCAATCTTCCTCCGCCCTCTTTCCTGATGTGTTTAGGGAAGACAGTAGGGTGCAAGAGTGACAATATCTCCTTGCAGTTCATTTGTGTGCAGTTGGTGTCTTAGGTGAAACTCTTCACTATTCCACCAAATGTAATATGATCTTTGGCAGACTGAAATGACTGCCATACACTTTTGCAGCAAGAGTAGGGAACAAAGAATGCAAGGTTCTAAGGAACAGCTAGGCAGAGAGAGGGCAGGGATTCAGAAATCAGTGAGAGATCTGAGGCAGAAGCACAATAAAAAACAGGGAACCAGGCTGAGGCAAAGATCCAGAACAGGAGTTGGGAGATCAGGTTTTTAAACAAGTAGGGACTAGATGCAGCTACAAGTATGAAGTGCTGAGTGCCCAATATTACACTTTTTTTTTTCCCTCTGGAAAACAAAGAAGTTGTGGGGTGATGTCAGCAACTCCTCCAGGCCACTCCAGCCAGAAATGTGGATAACAGCCAGGCCCCTTACAATGGGGGAGAGAAACTGATTAAGCAAAGACTCTGGGTCTGGGGGATGATAGGGAGACTATGACTAGCTGGGAAATGAGACTAAAATTAGGAACTAAATTGAAAGGTAACAAGGTGATCAAGACAGGAACTGTGATCTGACAAGGGGAAATGGAAGACAGTAGAGGAACAGATGGAAGGAAGTGGATTAAGAGGCTAGGAGTGACTGGATATGAAGATAGGGATTGAGAACCAGTGGAGAGAAGAGGGAAATAAGGAAGACAGGGAGAACTGGGATTGACTAGGTAAGAGACTAGGACAGGAAGACTAGGGATGGAGCCAATGAAGAACAGAAAAGTGAGGGAGGAGCAATTGGAGGCCAGGAAAATTAAAACAGATTACAAGAAGAGATGGAAGAGGCAAATTGTGACAGGCTTGTCAAGGAGATGGAGAAAAGGAGTAAAAGGTTGGGGGAAATTAGAAGCATCTGGAATACAAAAAAACATGGGAGAGAAACAGGAGTGGGAGTAGGAATACAGGTGTATACACCTCGAAGTGGCTGAGTGAGGAGTCTGAGGATAAATTTGAGAAGTGGCAGATGGGACTGGTAGAAGGAGATGGTGTGGGAAAGATGCAGACAAAAATACATTGGAAGAAATAAAACAGAAGAGACTGTGTTTATTAGAAATCGTTTTGCTCCTGAACAGAACCCCAGTACTCTTGGTCTCACCATTCCTCTGCTGTTGGAAAATAACTCTGAAATCTTGTGTCAAGGTATGTGCCTCATCACATACCTAGTGCTGGTACAATAGAGACTTATCTGTAATTTTGTAATATCAAATTGTAGATATCTGAGTGCATCTAAACAATTCAGTCTCTGTAGGGTATCTCATAAGTGTCAGTATAAACCTACATGATGGACTTTCCATTTCTTTTCTTTTTGCTTTAAAAAAAGAGGCACCAAGGAAAGTCCAAATGCCCCCAAACTGCATTAAAAGAATATTTTTATGGTTGCAAAGTCAAGCATTCAAAAGTTAGAAATTGCTAATATTAAAGTTGCATGCATAACCTAAATTTGGACTCATTTTGTGAATGTGAGTTACAATAGTCTTTAATAATTACATGATCACATACTGTTTTCCCATAGGGCTTCTGCTTCTTTCAGTTTATAGGATAGGTCTAGTCTTCAGTTATGATGACAGGGAATACTCATTTAGAAGATCTGTATAATTTGTTGCAGAAGTTGGAAGAAGTGCAGTGAATAAAGCAAGGGATTTCAAGCAGAGAAACAATGGCACTGTCATAAATGCAACTGAACATTGCCATGGATAGTGTGGAAAGTTCCTGTATGATACTGGGCAAGTTGTTTAAACCAGGCTTTTCACTGATGTTCATTAACTTCTTGTTCTGGAGTTCTCTTGGCCTTCACCACTTATCCTGAACCTATGGACTACAGAATATATAAAGGTAAAGTCTAGTTTAATGTAAAATTTAATGATGTCAAGATGTAAGTTGGCATACCTCTATAAAAATCCTTGAATCCACACCAGCTTTTCTCAGCTGAGTATCTTGGTTGTGGTGTGCTAGATGTGAACATTAAAACTGGACCCTTAATTTGTACATCGAGGAGGGAAGCCCTCCCCAACCCCCTGCAAACTCTCTTGACAGCGTTGGAGCCTACAAGTTTTTTTCAATCCTGTGTTTTGTTTAGAATGCTTTGCCCCATCAAAGTAAAAATGAGTCAACAGGCCACTTCTGATATGTGTAACTCAAAAATCTAAAAATGAATACAAATCATATAGAATAAGATTCTTCCCTTGACACAAATGTGGTAAAAAAAAAAAGGAGAAAATATGAATAACACTGATTTTTTAAAAAATATCACACTGTCTCGGCATTTTTTCAGCCCTGTTGACACTCCCACAGATTTTATTACAGTTAATCTTAGATATGAAAATCAAACATATTCTCAAATTCTCTGTTCCATGCAGTGTGAAGGTTAGCAATTTACACCTTTATAACCAGAAAGTTAGCAGACACTTTCTTCTCACAGTTTTAATCCCAGCTGTAAATGACAAGGGCTTTTTTTCCTCTCTCTCTCTCTCTCTCTCTCTCTCTCTCTTTTTTGTGTGAAGGAACAATTTAAATTGATGACCTCTTTAATTTAGTATTTTTTATTCCAAATGAAATGACCTCTTGCTAAAGTAAAATAGCATGTAACCTTTTTCAAGGTAGAACTGAACAGTTAACATTGTATAGACTTAAAATTAAGGTGATTTAACATTAGAGCTTTGCAGAGGAAGACATATGGAAGACATTAGAGTAGGCATACTATGTAAAGCACACTGGCTAAGTAAATTTAATTAACCTGCTAGCTGTACTAGATTTCAAAAAAAAAAAAAAAACATTGAATTTTCTAATTGCTGTAAGCTAAAGAACAGACTTATGAATCTATAACTTTTCCTAATCAGAATACAATTTAAAGATAAATGAGAATTACAAAGGAAGAATGAATTTAATCATAAAATGTTAAAACATTCCAAGAAGTAATAAATCAAATCACAATAAACCCAGGTCTTATCACATGGTGTTAAATTTGTGCTGTGCTATTCTAAGGAAATGATATTGGTATCAATATGAAATGTAGGACCTTTCTTCAGGTTCTTATCAATTTGTCAATTGAACTCTGTTTAATTAAAATATGACACTCTCAACAGTTCAACCAAAAGTAATTCTGAAGTTTAAAATTTTAAAAATTAAGGGATGACTTAACTACTTATGTCAGTACAATTTAAATTGCTTTTCAAAATCATATTTCACTGGAAATTGTTTTCTGTTCATACACTGATCCAGACGATGCACTTAACCATTTAAAGCAATTCAGAAGGTCCAACATTTCCAGTTGAAACAGATTTTACTGAACTTCACACATTTCCTGGGATAAGAATACTTTGGTATTTTCTACCTCAAAAATCTTTCTTGGCTGCTAAGATTAAGCATATTACAAAACAACAAAGTTCAGATGATATATTTAGGTCTTTTACTGGCTTAGGCTGTGTGTAGAGGAAATGAGGGGTATGTGTGCACAACACTTTAAAGAGGGTTAACTGTTTTTGCACCTCTTCAATGGCATTGGTGTTCACATGCATCGGCAGTGTATTGCGCAGTAATTCCAGGCTGCTGTAGCAAATTGGGCGGTGTAATGCACTTCAAATGACTTGGGGCACAGTAAATTGAAACTCCTCCTCCGAGTTTTAGTTTACTGCCCTAGAGCCACAGAGCAAAGCACCGGGCTCCATGCAGCTCAGGGACTCTGCAGGAAGGCAGACTGCCCAGGAAAAAAAAAAAAGTGGCAAGCCTGATTTTTATTTCCCCCCTGGAGCTTGCCTCCCTGCCTGAGCTGCATTGGGGCCCAGTGCTTCCCTCTGAGGCTGTGGTGCCCCCTAGGGACCACCTGAGCTGGGTGTCTGCAGGTGTGTGCCACCTTGGGGGGTGCTGCTGCTGCCGTGGAGAGAAGCACCAGCCCCACCTCGCCCCCACAGCCCAGGGACCACTCCGCCCACTGGCAGCTCAACTTCCCCTTCCTGTCGCCAGAGAGACAGGTAAATTTGGGTGTGTGCATGACATGGGGGTTTAAAGGGCCCTAAATTCAAGCAGTGTTTTTAAAAACCTACCACTTCAGTTTAGGGCACCCATTCCATCTCCACATGCCCTTAAATATTTAATTTCTAATAACGAAATCATTACCTGAATAAAGGAAAAACATCTTTGTTACTTATCAAGTTAGAACAGCATTTAGATAAATTATTTAGTTTATACAGTTCAAAATATTTGTTCTCTTGCAACATGGATATTTCTGTTCAATTCTAGATATTTTAATTAAGGTGCTATTATGACTGTAGTTTTATGCTGGGTATGCTGTGTTTTTTTGCTCGTAGACTTAAAGGAAATAGCAAAACTTATTGTAAATTCTAGTTAGGAAGGGCATTCAGTGTCAACTGAAAATCACATTCCCAATTTCTCATTTTACCCAGATATTTTTGGCTTTTTTAGTTTTTGTAATCAGTATATTGAATGCTTCCTTCAACCCCTTTTCAAAATGTGATATGAATCAATAAGATTTAAAGTTTAATTTAAGAACCACCTTTTTTATAACCCCATGTAGAAAAGGCAGAACAAGTGAATTGCACTTGTAACTCCACATGATCACTGTGGTTTTGCTTATAAGGCTTTCCATGAAAATGACTTGGAAAATCTGATTCTGCTTTTGGAATATTATCTAAATTATCTGATTCACCCTCTGCCTATTCCCTCACCCCCTCCAGTTCTCTAAGGGCATTGCCGCGTGTTCCACTTAGGGCACGTTATCTGCATCTAAAATGCAAGCATCAATCCATCTGAGCACAAAAATCCTGTGCTAAATTTGATCCTATTGTAGCAAAGTTAGGACTTTTCATGTGAGGAATATCTCCATATCATAATAAGTAATACGTGGCCTGTTAACATCCAACTGCTCCATGAAGATAATACTAGCTTGCTGGGTGTCAGTTCTCACCTAGGCACTGTACTAGAATCTTGATCTGGCTCCAGTGTGGTCCCAGGGCTTGGACCAATGACCAGCACAGCACCATTTAGGATTTGAGGGTGGTATCAGGGCTGAGACAGAGAATTGACTGTGATGGAGTGCCAGAGCTGGACAACACAAGTCTTGAACTGGTTTTGATGAAGTATTGCACTGTATTGCATGTTGCACTTAAAGGTTGTATTAAATATTAGGCGTGTGAGAAGTGGCAACTATTTGCTTTGGATTCAGATTTGGCTGATTCAGAAGACAGTGATTTGATTCAGAGATTCAAATCACTGTCCTGACTTAATTTGGCTGAATCACATCCAAAAGATTTGACACCATTTCAGAGATTCGGCCATAGACTAAACATCTGGTAAGTCTGTTGGGCTTTGGGGAGGGAGAGATTGGGGCTGGGGCTGGGACAAGCTGCCCAGCCAGGGCAGGGGAACCATGTTACTTAGGGAGGAGGATGCAGGGGCATAGGATGCAGGGGCTCTGCCCTGCTGTCACTTGCCCAGCCAGGGTGGGCCGAGAGGGGGTGCGATCTGGGTGTGTGTCATTCTGGGTGGAATGGGGTAAGCGCACTGCCTCGTCTGCATCCCATGCAGAACATTTAATATGGCACAGTAATGGATGACAAGGCTGTAATCTTTCTGTGAACCCTTTCTCTTTAGTACCATTGCCACTCTTCTTAAATTGGCGAATCTCTATAGCATTCTCTTTCTCTCTGCTTTCTTTGTGTCCAGCATCTCTTCTCTGCAGTGTCAATTTTGTAGTTGCCTGTTTCTTGTTTAAAGTCTTACCTGCATTCATTGATGCTTCTGTAAACTTCCTAAAGACAGCTCTTCTTCATCAGTTTCAGTTGGTTCATTAAGAGCAGTATAAAATACTTTTATACATTTTTAACCTCAATATCAGTGTGTTTTTTGTTCTTAATTGACTAGTATTTTATTGTAATAATTGACTGTATATATTAGGCCAGTTAACATGCACTTGTAGCAATTGATATGTTTAGGTTGGTTTTACCATGAAGATGCCTCCTTCATGTAATCTCTTAGGAAACACATTAACTATTTTTCCCATTCCATTGAAAAATATCCCATAGATACTTTTGATACATTAATTCACTATTAATTGTGTTTATGAATCCAAGTTTCTTATTTAAAAAAAAATTGATATGAACATGTATGTGCAGAGAAATAAATACAGCAACTCAATGCTTCCATATTTTAGGGTAAGAAAATTAAGAAAATTTAGACAACCATAAATTTGCTTTAGGTTGATTACTTCTCTTTATGCACCCTTCTAGCTTTATGAAAGTTTGTGGAAGCCTTTCTGTAATTTTAGTTATAATGGCTAATCCACTTATGAGTGCCATCTTTACATGCAGACTGGTTTTCCAGAGCCTCAGCAGTTGAGCTGCATGACCCTGAAAGGACACTTAGAACCATTTTTAGTTTAAAAAGAAAACAGTATTTGAGGGGATTATGAGAGGTCATGTTTGAAGCTTCCTCAGAATATCAAAAGGCTGAGGTTTTAACTGGAATCTCCCAATGCTACTGCTGGGATTAAAACCCAAAGGTTCCAGTGGGGGAGGGTTTTGACCATCTGCTCAGGGTCAGACTAACTGCCACGTTTGGAACCAGGAAGGAATTGTAGCTGCTGGTCAGACTGACATGGACTGTGGGGCTTTGCCTTTCTGTATATCAGGGGCCGTAGTCCTTTTCATCAGATTTCTACAGTGTGCAAAATGAACTGTATTCAATTCAGATTCAGCCCAAATCGGGCACAGTGATTCAATTAGTTGATTTGGATAACTGTCCTCAATTCGATTCAGCCGAATCCAAATCTGAAGTTTCGATGCTGACTCAGAGAATCAGTGATTCGGCCATAGACACAGCTTTAAATGTTTTTTCTACATACCTCAAGGTACCAGGCATGGCTCATGAATGCTGTGATGCTGGGGCAGATGGAGTGTCCCATAGGAGTTGGGGGCAGGGGAAGGGGGCTCCTGCATGCCTGGCGGTGAACCCGGAAGTGGACTGGAAGTACTTCTGGCCCACTTTTGGGTCCACCAGAGAGCGCATGAGGTGTCCCTCCACACCCCCTCAGCTCGAGGTGGAAGCCCACAGTCAGCTGCTTTGTGTGGTGCATTGTGGGACTGGTGTGCACCAAAATATAGTCTCCTGTGTAGATCTGTGCACTCCTTGCTCATTGTCTGTAACATGTGTTTCTGTAGTTGTCATCCCTATTACGATAGTGCCCTGTGCTTGTGTGTACTGTCTGATGTTAGTGAGTACCAAAATTGTATTGTAAAAGTGGTAGAAATGACAGAGTTTTTTGCATGTGTTTAGGAATAAGTTAGAAAAGACTTGTATGGGATGGTTTGGACAGGGATAATTCCGCTTCGAATTGAGGGTTGGACTAGACTATGAGCTCTGGAGGTTCCTTCCATCCTTTCTATGATTCTGTCATTTTGTTTCCACTTTCTAATGAACAAACTAAGTTGGTTTGTGTATGAATATGCGAAGGCTGATTGGTCGTGCTTCGCTTTTGTAAAACCAAAAGTATATCTAATTTAATCTGATTTAATGATTTAATCCATGGTTTAATCTTGCTCATAGGTGTCACTGGTATTAGAACCTCAGAACTCTCAGGCAATGTTCTATTTATACAGCAAAAGCTCAAGTGAATACAGCTGGGTGATAGATCCCCTTTGGGGTCTTCTCTGTTCAATTTGTTTAAATTTTTCACATTATCCTATATTTGGCATATGGTGATTTTTCTTGCTGTACATTTAAATACTTGAATCTAATTTAAATGCTTATTTTCTTCATTTCTCTTGAACTATAGACTCATATTTCACAATCCAAGAAGTTTATCCTTAAGATTTCTGTTGTGTTTACAGTGCTTACATCAAATTCAGGCCTTTACATTTCACCAAATTGTATTTTTCATAATGCACATGTTGTGGCACAGCATTATAATGCAGATGTCACGGCGGGGTCCTCGCGGAGGGCCGTGATCTCGTTGAGGCCCTCTCACCGCGCTACTTCGGCCCGAGGGTACCCTCCATTCTTGCCCGCCACGTCTTGATGGAATATGTAATAGGGAGGCTGCCTTGTGTTTCCTCGGGCATGTAAGCTCCTGGACCCCTCATGGGTCTCCCCGTACGATGGGCGCTACCCAAGCACCCCAGCCTTATGGGCTCTGCGTGGCTCCTACCGGCCCCTAATACCATGCCCCAAGCCTCGCAGACCTAATAGACGTTGTTGGGTCTGAACGCCCGCTTCCTGGGCCTCCTTTAAAGTGTAGCCCACACTGGGCTCTCTCTCTCGCACCCAGCCTCTCACTGGGACTCTCCTGATGGTGCGGTCCCGCTCAGGGACTCCCTAGCGGGCCCCGGCCCTTCCGGCCAACCGCACGGGTACCCTCTATTACCCTGGCTCACCGCGCTGCTACTCCCTGTCTTCTCAGGGGCAACCGCAGCACCCTGCCTCGGTCTGAGGGGTGTTGCCGCACTAGCCTGCGGCCAGGCTCGCTATGCCCGTCTCAGGCTCCTCGATATGGCCCCTCTAGGACTCGCCGTGCCCCCACAGGGCTTCTCAATCATATACAATGGCGCTCCCTCTCTTTGGGGCTCGCCTTGCCCCCACGGGGCTTTTCAATCATATACAATGGCACTCCCCCTCTTTGGGGCCCGCCGTGCCCTCACAGGGCTTCTCAATCAGATCGCCTCTCTCCCTGGGGCTGGGGTCTATGTACCCCACACGCAATCCGGGGTCTCAGTCCCCTGTCTGCAACCTACCGGTTGCACCCGCGACCCACTGGCCGCGCTCCTCACCGCCAGTTGCTCACGCACTGGCGTGCGAGCTGCACCTTCCCTGGCGCTATGAAAATAATGCGCCCTCTTGGCGCTAGGGCACCCCACACTCTCTGGGGTCCCTGTGATTGAGGCCTCCTCCAACCCCTACAGCCTCACCCAAGCCTCCGGGTGTAATAACCCAAACACAAAGCCAAACCACAAGCCCCTAGGCTGTAACATAACCACAAGCTGCATGGCTAAACTCTAGTGCCCATCCTCTCAGGGCTATCATGAGCTGTACTTGCACGTCCTGCTCCTTTCCACATCCTCAATCCCAGAGCTCCTGCCTCCCAGGCTGCTGGCAGAGAACTGCTAGCCTGGCTTCGGCCCTGGGCTTTATAAAGGCCAGGCCCTGCCCCCTTCTGGCCAGCTGGCTCCCCTTAGTTGCTCCAGCAACCCTCAGCTGTGCTCAATTGGCTCTGCCAGGGTTCTCTCCCTGGCAGTTTCTCCTCTCTAGGAGCAGGCACTAAGGTGCCCTGCAACAGTAGAATAAGTTACATTATATGCAGCAGGAAATTAACAATGAAAAAAAAATTAAAATATGTTGCATTATCACAAAATGAAGGTAAATAGAAAAGAATAAAGAATTAATTATGCATTTCATCAAAAATGTAGACTGACGTGACATAAGAAGAAAGAACTCAGAACAGGGTTATATTGTGGATCTAAAAAGTAGGGTTACTTTATACAGTGTATAGCAGATACAGTAATTATCATTATTGAGGAGTTAAGTACTTTGAACCAATGGTTAAGCAATACTAGAAAGGGATCTACTGAAAGTGGATGCACCTATGTTTAAATTATGTATATATAGAAAGCATGGTGCTTTCCTCAAAGGCAACCCAAGATAGGCATGTCTTAGAATATTTATGGTTTCCAAAGTGATACAGGGTGTCACACATACTCATAATCTCTCTAGTGCACATTTCCACTTTATGAAAATGTTTTCTTTGGTGGTCTAGGATATGGAACTCAAATCAGCATCCCAGCTGTGTTGTTTCACTGACTTATTAAATTTAAAAAATGTGTAAAACCATAGTCCTCTGGTTACATCTAGCAATTGAACGCAGAAGATTTTTCTAAGTGATCAACTTATATTCCTAGTTAAAAAAATATATAAAAAAAAAAAGACTGTAAACTAACCTAGTGATATTCTTAAATATTGTTTAATGAACTTGCAATGGTAACTACAGATTTTCAGTTGGGACAAAAAATCATAGTAAACTTGTGCTGTAATAAAAATATTATGTCTACTTTCTACATGGGGGATTCTAAGTTCTTCACAGACAATAGTTGATTATGTTGACTGAGGGTGTTTTTAAGCCTTCCTGGAGGCATTGAGTGCTGGCTTCAGTCAGGGCTGGGGACTTTGACTGGTGTGTGTCAATATTTCTGCTGAGCCAAAGTCAGATGTCCCTGGCTAGAGGGTCTTGCCCCTATGCTCAGAGTCAGACCGATCACCACATTTGGGGTCAGGAATGAATTTTATCGCATGGTTATATTGGTATGGGCTGTGGAGGTTTTTGTCTTTGTCTATAGCAGGGACTGTGTCCTTCTACCCAGGACCTCTTGAGCTTATAGTGACAACATTTCTAGAAACAGGATATTAGCTTTCATGGTTCTCCTGCTTTACTGTGGCAAGTTAGGGTGTGAGGTCTGTAATGTGTCACGGTTGACAAGAAGTCTTATGTAGAGTTTAGATTATGGTTGTATGGGGATGTTTGGATAGGGAAGATCCTGTCTCAGTCAGGGGGTTGAATTAGATGATACCTGAAGGTCCCTTCCAGCCCTGCTTCTCTATGACTCTTCTCTGTAACTCTAAGTCAGTAAAAGCCCTGTGAAAGTAGTATTTACTATCTTCTTTGAGTGATTTGCAGAGAAAGGTGTAATTATTTTTAATTGTTCAATAATTTTGGAAGCTTTACTTTCTGGTTGCCCAAACTTGAGCTTTTATAGATTGACTTTTTTCACAGGGTTGAGCTCCACTGACTTAAATAGAAGCTATGGATGGATTCCTGGCAGCTCTTGGGAGGGGGTTGGGCAGAGAGGGGTGGCTCTTTCAGTATGTCAGGTTAATAAAGCACCAGTGAAACAACTGAAACTTTGGCCAGTGTATACTGCCCTAATTTTTAATTATGGGTATTTACATAGCTGGGATCAGAACATGTCTCCTAGCTCCCAAATTCTGACTCTAACTACTTGAATTGAAAACTTGGAATTATTGGTATACAAAGAACAGTTACTGACAAATTTTGTGGTTTTGTTAAGCTTTTGATATAGCAGCACCTCATCAGGTTAGGTGATGCCTGCTGGGTACATGAAGATACCCAGTGGAGGGTTACAGTCTCAGTGATAAGGAAAGAGGTACAGCCTGAGTTAAAAATGTAATAGTCAACATTTGATATGGAAAGCTTATTTTGTGCACAGGTATGCTAAGAACATTCTCATTTTTAGCCCCAACTCTGATGCATGAATAATTTTGTAGCTTTTCCACATCAGTTTCTCCATTTGAGAAAAGGGCATGAAGATACTACTTAGAGAGCATTGGAAAGCATTAGTTAGTTACTGTGTAACAATCAGTCTACAGATGTGAAGTACAATACAGCATATGTGCTGAACAGAATTCTTTATTTTTTGGTTTGCTTATCTTTTCTGGCTACTCATCCTATACCCTAACCCCATTATTCTAGTTGATGCCTACCATTCTCTTTAAAATAGTTTACAAGTCTGACAAGACAAATTAATATGCCTTGACTTATGCGCAAGATGTGCAGAAAAATTCCTGATGGCTGCATTTTCCTCAGACTACTCAGCTGGAAGTGACTTCCGCTTCCAGCTGAAATGCATAAAGAACTGATGGTTTTGTTTCTATGCTGTTGAGTAAGGTGCCAACAAAGTTCAAGTCACTGAATAGAGGGGGAGTGGCTTGATATTTTTTTTCCTCCCCACAGTTCCTTCTTGTGGTTTACCTAGTTTGCAGTACAGTATGAGCACTGAGCAAACCCTAAGTGACCTAGGCCTGCGATGTAGTGGGAGTTCTAATCAAGATGAAAGAGATGAAAACAGTAACGGGGGGGGGGGGGGAGGGCAGGGAATAAGTGTTATATTAATATCCTGATTTGACAATGAAATCAAACCTGAGATAAAGAATATAAACTATTTTGGAATACTTGTTCATTCCCCTACATGTTAAATCATTTTTACAGTCATTTTCAGCAAAATGATCTAATCATTATTTAAAAAAAAGATCATGACAATTTCATCTCTATATGCTTTTCTACTGAGATAAACAAAGCTGTTCTAAGTTGGGCTGTCATTCCTTTAAAAAGTTTGGTGTGGGCAAAAGGTGATGCTGAAGGTTCGAAAATATTTACATTCTATGTGAGATCATTAGTGTGTATTAGTCAACGAAAGGTGAGCCGCTTCCTGGATCAGGGCAAAAAGTTTTAGAGTCCAGACTATGAATGGCTCTTGTAAGAAATTGAAAAGTGTATATGCATGAGAATCATAATTTCCAGGTTCTCTTACTGGGAGTATAGGGGGGGGTGGTAAGCCTATGCAGCGGTGCTGCAGTGCAATATGAATGACCTAGAAATCATGAATGCTGCAGGGTAATTGTACTTCTTGAGATGCTTTCTTTTACTGGTTCTCCTCTGGGGCAATGCAGCCTGTCATAGGATGTCTGTATGTGAAACAAAGTTTTTCCTAGATATTTTGTACTCTGTATATCAGTAGTGAAATGCATAAAATTCTCCAGTTTTACTGTTAATATGACTACAGGGTTGTTTTTTTCTACGTTTCTTTTTCTGTCTGGAGAAAAGGCTATTTCTGATATGGTCTAGAATGACACTTGAGATTTTAAGCCAAGACTTGAATGAACCTAGAGCTAAAAATCAAATATAACTTATCCACTGTACAACAAGCCCTCAAAGAAAAGCAGATTAGCTCAGTTATGTTGAATAGATAACAAAAAATATTAAAACAATATTAAGGTTCTGGCTTAAACAACAAAGGTTAGACATTTCAAATTGAAAACTAAAACTTATTTCTTAAGCCCTACCAAGGCTTACCAGAAGTATATTGTTTTTGTACCATAAAATCCTATGTGCCATTGTCAAGATAAAATAAGTTGCAGCCCTAATTGTGGCTTTTCTCAGCTTGAGGGGGTTAAAATGTCAAAAATACAATAAACCAAAACCTTAGCTTTACTCCCCCACAAAAAATGGCATTTCTGTGTGTACATTTTCTTTGTCATTTATGCCTGTTGTATAAATAGAGATATTTTATGGATGTATCTAACAACTGACAAGGACAGAAATCAATGTGAGTTCTGTTTATATGGAATATTTTGTTTATTTTTTTACTTCACTTTGAACTGTCAGCACTTGTATATGTAAGTACTTAATAGTAGCTAAGTGACTTTCCTAGTTTATATCATTTTCTTCCTTAGTATTTACACTTCTGATCAGGGTTTTCAATGGCACAAGCATCAGCGGCACTTAGAGGTCATGGACAGAGATACACTATTAAAACAGAATCTAATGGGTTCATCTAATGGGGATGACCTAGTCGGCGACCTAGTGATCGATGGGAAGCTGGGTGACAGCGACCATGAACTGATCACCTTCACCATCCACTGAAAAGCTGGCAAGTCAGTCAGCAACACGGAAGTCCTTGACTTCAGGAAAGCCGACTTTGACAAGCTCAGGAGACTTGTCAGTGAGGCCCTAAGGGACCATGACCACAGAGAGAGGGGAGTTCAAGAAGAGTGGTTGCTCCTCAAGGGAGCGATCCTCAATGCACAAACTAAGTCTATTCCATCTCGGAGGAAAAGCAGCAAGAGGGCACAGCTGCCCCCCTGGCTCTCCAGGGACCTAGCAGACCTCCTGAGGCTAAAAAGAAAGGCCTACAAAGGATGGAGGATGGGAGTCACCTCCAAGGAGGATTATTCTGCACTGGTCCAGTCCTGTAGGGAGCAGACCAGGAAAGCCAAGGCTGCAACTGAACTCCAACTAGCTTTGAGCATCAAGGACAATAAAAAGTCCTTTTTCAGATACGTGGGGAGCCGGAGGAAAAGCAGGGGCAACATTGGACCCCTGCTGAACCAGATGGGGCAACTGACACCCAGGAAAAAGCCAACCTATTAAATAGGTACTTTGCGTCGGTCTTTCATCAGGCCCATGGGACGCCCATACCCGCTACGGGACAGGGAAGTCTGGGTGAGGGTGATCCCCTGCCCTCTATTAATGCTGACTTCATGAAGGAACATCTTGAGAAGCTGGATACCTTCAAGTCAGCTGGCCCTGACACTCTTCACCCCAGGGTACTCAAGGAGCTGGCGAGCATCATAGCCCAGCCTCTAGCGCGGATCTTTGAAAATTCTTGGCGCTCCGGTGTAGTGCCCGAAGACTGGAAGAAGGCTAATGTGGTGCCTATCTTCAAGAAAGGGAGGAAAGTGGATCCGGCTAACTATAGGCCCATTAGCCTGACTTCTATCCCGGGGGAGATCTTAGAAAAGTTTATCAAAGAGGCCATCCTTAATGGACTGGCCAACGCCAACATCTTAAGGGATAGCCAGCACGGGTTTGTTGCGGGTAGGTCTTGCTTGACCAATCTCATTTCCTTCTACGACCAGGTGACCTATCACCTGGACAAGGGAGATGAGATTGATGTCATATATCTTGACTTCAACAAAGCCTTTGACCTGGTTTCCCATAATCACCTCGAAACTTGCCAATTGTCGCCTTGGGTCCTCCACGATCCACTGGCTGGAAAACTGGCTCTGGGGTTGGACCCAGAGGGTAGTAATTGATGGAAGTCACTCATCGTGGTGTCCTATGACCAGTGGGGTCCCCCAAGGCTCTGTCCTTGGACCCATACTGTTCAACATCTTCATTAATGATGTGGACACTGGAGTCAGAAGTGGACTGGCCAAGTTCGCTGATGACACCAAACTTTGGGGAAAGGCATCCACACCAGAAGACAGGCGGGTGATCCAGGCTGACCTGGACAGGCTCAGCAAGTGGGCGGATGAGAATCTGATGGTGTTCAATGCCGATAAATGCAAGGTTCTCCACCTTGGGAAGAAAAACCCGCAGCATCCTTATAGGCTCGGCAGTGCTGTGTTGGCTAACACTATACAAGAAAGAGACTTGGGGGTCATCATTGACCACAAGATGAACATGAGCCTGCAGTGCAATGCTGCGGCTAGTAAAGCGACCAAAACGCTGGCTTGCATCCATAGATGCTTCTCAAGCAAATCCCGGGATGTCATTCTCCCCTTGTACTTGGCCTTAGTGAGGCCGCAGCTGGAGTACTGCGTCCAGTTTTGGGCTCCACAATTCACAAAGGATGTGGAGAAGCTTGAGAGAGTCCAGAGAAGAGCCACGCGCATGATCAGAGGTCAGGGAAGCAGACCCTACGACGACAGGCTGAGAGCCCTGGGGCTCTTTAGCCTGGAAAAGCACAGTCTCAGGGGTGATCTGATGGCCACCTATAAGTTTATCGGGGTGACCACCAGTATCTGGGGGAACGTTTGTTCACCAGAGCGCCCCAAGGGATGACGACTAGGTTGAATGGTCATAAACTACTACAAGACCATTTCAGGCTGGACATAAGGAAGAATTTCTTTACTGTCCGAGCCCCCAAGGTCTGGAACAGCCTGCCACCAGAGGTGGTTCAAGCGCCTACATTGAACACCTTCAAGAGCAAACTGGATGCTCATCTTGCTGGGATCCAATGAACCCGGCTGACTTCCTGCCCTTTGGGCAGGGGGCTGGACTCGATGATCTTCCGAGTTCCCTTCCAGCCCTAATGTCTATGAATCTATAAAGTTATTCTTGTTTTCACTTTTTTCCCCCCCTTTTGCTGCACAGACATTTGTACACTGAAAATAAGTGATATGTGAAGATGCTTTATGACTTTCTCTCATTAAAAGCTTGTCATCATCTTCAAAAATGTTATCCTTTGGCCAACTGACTTTCAGAAACAATATTTAGTCAAATATGCATCTTCTATCATTCTTCAGCTACTAGGGGGGTTCTCACAAGTGCTCACCACTTAAAAAGGAATACTGTCTACATCTCATGAGTATATATGGCAATATACTAGTATACACATCTCAAGTTTGATTTATCAATTAAAATATGTCATTTGAATTCTTTATTTTCTTTCTCTCTCTAATCTCAAAGGCATTGGCAGGCTATAACCACCTAAACTACAGTTTTCCATCCCTTCCCTGCTTAGTCTTCTTCCATTTTGTCTCACATGTGTCTGTCCCTTCCAGATCAGTTTTTATGTTATTTTCCCCTGAAGGTTTGATACCTTCCACATCAGCTTCCAAAATAACATGCCTTCTCTCTTCATTTTCCTGATATGCCCTGCCCATTTCATTCTCTGTGCCCTTATCTTGTTCAAGACATGAAGAAGTCTTTTGTAAAGGTCTACAAGAGGAAGTCAAAGTAATGTCTTCTTTACCATGCTCCAGTTTCTTGTACTGCACCGAATATTTTCCCTAGCACTTTGTTTCCAAATGCTTGTAGCCTTTTTCTATTTGTCTTTTTTAGTCTCCAGGATTTACACCCATATAAAGGTCAGGTTAAATGATTGCACTATAATATTGGATTTTAAGGTTTCTTGGGGTTTTCCTTGATGCCTTTATTTTATCCTGGCTCAAAATACATATATTAGTACTGTAAGTTCTTGCCTTGGTTTCTTCATTTATTTGAGTGTCCTCAGTGATTATTGTTCCTAAATATTTAAATTTCTCTACCTTGTCTACCTTGTCATTCCCTCTCCTTATCTTCCTGTGATCTTGAGATTTATTTCTGGATATGATCATTATTTAATCTTGCTGACATTGATAGTAAAATGAACTGCTTTGACATTTCAGTCTATAATCTTTGTATTCTTTTGTAGCATTTCCAATTCCTGTCCTATTAGGCAGTTATTATCTGCATGTACAAAAACCTGGTGCAGTCCGTTCAGCTGCAGATTTTTTCCTTTTTTTTCAGTGGCTCCTATGACCTTCTCAAGCATCAGGTTGAAAGACATCAGTGACAGTGTGTCCCCTTATTTGATCCCACTATTTATTTCCATTGGGTCAGATAGATGTCCCTCAGATCTCACAATTCTTGATTCTTCAATGCACATCTTAGTAAGCATAGCATTTTGGGGAGGAATTCTAACCCCACCATGCTTGCCCATAACAACTCTTTTAATGCTATCATAAGCTTTGATGGAGTCTATGTGAACTTAATGTGCATCTTGTGTATCTTCCCATTTCTTTTCCAGCAATAATCTCAATGAAAATATCTGATCACAAGTTGATCTATCTTTCTTGAGCCCACATTGGTAATCTTTGTTTTAATATGATGATTTTGTCTAACATTTTGGCACAACTGAATTCAGATTTTAAATAATTTTAAAGCAGAAGTAACCATATTCCAGCATTTCAAATAATATCTGGAGTATGGAATTTTTTCAGGAGTGTACACTGCCTATATAAAAGAAATGTTGTTTATCTCATAGGATTATTTAATCAGTTTCTTTCAAAAGTAGCTATTTAATCTGTGTAACAGTCACTATTTAAAGTTATAGCTCAGTAGATTTATTTTTTCCCCTTCATTTAATTGTCAATGCTATTAGATACAGCATAGCATAACTACTTACCAAATTTAGTCTTTTAAACTGAATCCATTATTTAAGTTAAACAAGTGAATAAAAGCTTCTAGGAAAAATGGATTTTAAATGAAAATGTTTTCACTTTACTTTTTCTCCTTAAGGTTTAAGGCTCTATCACCATATTTCAACCCATAATAACTTGTTAACTGGAATATAAAATAGGGATTTGCAAAGAAAGAAGACATTTATATAATGTGTTACAATGTATAATATATGAAAGTATAATATATAAAATTTTCCTTAGTGGATAAGGTAGGTCTGATATTTATTCATATTTGTGCATAGGTTGAACGTTACAATTGTGTGCACTCATACTGAAATCCATGGACTTACTCACAGTAGTAAGCTTAAAGTAGCGCAGAAGTGAAGTGGGGCCTCAAAGTCAATTTCAAGAATGTAAGAAAAGATCCTAGCACCATCTTTTCATACATAGATTCTCAGGTATAGATATATCTCAACTGTACTAACTCAGTCATGCTGAAGAGACCACCAAGACAAGATGGCAGTTAAAACACTGTCAACCTTCATTCAGATAAATTACGTTTTAGGAACATAGCAGGCACTGTTGATACAAAAAAAAATACCATTTGACAGTGCCTGAATCAGCCTATGTAAACCTAGCTCACTGATTTGGAGACACAGTAGTGCTAATTCTCTAATTTTATATTTAGTTGTGGTGTCTGAACTTTCCCTAAAAAAAACTGCGATTAGCCTTCAAAGACTAGCAGCCATAAAACATGTCTTGTCATGGGAAAGAATCATAAATGTCTTCCTTTTTTTCCCTTCCCCTCTTTTAATTTTCAGAGACAGATTTTACTATTTTGTATCATTGCTCTGTACAGCCTAAAAAATAGCAGTTGAAAATAACAGGATTATTTTAAAGATGATTAGTGAATTTAGCAGTACTTTATTAGTGCCATCTAGTGTACACAGATATAAAAGTATATGTGTGAGAGAACCTCTTTCTCAGTTCCACTTTTCCACAAATCTTACCAGGATTACAAGCAAGTGGTTTTCCAAACGTGCTAAATGCTTATCTTTGATTTCACTGACCATTCAGCAGATGTTCCTTTCACTACTAAACACTTTTTTTATCAGAATCTTTCAAAATAGTACTTATAAAAAGCAGTTATTAGAAAGGAACTTGGAAGGCTTACATTTTGTTTGAAATTTCAGCAATCATTTTATTGTGTTCCTAGGAGAGCAGGGTGAGATAAATAGCTTTGTCATACACATCTACTGGTATACCTTAATAATCTCTGACATGCAATCATTCAAACTTTGTGAAGAAAGAAATGCAAGCTACCAAAAGCAGGTTTGGTGATCTTAGGGAGTTGAAACTTAATTGGAAAACAATTTAAATGGGACATAATTTTCCATAATAACCCATTTCAGAAGTATTTTGGATTTTTCTGTTGTGAGAAGAAAGATATTATCTTATCAGCTACCCTTACCAGACATTCCTGTATAGCTTTACCCATAAGTTTCTTGATGATGGATCCATTTAGGATTCCTCCCTCCCTCTTCCGTGGATGAAATCTGAGATCTAAACCCGTGGACCCCCACGATTGTAAATGTTTATTAATAATCTAAAGTATTGTTCCTTGACTGGTCTCCATACCTTCTGATGACACTGTTTTTCACATGGCCACAGATGATACTTGCTTCATCAACCCACCTCCTAAACGAAAATTCCACAGCCTGGAGTGGAAAGCTTGAAGCTGTTTTATCTTCCCCTGGATGCTACCACAGACTTGTTGGCGTATAAGTCCAAAATACTTAAGAAGAATCACTGGCCTCCAAAACTAAAAGGGGGAGAACATATTGTCATAGCAGAACCTCCTACCCCTCGTACTCAGCCTTTCCCAGATTCCTTTTTGCATATGTAGAATATGATTTTAACACTTATTATTACAGTCAATTATTTTTCTGTTCAAATGAAAAACATATTCTGATCAAACTTTTTTTTTCATGTTTTCTCACTGAAATAATAAATTCCATTCAGTTTGACATAAAATGCTTAATTTTTAGGCACTTGGAAAACTCAAAAGAAAAGACATGCTATGGTAAATGCTACTAGAGGAGGAGAGCTTTTAGACATTAGGGCATGCACCCCAGTTTGGGAGACCCAGATTGAGTTTTCCCTCTGTATTAAGGGATTTGAATCCACATCTCAGGAGACTGTCCTAGCTATTATACTTTGAGTTCTGTGATGAGATGCTTTTCAGACTTTCCTGCCAATGTCGTTCTGTAAGACTGGAGAAATTAAGCATTCTGTTTCATATTCTATGTAAATTGGAGCAGCTTCAACAGAAGAGACTCAGATAGCCCACCTCGGAATATCCTAGAGCCTGGCAGGTTGGACACTTCCACAGAAAGCAGGCAGAAAAAGAACCAGTTCCTCTTTTTACTTAAATCATTAGGTTTGAATGATTCAAGGAATTTGAATTAAGTTCTCATTCAGTCTCTTGTGTTGAAACTTGTTTCCCTTTGAATTGAATACTTATGTATTTTCTGAGCAAGGGAAAGAAAGGTTTAGTCTTGCCTGTTGTCTGTGACACCCACTTGAAAACTGGGACCTATGTTGTAGTCCCTGCTTTAGTGAATGTTTACTGATTCAAAATAGAACAGCATCAGCAGGAGAGATTAAGAGCATCCCACCCTAAAATACTTAGTGATTGAAGTATTCCTGATAGGCTTAAATTCCTCTGGTGAAAGCATGCCTGACAAGGTGGTTGAGGACACTTATCATCAAGTTATTGGATGACATGAGTATCACCCCCTCCTTTTCTGTTTTAGATATTTATTCTGATTTTTTTGTCCAACTGAAATTTGGTGAATTTGAACTGAATTTCAGAATAGTTTCAGAACAGTGAAACCACTATTAGTAAAATAAGTATTAGCTGGAAAAAAAAAATCCCAGTTCCATTTAATATTCACTATATTTACTTTTAAAGAATTGCATAAATACTGACTGTTTACCAACAGACTGTATTCTTATGAGTCTTTGGCAATTGGAATGATCGCTTAATTGGAACTTTCATTTCCATTGGAGAATGTCAGTTAAGAGAATTCCATTGTGCATATGAAATAGAATTTAAACTCATTTGGTTAAATGCCCAAAACCAATAAAATTATACAAAGCTGGCTTAATGAGACATTTAAATGTCTGGAAAAAATTAGCTTTGCAACTGAGCTAAAAAATAAATTAGGTAATACTATATAAACCAGGGTGAGCTATTACTTATGTACTTATATTAGAAGTTATTTTTCTTATTTACTTAGTATAATATTTTTAGATGCTGCTACTTGTGAACAATATTTCCAGAATTAATTCATTCTAGCTCATGCTGTGGGACCTTAATTTAAACTACAGTTAGTGAAAGTATTTACATAGAGCCAACTTCTTCACAAATGACACTCATCTCTGAAATTGTCCAAACATTCTGGATTAAAAAAAATATATGGAAAAGGATGTTGTCACTGATTACTTGATAAAAATGTCCATACAGTGAGTGAAAAATTTCAGAGGATGTTAGGAAAATTATTTTAAAACATAGTTTTAAAATATTTTTATAAAGTATTATTCTAATGGTATATGGAATCCTTTTTTTCTCTAATGAGGAGAACCATTGTTTTTTATTTAAATTTTACTAATGATGATATAATGTGTATAATGGCAAGCATTAAAGGCCAATGGTGCTTTGCAAACACAAATATGTTTTGTGGAGGCTTCTGTAGTTGTCACACTCCTCAACTTAATGAAAGAATTGTTCCTATAATAGCATATCTCATCTCTCTTCTACTTCTTTCCATAGTGGAAGTTCTGAAGAAAGATTTTGAATACATCTTTTAAGTTTTTTTTCAGTAGTAATTGGTTTTACTGCCTTTTTTCTTTCATAAAATTAGTTCACATGGATCATAGATGTAACACAAAGTAAACAATGTATTTTCATTTTTGATTTCCACTGTGTTGAATAGGCATTGTTTAGAATGCCTGGCTTCATTGCGGTCTCTTTGTAGAAGTATAAGTATGTGTGTCCTCCAAGCTTAAAACTGTGCTGTCTGTCATGTTGGCACATTGTTTGTAACACTAGTTCATAAATAACTTTTTAGTTATTCACTGTCTGAAAAACTGGAACCGATATAAGTTAACTGGGACAGCTATAAGTCTTTTTAATTCTCCCTCATATAAAAGTGTGATCACAGTAGAAGGTAGGTAAAAACTTTCCGAAGTTTTAGCAAAAAATGAGTTCTTAGTTCTCACTTTCGTTTTGTTTTGACACCTTTTCTGTCGCTTGCAACGTCTGTTCAGTAATATGAAAATGGACTGGGGGGGGAAAGCTGTCTGCAGTCTTCACAGCTGGTGCAATGTGCCATTGTGCCTTGTCATCACCTGCCTACACTTAATTAATAAGCATCTGTTTCATTCTTGTATTTACACAAGATACAAAATAAAATGGCTATGTTTGACTTTTTAATGCCTGTAACAAGATGCTTCTCTCCCCATTCTGCAGATTAATGTCACGAACACAAAAAAACAAATATAAATTGAAACCTAAAGCTCTTCTGTTTCAAGAAGAAAGACTGTATCTACATAGCACAAAACCATGCTACCTAGAGATACCCGAACTAGTTTTGGATGAGCTACCTCAGGTACCTGAAGCACTGCTCTCCATGAAGGCTAATTAGTATTTTTAAGAGACAGATTGCATTAGTCCAGAACAAGCACTCTGCTAATGGGGCTATGTAGTCTTGAATAACCAGGATTACTTATTTAGAATGAACTTGAATATCTGTCCACATGGCACTGCATTTGTCCCAAGTCAGCAGTAGCAGTCCTTTATTACAAAGATGACAGTCTTCTAGTAAACAGGGAACTCACTGGTGGGTATATAGCTGACTGAGGAGGCTGATCTGAGATCTACATGTTTTGCTGCAGACATGGTAAATAGTTCCAGGAAGAAGGAGTAGATTTTGGTGGTGTCCCAGCTCTTTCCCTTTGTCTCTGTCATCTCTCTTCCTCCATAGTGAGGCAAGTTTGCTCAGTATAATTGATGCCTTGTAAATTATAGCATCACTGGGAATGATTCAGTGCCTTAGTGTCCTAAGTGTTGATGTTAATATCATGTTTCCTCAAATTGGCCTTCAAGGTGTCCTTGAATATTTTATTTTCCTACCTGTGGAGTGCCTATCAGTGAGTTTGGAGTATAAAACCTGATTGGGGAGCAAGTTGTCAGGTATTCTTATGATATGTCCTGTCCAACAGGGTTAGTGCCATATAAACATGGTTTCAGTGATGGTGTTTGCTTGATCCAAAATTGTTGTGTTCTTTCTTCTGTCCTTCCAGTCGCTATGGAAGATTGCTGCTATATTAAACATCAGTAGTGTAGATGATGGTTATCTTGGATTTGGAATGTAACTGGTTGTAAAGAGATTCCCTGCCATGTGATACTAGATGCTGACTTCAGATAGAAGTCTATCAGTAATGAGATACAAAATAGCTTTGTTATAGATGGAAAAATATATTGGTGCAAATACAAAGCCTTGCTTGACTCCAATTCTGATAGTGAAGGGGTCTCCCACACGGTGATGGCCCCCACACAAGGGTTTCAGCCCCCCAACATGGGGTTCAGCCCCCACACAAAGGGTTTGGCCCCCCAACAGGGGGTTAATCCCCCAAACAAGGGGTATAGCCCCTCAACAGGGGCCAAATGTCCCACAGGGGCTACCCCCCCGCAATGCCTACATGCCCCACCCCAGCCCCCCAATGGCTGCCTCACCTGGCCCCATCACCCACCAGCTGCTGCAGCCCCCCCAATGGCTGCCCCACCCAGTAACCCCCCACTCCCCCAGACCCTCAAATGGCTTCCCTACCCAGCCTAACCCCCCAACTTGCACCCCCAGGCCCCCAATGCTACCCCCACAACCACAGGCACCATCACTTAACCTCCTCCCAGAAAAAGAACAGAAAAAAATGGGAAAAAAAAGCCTCTGCTTACCTTAGAAGGGGGGGGGGGCTCCAGGGCCTCCTGGCAGAGCCCCCTGGGGCAGCACAGGACAGGGGGGCCCAGGAGGGGAAAGAGGGCCCAGGCTGGGGCCTCTGGGGCTGTCACCCTGCCCCTCACTGTGTGGGTGGGGCCCCAGTCAGCCACACGGCAGTTGGAACTGCCGGTAAGTGCCAGGGTTTTTTTTCATTTGTTTCTTTAAACTTTAGGGAGGGGGCAGGGATGGGGGCCCTGGGGGGATGGGGCTGGCCAGGGCATGTGTTGGGAGGCTCAGAGGGGCTGGTGGGGGGAGGGGCCAGCCACAGATTGGGTTGGGGGGCTGGTGGGGGCTGGTGGGGGGAGGGGCTAGCCAGGGCAGGGGTTGGGGGGCTGGTGGTGGCTGACAGGGGAGGGGCCAGCCAGGACAGGGTTCAGAGGCCTTGGGGGGGAGGGGCTGGTGGGGGAAGGGGCCAGCTGCAGCAGGGGGAGGGGGGTTTGGGGGGGCTGGCGGGGGGAGGGGCCAGCCATGGCAGGGGGAGGGGGGCTTGGGGAGCCTGGCAGGGGAGGGGCCAGCCGCAGCAGGGGTAGGGGGGCTGGGGGAGTTGGCGGGGCTGGCAGGGGTTCCCCCCTCGGTCCCCCCCTCCTCCAGCCCCACCCGAACCCTTACTCATCAGCACCAGGGTGAGGGCCAACCATAGAGATTCTCTAGCAGCCAGAGCATCTCCATGGAGGACCCAGCCTCCGGTTGCCTCAGGACACAGTGCAGGACCATGCCCTGCCCTGCTTTTTTTAAACTTCAGGTTTCTTAGACCCCTGAATATCCAGGGGTCTAATTTTCTCCCCGCACTGCAAGTTTCTAGCGCAGTGAACATTTTTTCATTCCCACATGTGCCTCTTGCCCTGCCTCAAAGAGGTTTGACACAGGGCAAGAGGCACGTGCATGCTCATCTGGATGTGCCCATATAGTTCTGGTAAATATATCATTGCAGATTACTGTGAGGTTGAAAAGTTATTATTTCATTATGCAAAAAAATATTTTGTCATAAGTTCTAAGACAACATTTCAGCAGCTAATTTACTCCCTTCAAAAGCAAGGAATATGACATGTATACCTTTTTTTTTTTTATTATTGAGAAGCATGAAACCTGACAGCACTGATTTATATTTAAGCTAATGACTGGTAACTGTTAAGGCTGTATTTATGCATATGTGTGCATTGTAGATCTGTGAATATAAGGAAAGAATATTACTATAACACGTACAGATAAACTGGTTAGTACTCAATGTCCTTACACCACAATGTTGTTTATTATATAGGTGTCTGTGTGGGGCCAGTACTACTATCTTATCTCAGTATGTTCTAGCCTTCTTACATAGACGTTTGCTTCATATGGATTCCTCCCAGATTTCAGCCACATGCAAGATACATTCCAGCACAAATTGAATCTTAGTATCTTTGCCATTAGATTAAATACGAAGCAATGTTACCAAACCTCCTGGTGCTTAGTAAAAACAAACCAAGAAAAAGACCCACAATTTATTTCTTATGTTCTTTTTTTTGGACAAAATGCATTAATCCTATTTTGAAAATTGGGATATGGAGGTTTTTTCCATTATAAGTGTACCTATTGATGTGGTAGTAATCCATCCCAAACAAGGTTAAGTTGGAAATATAGCACTGTAACATTTCTAGAACTACTGTAACATGTAACCAATACGGTCTATAAATTCAGTCTTTACTAATTAATCATACTTTTGTTCTTAAACCAATTATGTTAAGGTTTAATTTTGATATTTTGGATCTGAAGTTAAGAGCAGGCATGGGAGGAAATATCCTGAAGTGTAGATATACAGAAGTAAAACTTGTAAAATTAAATTGCCCTAAACACTTGTCACTAATGCAAGATTTATGTAACAAGAGGAAGCTATCTGCCCAGAAAAGATAGGGAAAATGTTTTTGAATGTTCAGCTTTAGAAAAGTTTTACACAAAATAATTTAAAACAAATCAACAAAAATTACAAATAAATATCTTAATTATAATCTGAGTTACAACAAAGTGTTGTTTTAGAAGGCTACACAATTTATTTACTGCTTGATCTCCCCTTACTTGGAATGGAATTAGTAGATATCCAGTATAGAAACCTAAACTAGAAACTATAGGGAAAAGATGTTTGTGACACTGGGTCAATATGCTTTGCCATTACTAGTAAAGAACTTAGCATCCTGATGAAATTCACCCTCATGTTGGACCAAAGCAAAAAGGAAACAGTAATTTAAGAGAGCAATACACAGCAACATAAGCTCTTAAGAGGGCAGAAAATTACAGTACAGAACTCTTCTTTACGTCATATGCTAAGATTAAATTATATATATTTTTCTTTTAACCTCATTAACATGGTAATATACACAGACGTTTTCAGTTAGTCATGACGTGGGGGTAGGGCAATGAAAAATGTTGTTAAATGTTGTCATATGTCCCATTAATGTAACTTACTATGATAAAATTATATGACAAAAAGGGGATGGGGAAGAGGTATGTAGAAACGTTGACCTTAAAGCACCTCTTTAAAATGTAGCCTGGTCAGTCTGTGATTGAAAAGAATTACCATCTGCTTAGTTCTTTGTGACTTATGTCAACTGAATGTGGAGGATTCTCAACTTAAATGAACAGTGTTAGCTCATAAAAACTACCAGCGTGGGCAAGGACTGAATGGGCATGTTAGCTGAACAGTTTCTCATCTGTAGATATTGTCCTTCCAAAGGAGACTGGTGGTAGGAATTTGACATTCTTAATGTCTTCAGAGTTCTTCATCTGAGAAAAAGGACTTCAGTCTCCTTTAGCTATTGGTACAGTATCTTTAAGAAGCATTGCATTAACTTTTTTGTCTTTTTTCTTTAAGATGAATAAGAACACTTTGTTGGTTACTGAAGAAAATAGAATTCCAGTTGTTTACTACTATGATAGGTGTAGTAGTTATCTCTAAAAATTCAACTTCCTCTCTAGCAACACTTAAAAAAAATGAGTGGCTTATTAACCTGCCATTCTCTAGGATTGTGTTCTAATTTACAAATTGTTCTTGGTGCAAAGTTAAAATGTGTTTGGTTCTGTCTGGTTATAATACTGGAAATAGTTCTAAATGGGAAAAGCTGACCTGCCTGTCCACACAAAAACAAGCAAACAAATAAAGCCCCCTTTAATTCTGGCTGACATCAGGAGAAAATGGCACAAGAGAGAGACTTGTGATCACTTGCCTGAATTTTACAATTGAGGGGAATGCAAAAGAGAATAAGTTGCCTTCTTGCAGAATCAGTGATAGTGGCAGAGTTCTGTTTGGTTGTGAGCATCTAAATGGGCACCTATACACATGCCAGATGTCTGCTCTAACGAATGGTAGTTAGCACATGTTCCCCAGCTAACAGTGCATCCAGCCATACACAGTCTTCAAAATGAAAAACACCACTGCATGTTTGAGTTACCAAAATGCATACTATTATAATTCACTATAATGAACACAAGCTAATTTTAACTGAGCAGCAATAATGTTTAATAGGCCCCTGCCAGACATTCAAGTAAAGGTATAATAGGATCTGAAGTGCAAACTGTAGAATAATGCCTTCTGTCATTCCACATGTGAATGGCAGGAGGCATGATTGTGGAATCTAGCAACAAATCCAATTGCATCTTCTTACTGGTGCTGGAGGAGCCTGGGATCATGATTCTGAGCTTCCCCTACACCAGTAAGTAGCAAGCTCCCATGGCTGGGAGCCCACAGCTGATGGGGCTTACAGAAGGGGGGATGCCCCATATGTGCTTGCACTGTTGGCTACAAAGGACCAAATCTCAGAGTCATAATGAATTCTAATTTATTGTATGGAATGTGAAGTTACCAATAAAATCATAAATACAAACTTTGAATTAGGAGGGATACTAGTCACCTTAGCACGTACACACACACACGCACACGCACGCACGTATGCACGCACTCACTCATTCAAACCCATGTCATTTAAACCCATATAGTCTGGTGTATAGTAGCTGCTGTAGTGACTGTGAGAACACTGGTGACAGTATACCTACCTATCCGAGGCCCTGGAGTCTGCTGTCGATGGTCAGCTTCTTTCAAGGCAATACCTTCTCCAGAAGGGGGTCGCCTACTCGTCCTTCTGTGTCAGTAGGTCAGGAGCTGTATGAGAGGGTGCCCCTGAGGGTCACCCTTCACTGCCTTTTATCCCTTTCTGACAAACTTGTGTGATCCCCCAGCATCATCTTGGCAGCCCAATCTGGAGGTCGCTGTCTCACGTGGGTTTTCAGTAGTACATGACAACTGTTAGCCACAGGGGACTGAAGTAGACCTGAATTTTCAGGAGTCCACCCTTGACTTATTGACATAATGGCCGTATTGTCATGGATCACAGGAATAGTCAATAGGGTGGGTGCTCAGTTCCAGGAATCAGTTCCTTGGCTTGATTAGCTTAAAATGGCTTGTAGAGTACAGTTTTGTAATGGTAAGTTCCTTTGGTGAAGCTATTGTCAATTAACAGCCCTGGGTACTTGGTATGTCATTCATTCAAGGGACCACCCAATATAGCAGATGTTATCACTTTACGGTTACAATTTCAGTGCAGTTTTTAACAATGGTACAGGGTATAATTTCATTCTACAAGGAGTACATTCCTTAAGGGTTTAAAAGTATACAATCTAAAATACACAATACCATGGTAAAGATGAGACAGATGGACTATAAAAATGCAATGTGAGGTAGTGAGGCTCAAAGGCTACTGGGGATAGTAAGTGAGTTAGGTTAGGACCAGGATACATTTACAATCTTTGAAGTGGATATTTTAGTTTTTTTGTTTTCTTTAGTGACACTGAGCTTAATTGATATGTAGATGTAGTTTCTAGGTTTGTAGGTTTCTCCTACAGAAAGCCACTTCAGCTTTCTGGCTTGCTCTGAGCCTTGCCATATCCATGCATGAGTGAGCTAGGTCTCTGCCAATACTTAGAAGGAAAAAGAAATGCACAAAAGGGGGGTGCAGGCAACAAGGGGCTTCTGTTATATCAGTGTCCAGAAGGGAAATGTACAAAGGGGGCTTTCTACTACACCACAGCTATGAGACTTGCAGTCACTGCAGTTCTTAATATGCTTCCCTAGATGAGAGCCCTATCATCTGTGGGACTCATAGCCACTAAGCTGACAGGGTTCTCAGCCACAGGGGAGCACCTGGCCACATTCAAATAACAAACTACAAAGTTATTATACATTTTTTGTGCAACTTTGTATCTTATTCCTTGTTTCATCATGCCATTCATTGATTGAATATGTGGCTGGGTCACAACTTAAGCCAATATTAACTGGTAAACCATGTCTTAATTGTAATGTGTAAGTGGGGCCATAGAGTAATTTCATGGTCATGACATGACTGAAGAATTCTGTGAAAAACAAGTGCATCTCCCTCTGGCCCTTTATTTTATTTTATTTTATTTTTTAATTTATTTTTTAGTTTTGTTTTTATTTTCCAACCATCTATTCTTTTGAGACAGAAATATTTTTTTGTCAGTGTAAGGGGATCTATGAATCAGATTGCAGGTCACCAAAACAAAGAATTGAAAATCAAAGAACTGTCAAATAGAAAGCAGAGTCCCCCAATGGATAGGACATAACAAGAGAGCCCTGTTTGTATGAGCTTGGGATGCATAAAGTGACATAGTATTTTTATGCTAATTACAATGTACTTCGGTGTGAATTGGGTGAAACTGACACTATTTTTTGACCTACAGAAGATTTTACTATGGTTATGAACCATTCTACACCAGGAAGAACTTATAATGTTATGGAAAGTAGCAGAGTTCCTGAGTGAATTGTCAATCAAGTGTGCAACTTTAGCTAAGAAGTTCAGAATTGTAGGAAGCCTTTTCTTAAAAGTCACAGGATCTTAAAAGTACTTAAAACATAAAATTAATTTAGTCACAAGAAACCAGTTGACTTTTGTTAAATACTTTGGACTTCATCCATGAAGTTTATGCATGTAGCATATTTTGGAGATAATTTTTGATTGATGTTAAGAAAAAGAACCTTTTTTCTTTAATAGTGTGATGACTAGTGAGAAAGAGTTGGTTATGCTAAGTCAGTTGTTCTCAACCTTTTTGACTAAGTATAGACATTTAAAAAGACCCTGGTGGATGTGCCCTATTGCTCCTTACTTAAAGCACTATAAGTTGGTGCATGAGTGGAAAAAAACAGTTGGGGGGTGGTGGGGGGAGGGAGAGAGGCAGCTCAGAGTGTGCCTGCACTGGCCACTGGGGGTGCTTCTGCATGCCTCCCAGTAGGCTGCCCAAGTGGACCCTCTCCCCAGCCCTGCCCCCCCCCAAGTTAGCAACTGTCACTAGCAGCAGAGGGGGAAGAGACCCCTGACCTCTTTGCTAGAGGTGCTGTGAAGGGTGGGAGAGACTCCAGACCCCTCTCCCACAGCCCCCCACCGAGGATGTGTTATGGGATATCCTGGCAGCGACATCTGCAAGGAGAGAGACCCCTAGAGCCCTTCTCTGGGAACCCTCATCTGCCTGTCGGGACCCAGGGCAGCCGGCCAGCAGCTCTCCCCGACTCCCACCCGGGCAGATAAGGGTCCGGGGCCTTAGAAGGCCATCAGGCGGGTACTTGTGATGCTTGGAGTGCAATTAATTAAGCGGACGCTTATCGGTTACAAAGCAAGTTTATTTACTCACGCCGTCAAGGTGGTGAAAGACGGAGGTCAGAGATATTTGGTTAGTTACAGCTTAAGGTTCAAAGGTAGGTCTGTATAAAAGTTCTTTGGTCGGGCAGATAAACGGAGAAAAAAGTCGGGCTGGCAGGTCGTTGATTTACGTCTGATTAGGTCGAGACGGGGGAGACTGACAAGCGATCAATTTGTCAGTTATTGTCACGCATACGTTCAGAGGTTTTTTCAGGTGTGTGTGCAGAGGTCTCCCGTTCTTCACGGAAGTGAAGACGGGTTTTATTTGTGTAATAGCCAATTGCTTTTTGCCACGTCATAAATTTAATTAGAATCGCCAATTATCTAGCGGTCTTCGCTAGGGTTTTATCATAGGGTTACTCCCTGTTTTTTCTGACCAGTTATAATGATTTATGTACAGCACAGAAGGCTAAGTTTTATCTCTGTTAGTGGCGCAGCAATAAATTTCTTTTTGACATGCGCAGCAAAAAAGCGGTTACTATCATTATTGTTAACCCTTAGTTAACCTAGTGCAGAAAAAAACTGTTTTGAATGGTTTTACTTGTTTGTGACATGGGCACTACTTAATTGGGTTGTGACATGCCCCCTTGCCCATGGCACAGCAAGTCACATCATGTTTACATATAGACCATTTTGTTTATCATTGTTAGTGTTTGGCAAGCGGGTGTATACAAAAGCAAAAAGCGTGGTTAACTTCGTTTTGAGATACTGTAAAATTCAACAACCAAAACACACAAATACAACAATGGCTATTATGATCCATGGTAAACACAAGATAATCAAAGACGCCGACACTTGAATTAACTTAAACGCAGTAAACTGTTATCCTTGATTTTATGTAATCTTCTCTAATTCGATTTTTTAAGGTAACTAAGAGTGAGGTATCAGATTAATGCCCCCTATATGGAGGGTTTTTAAAATTGTGGCTTATTATACTTGAGTTAAATCGTACCTCTGAAAACACTGATTTTCCGTGCCGTCATTAGTGGCCTTTCTTCATTCCTTTTACTGTTATCTCTGTTCCCAAATCGTTTCTTTTCCTCTTCTTTGAATGTACAGGTTCCTTTAGAACCTTGACTACTTGCCCCCTTCTATCATCATCTCCCTCATCTCTTTTCTCACGTTCTCTCAATGAATGCTTCTGTCCACACCCGACCTTTCTGCGACATCCCCCAAACCTTCAGACTATCAATGCTGTTCTTTCTCAATAATTCAGAGCTTTTCACTCAAAACATTATGACTTGGCTTCACTGCGTAAAGTCTCAAACAGGCTTCAAAACAAAACAAGTATGTACAAGATCATTAACAGAAAAAGAAAAACCATAAAATGAGTCGTTAGTTATGTTTTTGGCCTAAAATGACAGAAGGTTTAGGACCGAGTTGGAGGTTTTGAAGTCAGCTTTGTTCGCCGAGGAACCTGTTGGTAACAGCAGGAATAGAGCGATGACCCTGCTTGTGACATATGAGCAGGCGGCCATTGTGGCGTTGACCCGGGTGTATTGCAGGTTGGTGCTTGGTGATTCTCGCGATCGGGCAGTCAAAGATTGCCTCTTTGTTACCACTGGGCCTGTAAGGGAACAAAATAAATGAACAGACAAACAAACAAAGAAAACTAAAAAACAATAAAATTGTCTTTTGTATATCTACGAGCATAATGTCGTAGTGGTTGGAATAGTTTATAGATGCCCCCTTCGAGTAGTTGCTTGTTGGGGCAGGCTGCAGTGTTATCCGGAGTGCGCTGTTAGGCGTGGGTGCATCCAGGGCCCGGACCAGTTGGCGGGATCGGTCGAGGTTGGTAGCCTAGTATATGTGCCAGTTGTCGTTGTCCCGCTTCTTCTAGGACGTGCAGCTGTTGTTTGGTAAGCGCAAAGTGGTTTAGGAGGAACCCAAACATGGCTCTTTCCTCCAGTGTCCTCTGGGATGGCAGTCTTGATTCCTTTCATGAGTTGAATTGGGAATGTCTTGGTCCTTGGTATTCGACTGGATATGCAGTAAGATAGCTTACGGCCACGGCTGAGTTTGCGGTTGTTGACTTCACAAGGGCTTGCAGTCGTGGAAGTTGACTTAAAAGATTCTCTGCTGGCTGAGTAATAAGCAGGTTGAGGAGAAGGCGAAGGGTGGTGGTGTCCTCTCCTCCATAAATCTCCATGCATGTTTCGATGACATTAAGGGTGGTGGTGGTGGTTGCACCCTCTGGGTTGGTTACTTGCTTGGTTATTGTTATAGGATGAGTGGCAGCTGTAGTTGTTACTGTGTCTGGTGGGAGGATCGGATTCTCGCTCGTTGCCCCCTCCCTGTGGTACGGAGGTGGGGTCGTTGGGAGCGACGTCATCTCCTGGGGTGGGGTAGCTGGGTGGAGTCCCGCCTGTTCTTCTGTGGCTCCGCCCTTCTTTTCCAGGTCCTCCGGGCAGCTCATATTTTTCTCGGTGCCATTTTTTGGTGGCAACAGAGGGTTTTGGCACGCTGCCATATCTGCAGCAGCTTTGCTGACTGTAGCTAGCTGGGTTTTTAAGTTTGCATTTTCACGCAGCAGGAGTGACACTGCGCAGAGCGGCACGTTAATCATCTTCCCTTTGTCCCACTTGGAGCCTCCCCGCTCCTTTCCAACTCCCTCTTCTCCTCTCAGCGAAAAGTAGCTGCTGACGCACCCTGTCTCCACTCCGCTCTCTTGGTGATAAGCGATGTGAGCCCATAATTCATCCGCGTTATCGATGCGGCGCCCCCCACTACACCAGGGGCAGTTCTTAATTAATTCCCACTCCATCACATTTCCCCTTGATCTTGTTCGTGATGCCATGTTCGGACCCAGGGCAGCCGGCCAGCAGCTCTCCCTGACTCCCACCCGGGCAGATAAGGGTCTGGGGCCTTAGAAAGCCGTCAGGCGGGTACTTGTGACGCTTGGAGTGGAATTAATTAGGCGGACGCTTATCGGTTTCAAAGCAAGATTATTTACTCACGCCATCAAGGTGGTGAAAGACGGAGGTCAGAGATATTTGGTTAGTTACAGCTTAAGGTTCGAAGGTCGGTCTGCATAAAAGTTCTTTGGTCGGGCAGATAAACGGAGAAAAAAGTCGGTCCGGCAGTTCGTTGATTTACGTCTGATAAGGACAAGCGATCAATTTGTCAGTTATTCTCACGCATATGTTCAGAGGTTTTTTCAGGTGTGTGTGCAGAGGTCTCCCGTTCTTCACGGAAGTGAGGACGGGTTTTATTTGTGTAATAGCCAATTGCTTTTTGCCACATCATAAATTTAATTAGAATCGCCAATTATCTAGCGGTCTTCGCTAGGGTTTTATCATAGGGTTACTCCCTGTTTTTTCTGACCAGTTATAATGATTTATGTACAGCACAGAAGGCTAAGTTTTATCTCTGCTAGTGGCGCAGCAATAAATTTCTTTTTGACATGCACAGCAAAAAGCGGTTACTATCATTATTGTTAACCCTTAGTTAACCTAGTGCAGAAAAAAACTGTTTTGAATGGTTTTATTTGTTTGTGACATGGGCACTACTTAATTGGGTTGTGACACTGCCAAGCATCAGTGCACCATTGCCTGGCCCAGGCTGCTGTTGGGTAGAGACTCCAGACCCCTTCTCCCACAGGCCCTGCCAGCTGAGCTGTTGCATGCCATAGGGCTGGGGTGGCTGTGGGAACAGATATCCCCTTTTTCTCACCCTTCCCCTGCCCCTCTATGATGGGCTGGAGTTGGAGACTATCACTGGCTACAGTCAGCGAGAGCTGAGGGAGCAGGGCCAGCCCAGGCTTGGACAGAGTGAACAAGCTCTGCCTGAGGCTAGAGCACAGCCATGCGCAATGCTGTCCAGGATTGCGCTCTAAGTTTACCCTTGATGAAATCTGGTATAGACTTTTGATCAAACACTCTAACAGAAAGTGCTTTAGGTTAGTACACATTCATGCAGGGTTAATTTAAAGCATGGTCTGCCATTTTAAAGCCACTCTAACAGCTGTGAAAAGCTGTTCAGTTATGGCTTTAGAGCACTTTCTGCCTGCTTAATGTACAGTATTTGTAATATACGTACCAAGCCTTTAGGTTCAAGGCACCCTTCCAAAACTTTTGTGAATTAAGCAGCATCCCGTTTCATAAACAACAGCATTCATTACAATCTTTGCCTCCTTGCAGAGGGGCCAGGAAGTTGGGGAGCATCTAGGCATGGAAAGACTGATTCTGCCCTTATCTGCTTATCTCCTCAGACTTCTTTTGGAAGCTTTCAAAGGATTTTGTGGCACCCCTGAACCTTGATTTCATCACTGTGCTAAGTGTTATGTTCCCAGTCACAAGCTAGTACCTAATTATGCAGATTCAGAAAATATTAGTATATTTTTCAGGACTTGCAAATGCCTGAGGGCACATGATTTAACCTTGTCTCAGCCCCTATGAACCATGACACTTAAACTTTAATAAGATAAAGTATTTGTGTACTACACTGGATTGTAGTATGTCATTACTTTTTTTTCCTATACAGATTAATGTCTCTTGTTTTTGTTCCCTCTTCTCTCCCATTTATGTTTCAGTTCACTCTTTTTTTCCTATATCAGTATTTTCTTTTCTAGTTTCTGTTTCAGTGTCTGCTTGTGCCCTTATTTCTCCTTATATTGTCTTGTAGCTACTATGCCTGGTTCCTTTCCCTGTGTACACTGTGCAGTTTGGGGATTTCTTGATATGTTTTGTCTTTTCCACTTCTTTTTTCAAAAACCAAAACCAGTTGCCTAGAGTAAGTGGAGTCATCAGCAATCCTTTATGGCATGCTTCACTGCTGAAAAGAAAGTATTTCAAAGAATGTGGGCCCTGATCAATATTCAAATAAATACTGTTATTTTTTAGAGCCCTTATACAAAACTTATGGTTAAAAAAATCACATTTATAACTTTTAGCTTCTTCTACTTAGCTTTTACAATGCTTCAATATGTATTAATAATATACTGTGTCTGGATTAAATTGATCTGCAGAAGGGAAAATAAAGGTTATCAGAAAAGGACAGAGCCAGGAGAGAGATCTAAATTATACAACCTTGATATATATCTGTAATTTGTCCAGGGAACTAAATTTCTTTAACAAATTAAAAGAATAAAAACATATATAGCCTTGAGCAAAATCCAGCAGTTCTTTGGGCATGGCATCCTAAGGCTTTGGCATCCTAAAATTGAGGTGACTGGCTCAAAGAAACAAGGTGAGGCTCCATACATAGTGAATGAGAGTGCCATAATCAGGAGCCTATAAAGTTGGTTATAAGTGCAACTGAGAATGACTGTCTCACAGGAACATAGAAGACGGTAAGCAAGAGGGAGTCAGATTCTGTAGCCTAGCAGTTTGGGCATTCAGCTGGGAAGGAAGAGTTCTGAATTTTAGTCCCCATCTTTAGGGTAGTATCTGCAAAAACAAATTTGGTGTGGGATGTGTAAGATGTGGGTTTGAATACCTTTAGGCTTAAGAAAGTGTAGAAGGCAGGTCTCACTACTATATCATTAAACTTTCTGTTCCAACACAGTGGGGGCTAACTTTTTTGGTAGGTATGCCACAAATTAGTTCTGCACACTCCCCAAGTGCCACTCCAATCCATTTTTGCTACCTGATCTTCTGCTCTTCTTTCTGCTCCCTTCCCTGTTTTCCCTGACCACACTGCAGCTCTGCTTTCTGCTCCCTGCCCCATTTGCTACTGTTCTGCCTGTGCCTTGCCCAACCTGCTGCGTGCCACACATAAAGGTTGCCAGTTCCACTATTGGCACTTGTGCTGCAGGTTGGCCTCACCTGTTCTAACATGTATGTTCCAATCCTTAGGTTGTAATGTGAAAGGTGGGTTCTGCCATCGTCACATGCACTTTCTACTGAAAGCAATGCTGTTGGTGTATATTTTAGGCATGTTCTTAGCATGCCTTCTGGAGTTAGGTGCCTACTTTCTCAGACTGCAGTGCTTATGCAAAAGCTAAGTTTGACTCCATAAGGGTCTTTGCTGCCCAAAACAGAGGTGCCAACTCAATTTAAATCTCTAACCCTTGCTTGCTTTTTGCAAATTATGTGCCTAAATTCCATACAAGTTCTAATTGTCTCGGCCAGGCTGAACCGACTCGAGGTGATTCAGAATTTACCTGTTCATCAGGGTGGGCTGGTGAATAGAGAGGCTGACAAGCTTAATGGTTGCAAAAAACTTTACTTACGTCGCGGGTGGCTGCGACGGAAACGGTTCGGTCGTCTGGACAACAATGTGAGTTGCTCCAGCTGGCGAGGCCAATGCCAGTAAACTCGTCCGTAATTCAAGCCAGCGGGAAAAGGGTACGTCTGGGACTGCGTTCGGCGACGGGAAGAAGGATCGATAGGTGATCAGTCTATCGATCAGCTAGCCGCAAGTCGGATCTCTAAGAGGCACTCTGCAGCGTGCTCAAAGTTCTTCGACTTGGGCGGAAGTCACGCTAGTTTTTAAACGGCCAGCAAGCCAATTACCGGCCGCCACGTATGAATAATTTAGCACTAGCCAATTGCGGGGCACGAATTTACATCCGAATGGCGGGAACTCTTTGCACCGTGCACCTCCGTGCTGCAAAGAGAAAATGCATCCTGCAAAAGCAGCTGCAAAAGTGGCAGGAACACTCTCCTGCACGCGGGTTCTTTATGCAACAAAAACCCTCGCTGTGCAAGAGGCTCTCAGGTGTCAAGAAAATTCCATAGTGCCGAGGCACCAAACTCATTGGGTTATGACACTATTTAGGTCTCTATTTAATTATATGGGTCTGGCACTCAGGATCCAATAACAGTGAATTGTGTGTAAGCATATAAAATATATGATTTTGTGATTTTTTTTCTGTGAGCTTTTCATTATCAGAAATGTTGTGTTGTTATTCTTTAAAAAATGTTTATATTTATGTAGAAATTCAATCATGTGAATTCAGCTCCCAGTTCCTTAAGTAAATTGGAAATTACCTTAAAATAGTACTAACCATACATGTTTTCAATGACTGCTCTTTGAAATGTCAGGCCTTATTTACAGTTTTAGACCAGTATTAGTCTTTTCTTCGAATATATAACTTAAATAAACCACAGCTTATTAAATAAATCAGAAACATTTCATGGAAGAATACCATGGTTCATCTGCTGAACACTGTTAGTGTTGTGAGGCACTGATTATCGTCTGACTTCAGTATTGATTGTTGGACCCTAAAGGCTACTTCCTTTTTAGGTAGGGTGACCATACATCCCAGATTGGCAAGGATAGTCCCAGACTTTGGAAGCTGTCTCAGCATTCTGGATGTTGGAGAAAACTGAAGCAAAAGTCCTGGATTGGTGCAAACCTATCTGACTCGTGAGCTGGGTACATCCTGGTGGGTGGGTTTGCGCCAATCCAGGACTTTTGCTTTAGTTTTCTCCAGGGATCCCAGCCAGTAGCCCAGGCTACTCCTGGTCTAGACTCCACTGGGTTGTGATCAGAGTTGCTTGTGCAGTGGAGTCAGGGGTTGGGGAGGAGCCACAGGATTGTGTGTGTGTACATGCACGTGCACACGCTGTGATCTCCTGTCCGGTTCCAGTCCTGGGAGCCAAGGAGTCAGGGGTGTGTGTGCACACATGCACATTGTGCTTTCCTGCCCAGTCCTATGCCTGGGAGCTGTAGGGTTGGGGCTGCGTGCATGTGTGTGTATACACGTGCATGTGTCATGCTGTTCTGCCAGGCCCTGTGCCTGGCAACCGCAGGATCGGGGTGTCTGTGTGTGTGTATGTGCACACACGCTATACTGTCCTGCCAAGCTCTGCTCCTAGGAACCACAGGATCGGGGGGAGGGTGTGCATGTACATGCTGGAGCTCTGCCTGAGGCTAGAGTTTGCCCCTGAACAACATCACCTGGGATGGTGGCAATCATGCTCTAAGGTAACCCTCAGTGGGATCCGGCACAGATGTTCAATAAAGTGCTTGAACAGAAAGTGCTTAAATCAAATACCTCATCCATCAAAGGTGAACTTAGAGCACGATTCACCATTTTTAAGCTGCTCTAAGAGCTGTGAACATCTGGGTGGCTTTAGAGCACTTCTGCCTTCTTAATGTGTAATGTCTGTACCTAGTCCTTAATGTCACTTGCTATAAAGATCTATGATGGGAATGCTAAGTAGAGAGGGTAGAACACTTGAGGTAAAAGTTATAATTGAGTGACAAACAGGGAAATATGGGATATGGCAATTTTTGTTTCAGTATTGGCATAATCTTAATTAGTGTTTATGAACAAGTTAGTCACCTGGTGAAAGAGAGAGGTAGGTAGCTAGGTAGTCTGAAGTCAAGCTGAAGGCAGAATAGATTTACACTTTATAAACTAAATAAATTCTGTGTGTGTGTGTGTGTGTGTATAACATGTCCAATATATTATATATAATATATATACAGTATATATTATATATAATATTAATATATTCACAGTGGGCATGTCTACATGTGCCCTTACAGTGCTATTGTTACAGCACCATGATTTAGTACTTCCTTCTGGAAGTACTAAATGATGGCTCAGTAACAGCCTATAGTGTGCTGTGCTGGCAGCGCAGTTATTTTTGGCCGATTTATCCCCATAGCAATGCGCTATAATGAGAGAGTACGTTGCTACGGTGATGTAGCTGCAGTGTCACAGTTTGTGACAGTTGACGCTACTTCTCCATAGCATGTTGCTGCAGTGATGCAGTGTCATGTGTAGGCATGCCCAGTATATGTTATATGTAATATATACACTTATAATAAATATGTGTGTGTGTGTGTGTGTGTGTGTGTGCAATTTACATAAATACACACACACACACGTATATATGTATGTATATCATACATAGACTGGATCTTGTTAAATATGGTTTAAATAGGGGCTACAGATTATTATCCCATTACTTGGATTAGCTTTCTGATCCCTTTGTTCCTCTGGATTCTTTGCTTGTTGTTTCTCCTAGTACTGTTCCCTTTCCAACTCCTCCCTGCCCTGGCTTCCCCCCCCCCCCGCCCCCCCGGTCCCCTTCCCTGCTTTCTACCTTTGTATTAAAATCATTCTTTCCATTTTATACACTGGTCTGCGCATGTCCTTTCATAGAGCTCCAGCTCATGACAGCTTGTGATGTGTGTGCATGTGTTCTGCCACAGGTCTCTGTCTTTCTGGTATTGATGTCAGATAAGTATTCATTCACTCTTTCACATTGAGATTGCCCCACCTGTCCAATATAGACAGTAGAGGGGCACTGTGAATGGGTGATAACCAGGGATCCTGGTTTTCTTTGTTTAAGAATCAGAAATTCTCTGATTAAAAGTTGCAGATGCTCTGATTTAAAAACCCAAATTCTGGTTTTTTTTCATGATTAAAATGAAACACCACTGTACATATGTGTCAGTTGAACACAATGTTTTATTGATATATTTACAAATTTAAAGCAAGTTGAAAATATGCCAGTGTCTCAATCACTATAATAAAATATATTCTAAATATCTATACATTTTGGTGTTTGATTTTGCATATCTTATCATGGAAAATCAGATCTCCCCCTGCCTGCTTCACTCACCAGGACACGGATTCAGACATGGGTTCAGCTGCAGCTCTCCCCCTCCCACTGCTTTGTGGTGCTGAGCAGCCCTGATATGCCAGTTCCCTGCCCGTGCCATTGTCCCTCACTCCCAAGGAACAGCCCCACAGCCCTTCTGGTGCCCTTTACTCCTTACCTACAGCCTCCTGGGCCCTGCTGGTGTCCCTCACTCCCCATCCACAGCTCTCTGCCTCCCCCCAGCCCTTCCAGAAGAGTCTGCCAGCTGCCAGGGCTATGGGGCCAGGAACCCAGGGCCACAGTCCCCTGTCCCTCCCTACCCCCAGCAGCACCTGAGCCTCAATTGCTGCCTGTGGGAGGTGGCAGAGTGGAGTGTGAAGTCCTGCTTTTCCTCCTCCATGGGTGGTATGGCCAGAGCAGAACCTGGGGGGTGGGGGAGGGGGGCAGGTGCAGGTTTTTTGCTGCAGGCTTGGAGTCCCTGCCCTGCTGCACTATGCCCAGGGATTGTGCAGCCCAGTGGGCAGGACCCATCACAGGAGGGTACAGAAGGTACGGTGTCTCATGCCGCTGCTAGCCCCATGCTGCCATGGCAAGGTGCCCCATGCCCACCCAGCAGGAGCAGGTGGCACAACTCTGCACAGGATGCCTTGCCATGCTGGTGTGGGACTCCTAGCAGTGGTACCAAACTTCTCCAACCTGCTTTGCTCTGCCACACTGGGTCCCACTTGCTGCATCATGGAGGCCCTCGGGGAAGGGTTAGCCCACAGTGGGCAGCCTGTACCTGCCCTATGTATAAATCTGGGGGGCACATGCCCCCCATGCCTGTCCTGGGAGTGTGCACAGTGGCAAGGAACTCTGCCAGCCTTCAAGGGGAAGCCCATCTTTTCCTGCATGTTTCTCCTTTAAAGGAGAAAAGTTCAGGTTTTTCTCCTTAAATGAGAAAATCTGGGTTTTACCATGTTTTTTCTGTGGTGAACTGAACACCCAGATCCCTGGTTATGATGTAGATGACATGGTAGAGGTGCAGGTAAATGAACCGCAGGCATTATAATCTCTGTTATTCAGTCCAGTGATGAAGAGGTCTGTATTAATGTTGAGGCACAGCAGGCAGCTGGGTCCACTGCAAGATCTGGGGTCTTGCTGAGAATGGGAGTTCAGTGACCTGTTACCTGAGATATGCCATTTGAGGTTGGGAGCGTCCTATATTCTAGGACAGATTTGTCGCCCCTGGCTATTTTGAGAAGGTCATCATTTTCCAGGAGGGGTTGGAGGTCATTAATTATCTGTCTAAGGTGTTCAAGCTGTTGGTGACAAACAGAAGGATTCTGTTGTTGTTGTCCCAGGTATGGTACTGTGGCAGGGTGGTGTGAGTTCTGAGTCTAGCTTTGTTGACCTGAGTGGCTATAGTTGTTGAGATTGTATTGTAATTGTAGGAATCCCTGCTCCAGATGCTAAAGATGTGCATTGCGCTTGGTGGGATCAGAGCAGAAATGGTTATAATCTACAGCCAGGCTCCACAGAATGGATCTAAAGGTGTGACTGGGATGAAAGTTGATGATGTGAAGAAAGCTGTGGTGGTCGGTTGGTTTCTGATGCAATGTGGTAGCAATGTGCATATTGCAAACTTTGACTGTAGTATCTAGAAAATTAATTTCCTGGGTGATGTATTTTGGAGTTAATTTGATGGTGGGGTGGAAGTTGTTAAAGTCCTGGTGAAATTTCTCTAGAGATTCTTTCCCATGTGTTATCAGTGTATCTTAGCTATATCAGGGGGATGAGAGAGCAGCTGAAAAGGAAACAGACTTCAAGGTGTGTCCTAAATATGTTGGCACACTGTGGGCCATATATGTACCCATGGCAATTCCATTAGTTTATAGGTATTGAGAGTCTTGAAACCTGATACAGTTGTGTGATGACAAAGTGAGAGAGCGTAATGGGAACAAAAGCAGTGTCTTCATTAGGGATAACGTTCTTAATGGTGTTTAATACGTCCTCATGGGAGATGTAGTATACAGAGAGATGGCATCCATGGTAACTAATATGGTATTAGCTGGAAGTTATCAATGCAGTTCAGTTTCTTTAAGAATTCAGGGGTGTCTTGCAAATAGCTGACCGCTCCAGTGGCATTGGATAGTAAGCTGGAACCAACATAGGCAGAAACTATCTCCAATGGCAGAGACAGTAGGACATCCTGGGTTTCCAGGCTGGTGAATCTTGCCATTAGTGTACCTTGTGAGAGGGTAGCTGCAGAGGAAGTGGGCTTCAAGGTGTATCATAAATAAGAAAACTTTGCCTTGCCTCAGCTCCAGGGGGATGGAAGCAGTAATCCTCTCCTGTGTTTTCCAAGGTAGATTCTTTAAGAGTTTATCTACTTCCTCCTGGTATTGTGCTGTGTGGGCTCTCCTTTTAGGAGTTTGTAAAACTGCATTTTCGAATGTTTTTTGGCTTTCTGTATGTATGCTGTTGTATCCATAATGACTGAGGCACCCTCCCCTTATCAGCCTGCTGTTTGATAATATTTGGGTTGTTTTTCAGGCTGAGTATGGATCTCTGTTCTGCAGCAGTCTGGTTGTAAAGTAAATATTATTGTTTATTTTTAATCTCAGAGTTGGCATGGAAGCAAAAACAGTTTATATACAGGTCCAGAATGGAGCTCTCGGATGGAGTCCTGGAGCCATTCTACTTGTCTTGTGGATGGGTTTGGTCTGTGGCAGGTTGATCATTGCATGCTGTCTTGTCATCAAAATTTTCTTTCAGTCTTAAGTGGTGAAAAAAGCTTAGACAGCTCTATACAGCTGCATCTTATTGACTTGTGCAAAATGGTAGAAGGAAAGACCACAGGATAGTACAAACACCTAAGCCGAGCTGGAAATGTGATTGGATAAGTCGATGACATTACCATGGATTGTAGTGCTATGGTTGGAGCATGCAAGTTTGGAAAGTTTTGCTTCCTTTTTCTTCCTTAATCTGCTTCCCCTCAAGGACAGAGTTGAACAGTGCTTGCTGTGAGTAGTTTTCAATTTGTTTTGCAGAGAAGATTGCCTGGATTCAGGCCTTTTTGTAATTTTTCCAACAGGGAGGTTCGACAACCCCATGCTGGTATGGGAAAAAAGTGAATCCTTTTGCATTTAAAGCTTAGTTTGGGTCACTAAGGCTAGGGATAGAAATGACATATAAACCAGTATAAGTGTTCAGAAGCCAATTCAAATCTGTAACACAACAGAAGTTCAATGCACGTATGCCACTTCCAAAATGGCCAAGGCTGATTTCAGATAAACCTGGACTGATCTAGTATCAGACTTAACATTTAAGTTAAATCAGTTATTCAATTTCTGTCCCAGATCCCTTCCAGATTCAAGTTAACTCATAGTACCCTACTTTCTCACTATGCTTTGTAACTTCCCAACAAACCCCACCCTCTCAGGGTGGGCAGCATAGGCCGCAGAAGGCCAGGGCTAAAGGGGCTTAACCCCATCAAATGCAGGCAGCCTGGCCACAGGCTCCAGACAGCTGCAGGGGGAGGGAGAGGGGCATGCACAGACAAGCAACCAGAGCTTGCAGGCAGCTGGGAACTCAACCTGGCCTGGCCATGTGAAGAGCAGCACCCAGCTGAGCAGGTAAATGTGTGGATGGGAAGGAACATGGTGAGAGCAGATCAAGGCCCCCTCTGGGGAGGCGGTGGTGAATGGGGCCCCAGGGCTGGTCGTGGGACACCTACTGCCCAGGCAGCTCATCCAGAGTTGCGGAGGGGCTCCTGTCAGTGCCTGCACCCCGGGCCAGGTGTAGGGAATATGTGTCCCCGCCATCTGTGCTGTGTGTGGGACAGAATTGGCTGCTACTGTGGGCTCACTTTGCACCCCACTCCCAGTGACCTGGCAGCTGCATGATGCCACGTGCTTCCCACTGGTGGGTAGGCTGCACAGCCAGCATGCAGTGGGCATGTGGTATTGCACAGCTGCTGGAGCACTGGCAGCAGGGTGCAGAGCCCAGTCCGCAGTGGCAGCTGCCTCCACCCTGCATGCAGATTAGGGAGGCACATTCCTCCTGTGCCTGCCCTTGTGGATACCTTCCCACACCCCTAAATGAGCCATCTGGGATCCAAACCTCCCATGACCCGCCCCGGCTCCAGCCCCGGCCCCAGCCCCGGCCTCGGAGCTCCATTTACCCCAGTCCCTGCTCCGATCTCTGCCCCACTCCCTCCCTCACCATGGGGGCCTCTATCTTCACCCCCATGCCCCTTCCCCATGACAGACTTACTTGCTGGGAAGGTGTGTGCATGTATGAGCTTTTGCACACATGCACTCAGCCCCCCAAAATCATATTTTCTTCATCCGCCTATGGTTGGTTTGCTAGCTTTGGCTTAAGCTGCCTCCCAGAAGGGAGGCATGCTCTAGTGCCCCCAGCTTCTGACCTGAGCCACTGCAGCCATGTGGCTCCATTTCCCAAACCAAATTGAATGTCTGTTCACTTGCTTATCGGTTCAGTCTATGCAGCTAACCTGTAAAAAATTGACTCGACTAAGCCTCGGGTCTTTTGACTGTCTGTACTTAACTTAAGTTTCTAAGATTGTCAGGGGGTCTTTAAGCCACACTCCACAATTTTATTTTTAAAATCTTGTTTGGTACTGGAGCCACTATAGGTTTTGTCACAGCCTCCCCTTAGGAAGATAAGATGCTAGAATCTCCTAATCATGTTGTCATGAACTCACTTGCTCCTTTTGATGAGGATAGACCTGGTAATGACTGCTTTCTTCCTAATTTATTATTTTAGGTGATGATTTCTAGAAGCCTTAGGTAAGACAACCTTGTCACTATTTGGAGCAGACAGCTTCCCTTGGCAGTATTGGTGGGGTCATGGCAGTTTTTTAGGTTGTACCTTATTTTTATTAGCAGAATATTAACAATTATTACCACTGCAGTTAGTGAGTTGATCTTTTGTGATTCCAGTCTCTGTCTGTTGCACATTGTTATTAAAAATGACTGATCCAATGTTATACTAGTGTGCAGACCTTTAGTAGGTAAAAGAAAACAGCTCAGTTCTAATAATTAACTTATCTTTTACTAGCCTTACTGCAGCTCTTTAGCCATGCAAAATAGAAAAGGTCCATTAGTGTTTTTTAGGAAATGTTAACTTGTTTATTATTAGAAAGATTTCTCTGTTTTTAAAGTGTTGTTTTCACTGTAGTCAATTTCTCTAAATTTCATTTGCCCCATGTACAGTCACTTTTATCCTTCCCTCTAATATTTCTCTAATAGCATCATGCCACTCTCGTCTTTCCATGTTGCTTGTAATGCTTGGAATTAGTCACCAATTTTTCTGTGAATTCTTTTCAATCTACCTCTCAGGAAACATTACTCCTTTTAGCCTCTATTATTTTATTCCATCTTCAGCTGCTCATATTCTTCTATCTTGTGCTCATTTGTTACTCCAGCTATATCTGCCTCTCAGATACTGGCATTCAGAACCATCTATTTATTCTTTTTTATCTGTAGCACATAACTTGGTCTATCACTATAGATGCAAATCCTGTTACCTTCCTTTGGAAAACAACTGCTTTTTATAGCATTTTTTTGAGCTGTAATGGCAGCAAAACATACTCCAAGAGCCATATGTGATCAGTATTTATCATTTTCCACCATTCATGATTTATACCTTTTTTAATGCTTGTTTGTTGGATTTGAACTTCTTTTAGAAAAAGTATGTATGACTAAAATGCTAGATTAGGTAATGATGTTATAAACATTAATCAATGTTCAATACAGTAAAAAGAAAAAAATCACAGAATTTTTAAAGCCAACTAAAACAGTAGAGTTGTGACTTAATTAACTATTGAATAAAGTAAGACACATAATAAGTGTGTTTTGATCCAATGCAATTTTATTAGCTTTTGCAATAAATTAAAGAATAGTCAGTGAAGTCTTATGAACTGCAGTCAAAATCTACTAAAAGCAGGTGAAGCTAGAAAAAAAGTGTATAATCTTCTCTCCACATTTACCTTTTAGTATTTTCAATAAACAAGAGGACTCTTAAAGCCCACATATCCATCTTTTTCTATAAACAGCCAGCGTGCCTCTTCTGAGACTCACAACTTAGTCATAGAGCTTTAGTTAAAGTGCCCCCTCTCCCTCTGAGAATATTTAAAGTTACATGCTCAATTTAAACAGGAAAAATCCTCAAACTCTAAATATTATAAAAGAAAGATAACTACAGTGTTAGTGCATTAAAAGATACCTTTTGACAAAGAAAATCTCATTTTAAAATGAGCGCATGTTTACAATCCACCTTTCAATTGCTTCCCTGAACAACAGTAATTCATTTCCACACAGTATTCCTAACCCTAGAATACTTTCATATGACTCATTTAAAAAAACAAGAATAATTTCCTCTCAGAATTTGAGTTTCTGTTTAAGTTTATACAGATTTGAAGCCTAGGACAGGTAATAATCAGTCCTGGATAAGTGACAGAATTGAAGTTTGATAATCTATAACCTGTAAACAGTAAAAATGAGAGCTTTCTGCACTGGGGAAAATGGGGTGTAATCCTTTTTTTGTTTATATATCATGGAATCAACAAAACCTGTATCTACCTTGGGAAAGGCCCAAGATTTTCAGTCTAACCCTAAAATGTGACGTGTGTGGAATAGCTAATTTACTAAATTTAATGTATGCTTAGAATGTAGTTTATTATGAAGCCTCTTTTCAAATGAGACTGCATGCTTTTAGAGGCTTTTTAAAATATGCATTTTTAAGTTATCTACAGTGATTTGTACTTGGACTAGATTAAGATAAGAGTTGGATGGATTTGTACAATTAAAAAAGCATTTCAATAGAAATAATCTCTCTAATCAATCTACTGGTAAGAGAAAAATGATGTGTAATGACCATCTTTAAAAAAAAAAACAACAACAACAAAATGTCCATGTTCTGTATTGCTCACCAGTTGCTATGTTTATTTGTATGGTGAGTGGGTCAAGTGGGGATTAATTTTTGCTTTCAACTCCTTTAATCTTATTAGCAAAAAGAGGGATTCCAAGAGGTTGTATAATAGACTTTTTTTTTTCTGGAAAGCCATAAATCGCTCATTAAAATGACTTAAAATGAAAACTACACCACAACAATAAGAACAAGATCAAACTAATAAAATGTTCCCTGTGTTCTAGAATGCCAGCTCCTTATGGACAATGAGTTTTGAGAAAAGAGCTCATGAGTTGCATGTAATTGAGTTAAAACTAGTCTTGTTCTGTCTAGTGCTTTAGTACACTAATGTGGTACAAAGAGAGCAGTCTTCCCTTAGCCTCCTCCCTCTTCTTGAATCACAGACCCAGCTCCTTCCTCCTGCCATCAAGGCCAACCTTCTTATTGTACCCTTTTCCAACAGTAAGAGAAGTGTCTTCCCTCTTTTCTTTTATGCAGGTATGCATTTTCCTCCTATGGCAATTCACAGACTTTATGTAGAATTTTGTCTGTGAAGGTACTGGAGTTTCCCATTCTGATCATTAGTTCTAAAAAACAATTGTCCGTGTATACATGTTTCTTACCATTTATTAAGTGTTGTAGTCTCAACTGTACACTTCAACAGTTACTGCAAGTAAAGTGAGTGATGCGGCATTTCTAAAAACCACTGGACCTGTTAGAAGTGGCAGTTCTTTGAAATAACCACTTCTACATAGTTGCTGGCCTAAAACCATGAACATTTTTAACCTTGCTACTTTAAGGGGTCCCAACTAACATAGCAATAAAAGTTTAAGCACCTGTTTTCAGGAGGAGGGTGATGATAACATTTACACTCTTATAAAAGATAGTTGCAGCTGTATGTACACAAAATAAAATGGCTATGTAGGTAAAGGTTGTCTGCATAGAAGTTTTCATACAGAGCTAACACTGGGCATGGCTACATGTGACACAACATCGCCATAGCAACATGATACAGAGATGTAGCATCTGTGGGCAAAACCTGTGACACCACAGCTATGTCATTGTAGTGACATGCTCCCACAATATAGCACATCGCTATGGAGATATAGCAGCTAAAAATAACCATTCACAGCATGCACATCGCAGTACGGGCTGTTACTGTGCCATCATTTAGAACTTCTATTTAGTACTGCATCGTGTGTACTGCGCATGGTTATTTTTATAATTCCTTTCAGAAGTACTAAATGATGGCACAGTAACAACAGTGCTATAGGGGCCCATGTAGATGTGCCCACTGTGGTATACCTGTAATAATGATATGATAAGGTATTATATATAATGTCATAATAAGTTTAGAATCAGTTGAATATCAAACTGCAAGAGACCTCCTGGGCCGTCTAGTTTAGTCCTGTATGATTACAGGAAAACCTAATAGAGATTTATCAGAAGAATGTGCACTCTGGCCTCTTCTGCACATCACAGCAGCAAGACACCCAATTAAAAAAAGGTGGAAATGTTTTTAGTAATGCCTTTTGTACTTCACTATATTATTTTTGAATTTGAATGATAATTGTACTGGCTCTTGAAAAAAATGGAAAATAGTTATACAAATATTTAAAGACTAAAATTTACTTAAAGTAATTATCCACATCATAATTTGCAAATTTAACTTTTCACATTTCAGGGCTACCTTAGGCTGTGTAGATCTTTTTTCCAGAACTTGGAATCAGGATTTTCTCTTTCTGACTTGACTGGTCTGAGTATCTGTCCTTAAATACATTGTTACAGAAGTGATCTTTTCTCATCATTTGCTTCAGAAAACCCCCCATACGTAATCAGATGTTACATTATTAAAAAAAACCAAAAAACAACCCTATGTAATAAGTGAGAGTCCAAACAAGCATTCCACAGCAACAAATCAGCAATCTACAATAGAGAAGAATTTTACACTCCACTACAAAACAATCATACTCCTAAAAAGAGTTTATAGTACACATTAAAAAATGTTTATTAGAAAAATAGTTTGCAGACCACTGAAAATATTTTTTAAAATATAGCAAACATTTCAGCACATTTCTGTCTTCCTCAGAGTTAAAACATCCATTATGTTGAAGAGGAAAGCTTCTCTGATATTAAGGCTTCAGTTCACAAGCAGCAAATAAGTGGCTGACATTGATTAGTATTAATGATTGCTTCAAACAAATAATTATTATACATACAGCAGTTACCAAAAAAGTCAATCGGATGCTGCGACTTTTTTAAAAAAGCAAACAAAGCTATAACCATAATTAAATTATGTATTTTATTGAAAGCAAATCTTGATCAATTCTTAATAAGATTAATCAAAAACTGAGAAAGAGAAAAGACTAATTAAATTGAGGCTAATTTGGAAATGGTCGTGGTAGAGTGCATGAGGTGCAGTCTCCAGTTTCACATATATATAGGTAAAATTTAACATTTGAGTCTGTAATAAATGTGTGATTTATTACTCATACTGAGTATATGCACACGTGTGGTGTATAAAGGACTTTGACTTCTATAGGAACTTAAGTAAAATAAGGAACTTTATAGAGGGGAAAAAATGAAATTACCCATATGTCAGAGTACATGGGATTTTATATTCAAAGAAAGTTTTAGTGCAATAGATAACGGGGTAGTTTTCTCGAAACCATAAATCTATTGGCTATTAGCTGAGAATCCTGGGTAGCAAGAGTACAATTACCTTAATGGTTAGTATCCTCTTGAAAGGATGCAAAATTGCTGCCTTTTTTGAGAATGTGTTTAGAAACACATCTGAAGAAAATGAGAGTGATTTAGACAGCTTCTAGCCAATTCTACTCTCAGTCCCTCTCATTTTTGAACTTGCCAACTCTCTCTAGCATCTTGGCACAAAGCTTGATTACAGAGGACCATGCAAAACAAAACCTTCTCCCCCTCTGTCAGGTTGGTGGCATGTCATATTTGCTGTATAACTGAAATATCTCTATAGAGATACTATGTGTCTCTTGAAGTCCAAATGTCAAGTCCCTCTTGGTGTCTAGAAATATACCATATAGTGAGTCATTCGAAAAATGCATTTATATCTGCTCTACAAGTATATAACTTGATTTTGGGGGTGCTAAAAATTTATGTTGGGGTCTTGTGACTCATTCTTTTAATGGGCACAGGATCTTTCCATGGAAATACTGAATGATTCCTGATGATTACTGTTAGAAAGAGTGGCTCATTAGGTTTGGACTATCTCTTTAGATCACAACAAAATGTAGGCACATATCTGTCTCATTAGGTACCTAAATCCAACATTTGGATTCCACAAACTTTACCCCATCTGCAGCCTAACCCTGAAGCTACCTTGGGTCCCGAGCTGCTAAGCCTTTGCCAGTAAGATTCAAAATCGGATCAAAATGTCTGATGCTAGGTATCTGAACAGCTGTCTATGTCCTGGCTGAGCTAAGCACTTACCTTCTGTCTAAGCTTTTTTATTATGCATACAAATTTATGCACATGTATGCTGTATAATATGCACCTACTTTTAGAATCATTTAAATGAAACAAGTAACTTTATGGAGGAGAAAATATATTCTCAAACTAAGGATTCCCTTGCATAGCTCAGTTGTGGGGCCTAATCCAGGAGGTATTTTCAGAGGACACCCACTGAATTGCATTTTAGGATATGGGTAGCAATGATGCTGCTTAACAGTACTTTACCCAGGGATCTCCTGTTAGTGCAGTCACCTGGGATGTGGGAGACCCGAGTTCAAATTATCTTTCTCTCTAAGGAAGCTTAAACCACATCTCCTACTTCCTGGTGATTGACCTAACTTGCAGATTATTGGAGGATGTGGGGATGGGATTTTCTCAGTCCCTCTTACTGAAGCTGTTCCACTTTGCATGAGGTACTTTAATATTAATTGAGCCATAGAGTATGGAAATGACTTTGTAGACCCTCTGCTTATTGGCAGATGAGAAGGTGGAAAATTGGGTTCCAGACCCAATTCTACTGGATATGTAATGCTTTGTTTATTCTTCCCTAAAGAAGATAATCATTGACAGAGGTTCTCCCCACCCCTTATTCCATATAGCCTGTTTGTTAGGACACTTTCCAGGGAGATATGAGTTTATATCCCTTCAGTAAGAAGAGAGTTTTAAGCCCTAGTCTCCCACATGCCAAGTGAATGCATTAACCACTAGAATGTTGCTGGCACATCTTTTGGAGAAGAGCTGCATGAGAAACCTAACTTCAAGTTTGAGGGCATGATTGAATTCTTTAGTAGAGGGAGGTTTCTCTTTGAACCCCACAGTCTTTGAGGGATATAGCTAAATGCAAACCTCTCCTTAAGCCCTTTTTTAATTATCTAGCTGAAGTGGCTCCAGAATTCTTACATTTATGGACCCCTTTCTAGATATCTGATTTGCATCAAGTCCATTTGTGATGTGCAACCCCTGAGATCGGCCATGTACACCCTGGAAGCACCAGCCACAAAACTGGAAGTGCCGGCAGATATGCACTTCTGGTTTTGCCTCTGGCTCAGCAATAGACTGCTGGGGAACCCCCTCAGACTCAGGAGGCAACAGCTGCAAAAGATTTAGGAGCTGCAACACTGAATATTAAAGTGCATAAGTCCTTTTGTAGAACCAGCTGTAACAGGTAAACAGAGGGCTCCTGTTACTTCAAGAAGAAACTAGAGGCTGAGCTGGCTGCATGGTGGCTGGCAGCTTGGGGAGCGAGCTATATACTAGGGAGCTGGCTGCCAGCAAACAAACAGAATAGTAGCCACTCCAAAGAGACTAACCCTGGGAGAAGGGATTCTCTCAGGAAAGAGCTGCACAGCAGTAGACTGCATCAAGGCAGGCATCTGGGGAGTCTAGAGGTAAATAGCTGCAGGCAGCTAAACAGAGGCCAGCTGTAAGAAGACAGGCAGCAAGGAAATGCTTCTGCCTAGGCAATGAGCTTTCCAGCAAGGTAAAGGGACATATCTATCTCCAGGCCATAGAAGTCATCTGACCAGAAGGGGACATGGCTTCGGGAGCCTTGAAGCCAAAGGCTGGAGCCAGGGCAGGGAGTAAGGCCCTGCAGGTGGAAGGGTAAAGAGCTCCCACCAGGGAAGGACACAGGGGAGTGTCTCACTGATAGAGGAGCTACCTGTAAATACCAGTAAGGTTGAGGGTTTAAAGGGGAATAGAGCCTGCATAGTGGGAAGCCTTGTGATATAGCCAGTGAGGTGGTGGTGGGGGTTATGTTTGAACCCAGACCAAGGATAGTTGGTGTTATAGCCTATGGGCTTGCTCTTTTGTTGCAGTTTACTTTTCTGGTTTGGGCAGGACTGTTGGGGAGGTGGAGATCCCAGTAATGCCCTGAGCAGGGTGGAGGCAGGGCCAGTGGTCACAGAGCCCAGAGCAAGGTAGAGACAGTGCCAGAGGGGGGCAATGCCTAATAGTCACCCTGAAGCTGAGAATGCACACACAAGCCCAAGACTCTTCACCAGTAGCCATTATAACACGAGGGCTAGGGACAAACATTTAAAAAGCCCAAGTATAAATTGATTCAACCCATGCAAGTTAGTCTAACCTGCAGAGATTGAACTGATTTGCAAGTGGATGGACGTTCACTTTTGTTTCAGAAAATGCAGGCACATGCCTGCAGTGGCTCAGACTGGAAGCCAGAGGTGGGGGTGCTAGAGCGAGCCCTCCCTTCCCTTCTATGGTTCTGAGCTGAGGGGTGGTGTGCATAGGGAGGGGTTTAAACCCCCACCCTGGCCTGCACAGTCCCCAGCTGGGGTGTGCCTGAAGGGGGAGAGGGAAGCAGCCCTCTCCAGGTTCTCTTCCCCTGCCCCCCTGCTCTCTGCTCAAGGGACAGGTGTGTTGTCAGACCCTTGCCCCCAGCTAGCACTTTGATTGGGGGGGCAAGAGGGAGGACTGCTTGTGTGGACTGCATGCATTTATTGATCAAACTGAACTTTTCAATCTCTCTCTCCCTGCTTCTTCATCTGTCTGCAGCAAACTGACAGGCACTATATTCATTGCAAACCAGGTCATTTCTCACACCACTCAGTGAGCCAGCAGGGAGCTTATCAGAACACAAAGCTTATTAGTCCATCAAGGAAACAAAGCTTCTCATTAATTCAGGCTCTTCTTAAATAGTGTTTTGCAAAGCATTTTTAAGGAAGAACGGCGGGACATTATCAGCTGACCTGTTGATTAGCTTTAAAAAGCCCTAAGCTGGTGAGCCCTGTTCTGTCTGCCTGTGTTCCAGTGAAATTGGAGACACACACATAGATACCTCTCAGCATTAGGTAGCATGGAGGTGGCGTGACTGTGACCAGATGCTGGCTGGGATCCCTGCTTTATCAGTGAGCAGATGATGCCATACCTGCAGTCTCCACCTCTTTCTTAGACAGACAGAGCTCTGGCAAGGGAGGAGGGGGGCAGGGCCAGCCCTGCTTTCTGGAGCAGACAGCACAGCCCAGCAAAGCCCAGTGCTGAAAAGCATGCTGGGATGCTAGGGGACTCTGATTTAACTTAAACCAGGACAGAAGTTGCATAAACTGATTTGACCCAAATCAGTTAAGTCTGATACTATATTCAACAAGGTTTATCTTAAAACCTTTCAGCTGTTTTGAAACTGGTTTATGTGCACTGAAATTGTGTTCTGTTACAGGTTTAAACCAGTTTCAGATCACTTAAACACATCAGTAATTGTCCCATCCCAACTCCTGTGAAAACTTCCTTGAATATGCAAAGGACTGTCCTGGACCCATCTCCAATGATGATGGTTTTTGGGGACAGGTGGTGTTATCTTCAAATGAAAGGCACATGGTATCTAAATGATCTATAAGTATAGATTCATAGATTCATAGATGTTAGGGCCGGAAGGGACCTCAATAGATCATCGAGTCCGACCCCCTGCATAGGCAGGAAAGAGTGCTGGGTCTAGATGACCCCAGAAAGATGGTTATCTAACCTCTTGAAGACCCCCACGGTAGGGGAGAGCACCACCTCCCTTGGGAGCCCGTTCCAGACCTTGGCCACTCTAACTGTGAAGAAGTTCTTCCTAATGTCCAATCTAAATCTGCTCTCTGCTAGCTTGTGGCCATTGTTTCTTGTAACCCCCGGGGGCACCTTGGTGAATAAATACTCACCAATTCCCTTCTGTGCCCCCGTGATGAACTTATAGGCAGCCACAAGGTCGCCTCTCAACCTTCTCTTGCGGAGGCTGAAAAGGTCCAGTTTCTCTAGTCTCTCCTCGTAGGGCTTGGTCTGTAGGCCCTTAACCATAAGAGTGGCCCTTCTCTGGACCCTCTCCAGGTTATCCGCATCCTTCTTGAAGTGTGGCGCCCAGAATTGCACGCAGTACTCCAACTGCGGTCTGACCAGCGCCCGATAGAGGGGAAGTATCACCTCCTTGGACCTATTCGTCATGCATCTGCTGATGCACGATAAAGTGCCATTGGCTTTTTTGATGGCTTCGTCACACTGCCGACTCATGTTCATCTTGGAGTCCACTAGGACTCCAAGATCCCTTTCCACCTCTGTGCCACCCAGCAGGTCATTTCCTAGGCTGTAGGTGTGCTGGACATTTTTCCTCCCTAGGTGCAGCACTTTGCATTTCTGCTTGTTGTACTGCATTCTGTTGTTTTCTGCCCACTTGTCCAACCTGTCCAGGTCTGCCTGCAGCTGTTCCCTGCCCTCTGGCGTGTCCACTTCTTCCCATAGCTTTGTGTTATCTGCAAACTTGGACAGAGTACATTTCACTCCCTCGTCCAAGTCATTGATGAAGACATTAAAGAGTATCGGTCCAAGGACCGAGCCCTGCAGGACCCCGCTGCCCACACCCTTCCAGGTCGAAACCGACCCATCTACCACGACTCTCTGGGTGCGACCCTCCAGCCAATTCGCCACCCACCAGACTGTGTAGTCATCCAAGTCACAGCCTCTTAACTTGTTCACCAGTATGGGGTGGGATACCGTGTCGAAGGACTTACTGAAGTCTAAGTATACGACATCCACCCCTCCTCCTGTGTCCAGGCGTTTCGTAACCTGGTCATAAAAAGAGACTAGATTGGTCAGACACGATCTGCCTGCCACGAACCCGTGCTGGTTTCCACTCAGCATAATTTGTCCTGCCGGGCTCTCGCATATGTGAGCCTTGATAATTTTTTCAAAGACTTTGCCAAGGATGGAGGTGAGACTGACTGGCCTATAGTTGCCCGGGTCCTCCTTCCTCCCCTTCTTGAAAATGGGGACCACATTGGCCCTCTTCCAGTCCTCCGGGACTTGGCCCGTGCACCACGAGCATTCAAATATTCCCGCCAGTGGCTCTGCAATGATGTCGGCCAGTGCCTTCAGCATCCTCGGATGGAGCTCATCCGGGCCTGCCAACTTAAAGGCATCCCATTCTTCCAAGTGACTCTGCACCATCTTATGGTCTACGCATGGAAGTCTGGTGCCTTGCTGCTGCCTCTCTACAACCCCAGTGAGAGACTTGTCGCACCCCTCGCTTAGGAACACTGAGGCAAAGAACTCGTTCAGGAGTTCAGCCTTGTCCCCCCTGTCTGTCACCAATTGTTTCTGCCCATTTAGCAGGGGTCCTATTCCTGCCTGGGCCTTCCTTTTACTCCCTATATATCTAAAAAACAATTTCTTGTTGTCCTTTACTTGGGTTGCCATCCTCAGCTCCATGGTAGCTTTAGCCCGTCTAACTGCCTCCCTACAAGCACGAGCAGAGGAGGTATATTCGTCTTTGGTGATCTGTCCCTGTTTCCACTTTTTATGTGCTCCCCTTTTGGCCCTTAGGCTGCCCTGGATTTCTGCGGTCAGCCAGGGAAGCCTCCTGGCCCCTTTCCCTCTTTTACCCCGCATGGGGATTGTCTCGCTTTGTGCCCGAAGGATCGTTTCCTTAAGGCACAACCACCCTTCTTGGGCTCCCATCATTTCAAAACTCCTACTCTGCAGTGCGTCCTTGACTAATTGCCTGAGTTCACTTAAATCAGCTTTCCTAAAGTCTAGTACTTTCACCCTACTAGTTACCTTACCCACTCAACATCTTATGGTGAATTCTATTATTAGGTGATCACTGTCCCCCAGATGGCTACTGATCTGTAGGTCCCCTACCATGTCATCCCCCGTTGCCAATACCAGATCCAGTATGGCATTCCCCCTAGTGGGACCATGTACCTCCTGTGTCAGGTGGAGGTCTTATCTATTAGCATTGTAGAATAAAGAATCACTTAGCTGGCTTATACAATATTCCTATTTGTACTAAGGATTCTGTGTTGAAATCCAGGCAAACAATAAGATGGAGTTTCACTCTGTTGTGCTGTTACTTCAGCTGTCAACAAAAGATCATTCTTAAGAAGTGTGAATGTGTGTGAGCTTTTTCTGTGCTAGAGGGAAGCTTTTCTTGAAGTTAGTGGCAGTTGTGGGTGTACCATATTTTTAAAAATGAGAACAATATTTTCTAGAAATAAACATAATTGTATTTACTCTTCCTTTAGATTTACAATACAGATAACCTGAAGTATTTACAAGATTTCAAGAATTTGAAAAGCATCTTTTCAAAGCCAGATATTTACCCAAGGAAGTATAGCTATTTTACTTTTCAATGATTGCTCGCAAATGACTATGGTATTATTAAGGGTTTTTTTAAATTTATTATTCTATATGCTTGTCTTCACTCCATTGTTATCTTGATTTATAACTTGATTTTCATCCTTCTTCCAATGCCTGTCCATACACATCTCTAGCTTAAGTTAAGTGGTGCTTAAAGCTTAATCCCCCTCAGCCTGCTAGTTTGTCCCAGCAGGATGAGGTGGGTTGAAGCTCAGATGTTATTGACAGAGGAGCTAAAGCAAAGTAGATATCATGAAACAGCTTCAATTGAAAAAAACTTAGTTGCTGATCCAGTCATTCTACATAATCCAAGCGTAGTTTTCTAGTGTGGTCAATCAAGTTAGCCCACATTGATTAAAATGAAAGGAAGTCCTGAGGTTTTTGGAATGATTCATTATGTCACCAGAACAAGCTGTGGTAGGTTCTGAAGTGCTGCACAATTAAAACAAAATAAAATTGTTCTCAGAAGTGTATGTGAACATATTCAACAAAGGGAGAAAAAGGGGCATTCATACATGCCTTTTTAAAATTTCTTCCATATTTTATGAAGTCAGATCTGGTGTTTTGGTTGCCTTTCTCTCTCAAAAAAAAAAAGGGTTTATAGCTTTAGTAGGAATGGATATGACTTGCAAATTTACGTTGCTAGTAGTGTAATTATCTAATTACATTAATTAATGTTTCTTAAAATTTTGTCCTTTATTAAAGAAAATCACATTTCCCAGAAATCAGATTGGTCTGCCAAGTCAACCTTGTGTGTCTTGTGGCAGTGTTTAGAATGACTGAAGATATTTATGAACTGGAAACCCGTGTTTCTAAAGGAACAAGAAAAGATCTTTGAACTATTTTAGTAATAATTCAGTTTAACAGAGAACACTATAAGATGATAAATGTGTTTTGTAATGACCTTACGCCTTCCATACATCATACAATTTACTTCTTGTAAAACCAAATTACAGCTGTTGTAGGAATGTGATCAAATATTTTCTGGGCTTGCTTACTGTTGATTTTGTCAATTTATTAAGACAATATGAAGAAACAATCAGGTTAAGAAACTGAAGCTTAGGTAGAAAATAAGAAATTACTCAGAACTGTGTCTTGATACCCTACATTGTGTTCAGTATCATCAGATTTTGGCTTGTGATTAGTATTGTAAAGGCTAAATAACTTACAAATATTTGGTCCCCTCTACATGTACACTTATTGTGCAATTAACTGGTTAATTGTACAATTATCTTGAGATCAGCTACCTAATCAAATTCTAACCAGCTATAAAGGCAGACCTCAAAAATGTGCACTAACTTTATAGCTCATTGCTATCAAGCTTTAATTTGCATATGTAGCAGGGCTGCTAACTGTAGGCTCCCAGCTGCAGTGGTGCACCTTGCCCTGGTAGTCCCACAACTACAAGGGACTCTTAGCCTCAGCAGCATGGACATTGTGTCCTGGCAGCACCCTGTAGATGCCACAACCCAGTGTGCCACAGCTGTGGACATTGGGTAGATGTAGTGTGCCTCCCAGAGATCTCCCCATCCCTCACATACCAGGGTCTTGCATACCCCTGGGCTGGGGGTGAAAGGTGGATGCTGCCAGGTGTCCTGACACTGACCACCTATGAGAAATCAAAGGGGTGGAGGGTTGTTAGGCCTCCTCAGACAGCCAGGGCCTTTCATGTGTTATCTCTGTTAGGGGTGGATTTGGCGGTCAGGGATATACATAGAGCTACAGCCCACCCTCATATACCCTATAAATACACAGAGGCTCCAATAAAGTTCAAAAGCATATTATAAACTCACGATCACAATGAAAACAAGATTAACAGTAGGAAACATACATAACATCAAGCATGAACTATATACACTGGTTAACTGCAATGTACCATAACCAGACCTGCCAGGGGCAGCAAAGGGCCTTCACAGGCTCCCCGAGCTGAAGTGACAGTCAGGCCCTCAGTCTTTTCCCTCAGAGAGTCTCAGACTGAGAGTGAGGGAAGGGTGATTATTACCAATCTAGTGGATGATCGAGGTCCTGATCTAATAATGCTTTTACAGGTAAGCATACAATTATAATCCAATCTGATAGGCCACACCTCTCTCTCACTCTCTCACTGCTACAGTCACTGCTAATACATCTCAGACATGCAGGTATGATCACCAACCACGTAAGCTCACACACCATTCAAACCTCAAGTACTCCCAAGCATCCATATCCCATTTGCACACTGATTTACACCTCAGGATTCCTTAAATACTCACCAAAACCACATCAAGTGTCAGTCATTCTTCTCACCAATCACAGTCATATGCACATGACACCCTACTATTGTGCTCTTGACACTCACGTGTAGCACATGGCGCTCTACTGGAGCACACAACCTACTGTGGAGGCTCCCCAGATGTAAGTGGGTCACTGACATCATCACGGTGGAATGTTCAGCTATTCTAGAACCTGCCCACCTCTAATCAGGGTGCACATGCGCAGGAGGCATCGCATTTTATGGACCACATCCAACAGGGTATCCAAGCTGTATTGGTCTAGAGGAAAAAGGATCAGTACTCATGGTAGAGGTGATATCTTTTATTAGACCAACTAGATTTCTGCAAACATCTAGTTGGTTGAATAAAAGCTATCTCCTCTAAAATGAGACCTCATCAGTAAAAGTAACACCCCTACCTGAAATAATTTTGCCAGTACATAAAATACATGTAGACTAAGGCTCTACAATAGATACTGCCTTCTTGCAAACCTTAAGGAGGAAAATTTCCTAAGGAAAAAGCTCATTATTTCTATTGCTGAACCAAATGACCCTTTTAATCACTTCATACCAACCAGCTAGCAGTTATGAACATATCTTGTCAATACTGACAGCAAAGTGATTATATTGACTATTGTGTTGAGAACATTTAATTTCTGCTTATACCTTTCCTGTACATTGAATGCATTTTGGGTTTGTTCGCAGTTCACTTTTATTACTGCATCTATAATCATTTGTTTTTTCTAAAATAAATTATAAATGCAAAATTAAAGATGACATAATGTTTTTTAAAAGGACGTCATATTTTAAAGTAAGCCATTACCATCTGTTCCTCCCTAATTGTGAATAGAGGACATATTTCAATATTACATTGCTAGAAAAGTGGTACATATGATTTAGATTTGTATTTGTGTCCCTTTTACAATTCAGGATGAACCTGTGGTATTTTTCTTGCGTTTGAAACATGCTGGGCATAGTCTTCAATTTCACCAAGGCATTTCATATTGTTAGAGTACTGTAAAATGAGATAAATGTGTAAATGAGAATTAGGCCCTAGCTATTTGTGTTTGAGATGATGAGTTTTGAGAATCTAATCTTGCTTCACGACACACTCCTGACCTGCAGCCTTCCAATTCTGGAAGAGAACCCTAACATGTAGCATTAGGTGCATGTGGTACATACGGGTCAGGTAGCTCTGGGTATTGAATCATGGAATAGGCCTTTGTCATACTGGAAGATAGTGCAGGAATGGGGATTTGTCTCTGTGGACTGCTTGCTAGGGCATGGTTTCCTCTATTCCTAATGGGGCAAGCAACAAGAAAACAATAATATTGCTGGCCCTAGAACAGTCACATCACAGAAGTCTGCTTCTAGAAGAGGAAACTATATAGTTTGTTGAACTGGGCTGGTGTCTGTTCAAACTCTTAGAAAGCCAGGTTCAGAGGTCTGCCTCAAGGCACAGACTGATGAGAGCTGTAACCTGAGCTGCGGGGAAACCAGAACTGATATGCAAATAGGGTTACTGTGAAATGCTGATAGGACAATGCACTATCAGATTTCAAGTCTCCCCCCAAAGGGCAGACCTGGGGTCCCTGGACTCTGTGGCGTAGCATGACAAAAACCATGTCTGACTCTATGAAAAAAAAATGCTCAATCAAAAAGATCATCGTCACTGATCTGTCATGCTTTGGGGTGCCTCTCACTTCCAACCCACTGCCTCTGCCCCCCTAGCACTGCCGCTGCCCTTCACTCCCAACCCGCAGCCCCTACCTCCAGTCTTGCTGGTGCCCTCATCTAGAGGACCAGCCAAAAAGCAGCTTCATGGGAGCACTGTTAATGCAGACAAAGCAATTCAAAGCGTGTCTAGGTTTTTGGTTGTAGCTGTGTTGGTCTAAGGACATAGGCAGGCAAGGTTCTTTGAGTAGATGTGATACCGTTTGTGAGACTAACTGAGTAGTTGGAAAAAAGTTCTTGGCAAGCTTTCAGGCTCAGTCAACCTTCTTCAGGCATGGGGAATCTCTGCTGTTCTGAGACTCCAAGAAATGAAAGAAGCTAAAAGTGTGGCAGGATGTCAGTGAAAATGTAAAGAGGATAGGCACTGCAGGATTTGACCAGAGTCACTCAACTGGTTTTATAGGTTCTGTTGAGGAATCTTAAGTTAATGGTCTGAGGGGATATGGGAAATGATGCTCTCCAGTCCTACAGGAGGCAGAATATACAACAATCACACAGAAAACATGATGATATTTTACAACCAAGCCACTGCCCCCCAGCCCCTCACCCCCCTCACTCCTGCCAGGGTGGCCCTAGCTCTGGAGTGCAATGGCCACCTATAACAGTGCATGGGAGGGCAAAGATGCACTCAGCTCTGGTGTGTAACAGCTCCATATAACAGTGTATGGGGAGGGCTGAGATGCACCCCAGGGCTGGGTGCAACAGCCACATATAAGAGTTTAGCGCAGCCCACACCATACACTGCTTTACGTGGCCATTATAACCCAGAGCTTGGTGCATCACAGGACCCAAGCCTCTCTAAGAGTGTGTGACTCTCCTCTCCCTGCAGGGGCCTGGGGGTTGTGGCACGAGCGCATTGGGGGCTGATGGTTGGCGTGGGCAGCACTCCCTGACCCCCCAGCCCTGCCTGTGTCCCTGGCTCCAAACCTGAAGCTCCCTGACCCACCAGCCATGCCACTTCCCCTCACTCCTAATTAACCTGCAACCCCCTAGCCCAACTGGTGCCCCTCACTGCTGACCTGCATCCCCCTGCCCCTTCAGCCCAGCTGGTGCCCATCACTCCTGACCCACAGCTTCCTGCACTCCCAGAAAGAGGCAGCAATATGACTGTCAGGCAGAGCAATGGCAAACAGAGGGTGGTCAAAGGAGGCAAGCTTGTGGGGGTAGAAGACAGGTGGGGGAACAAGTATTGAAGGGATCTGGTTGTAGGCTGGGGGATGTGACTGCAGGCGATGACCATCTGCCACTACAGCAGTTAAGAGCTTGAGCTGCAAATAGACTAAGTGATAATAAAATTCCTCTCATTGAGTCTGGGCTGTTTCTTTCTTCACCTCAACCCACACCATGCCCCTGCCATGCGGGAGTGGGGGTGTTCGCTCATGCTGGCCACTGTGTGGTGATCATGAGGGGAGAGGGAGAGGGAGTTAGAGTAGGCTGATTGTGCCCCCCCCCCAACTCCATGTTGGGGAAAGCTGTCCTGGGCATGGAGATACCCAAGGAATCTTAATCATACGTGATAATAACCCCAGGCCACCCCCACGCTGGTTCTCAGCTTTGGAAAAAAATCCTGCTTTTTGATGTGAGGATACAAAAAACAGGAGACACAGGATTCTTTCTGTTTTAAATAAAAATTCCTGTAGTAATGTTTCCATTTAGGCTTTAGTCTGCGTGCATGATACCCAGATGCCAACACACAGGGAGGCGAGGGGGATGGGGAAGAAGCCAGACCCTTTGTGTACCCTTGCGTAGCCCTATGTGTACCCCATACCCCGCGCATGGTGCAACAAGCATGCAGAAAAAGTGGGAGGCAGAACTGTTTTGGGACCAGGCTTGGGTAAGGGGGCAGCCCCTTCAGGAGGCCTGTGGTACAGACCCCCAGTGCCAATCCAGACTTGTGAGGGAGAGACAGGCAGGCTCACTCTTGTGGACCTTTGCATGAAAAGATTTCCCTCCCCAACCAGTAGCACCCCATGAAACAAGCACCCAGAAAAAAGTGGGAGGCCTTACAGGGGAGGTGGACAGCACTGCTTATTGAACTCACCCCCCCCTCCCCAAAAATGTGTGTTTTTCAAGCAAAACCACCAACAATTCCTGCCTCCCCCCCCAAGCAACATGGCATGACCCAAGAAAATAACCCAACCAAAATCTCAAATCTTGTACTAAAACACCACCTGGCAGTAAAGTAGTACTGAAAGGGCAGGAGGGTAAAATTGTTCTGCGTGCCCCCTAGTGCATTTTACTAGTTATAGCATAATACGCCATTGTGTGATAAATCACATCCATGTTAATTAATTAGTTGTCATAAAATAAGTAAGGAAATTAAACCAGGAACATTTTTAGTGTGTAAATGCTGCTTACGTGTATAAGTGACCTATCTTCACAAAGCAGACAGGCCATAGAAGGAAAAATATTGAATTTTTTTGTTAATGTAGTACCCTTCACCATAGATCTGATTACTTTGATCTGAAATGGGTCTACAGCCCAGTACAAGATTTCCACTCTGCCTATAAAAAGGACAAACATACATTAAACAAAGGAAGAGCTGGTAGAAAGGGAAAAGATTCAAGATCAATTGAGTTGCATGGAAAGAAATAATTTCTCAGGCAAACTCAAAAAAGACATTCTATAGAAAAATGAAGATCCAAATGTTAAAAAGAAAAAGAAAGAATCTGAGTGAAAGCTGGCCTGTACAGCCAAGTACTTTTTAGCGCAGAATATTGAAGTAGTAATGAAATTTTGTATGCATAATCTTGTAGGACTATACTCTGGCCTCTTTCAAAAAAGATGTGGATTTTTTTTTTTGCTGGGGTCACTTGATCCCAGCTGACTTCCTGCCTATGGTGTGAGGGCTGGACTCAATGATCTCATGAGGTCTCTTCCAGCCCCTAATTTCTATGAAATACTGCCATCCTTGACCTTAGTCGGATACAACTTCTGTTTAAGCCAGGGAGAGTTTTAGCCTGGGTAAAAACTGCAGTATTTTCTATAGAATGCTTTCCCTTTATAATACAATTCTGATACGAAGTGTTTTATATGAGTTATATTCTTGCTGTTTTGATTTATAAGTAATGCATTTGGTTTCTAAATACTTGAATTAAATATTATGCTATAGTGTAAGCTGTCTTTTATATAGATGAGATTGCAGCTGATTATTGAAGCTTAAGACCTCAGGAGACTATTCTTTTAAGAAGTCCACTGACTAACGTCCTGTCACCACAGAGATAATTATTTGTGTGATTTATGTTCCTGTATAAAACCTTTGTTCAAGCTGAACTTTACTAAATCTTTTCTTCGCAACTAGTACCATATTATGAAGTTTCTGGTCTTTCTTAGCTTCTCTTGGTTCATCTAAATTTCCAGTTCCCTGAAATACCTCTTATTTTCTTCCAACTAATCTGAAATATCACATTCTGACCCTTCCCACTGCTACCAGCCACCTTCCCCCCACCTCTCTCTCTTACCCTATGAGCCAGAATGGGCAACCTGGGGTCTTTATATAGTGATGGATTTTCTAGAAATTTGAATACCATTGTTTTAAAACTGATATCTTCTATACATTCTCAACTGGAGCACATAAACCTAATCCTACTAGATGCAATAGAATGTGCTAAGTACATCACCAAAAAAACATAGCCTGAGACCGAATTTCAAGTGGAAAAGGAAGATTGCACAGCTTGCTTGAGGATTCAAGTAGTCGCATCCTATCCTGTGGATTACAGCATGGAATTTAGGATCTTAAAATTATGATAGTGTTCTATGTAACAAAGTTATTTTTTATTATTTTAGAAATTTAAAAGGTTGTTTGTCAACCTTGTGCTTAGTAATTGTCTGTGGCTCTACAATGGAAGGGTGTGTAGTCAAATCCCAATTTTAAATGTGTAAAACTCCAATGCAATATTTTCTGTAATGTATTAGGTATAAAATAAACAATATATATTAAAATAATAAATGTATGGTACCTTTATGTGATATAAAGGTATTTGTTTAAAATAACTGTCGCAGGGCACCTCGGTACCCCTGCTCCTAAGAGAGGAGAAACTGCCAGGGAGAGAGCCCTGGCAGAACCAAGTGAGCACAGCTGTGGGTTGCCAGAGCAACCAAGCGGAGCCAGCTGCCTGTAGGGGGCAGGGCCTGGCCCTTATAAAGCCCAGGGCCAAAGCCAGGCTGGCAGTTCTCTGCCAGCAGCCTGGGAGGCAGGAGCTCTGAGAGTGAGGATGTGGCAAGTACAGCTCATGATAGCCCTGGAGGCTTGAGCTATGATGATGAGTTATGGCCAGGCGGCTTGCATTTGTGTTACAGCCTAGGGGCTTGTGGTTTTGCTTTGTGTTTGTATTATTACACCCGGAGGCTTGGGTGAGGCTGTAGGGGTTGGAGGAGGCCTCAATTACTCGCACGCCAGTGCGTGAGCAACTGGCGGCGAGGAGCGTGGCCAGTAGATCGCGGGCGCGACCCGTAGGTTGCAGACGGGGACCTAGACCCCGGATTGCGTGTGGGGGAGCATAGACCCCGAAGGCGCAGCTCGCACGCCACTGCGCGAGCAGCTGGCGGTGAGGAGCGCGGCCAGTGGGTCACGGGCGCAACCCGTAGGTTGTGGACGGGGACCGAGACCCCGGATTGCATGCGGGGGGGGAACATAGCCCCCGGCCCCAGGAAAGGGGCGGTATTACTGAGTAGCCCAGTGTGGGCACGGCGAGCCCCAGAGAAGGGGGGAGCGCCATACTGAGCAGCCCTAGAGAGCGAGGCCATACTGAGTAGCCCAGTGTGGGCGCGGCGAGCCCCCAGAGAGGAGGAATGCCCTTGTACGTTATTGAGTAGCCCAGTGGGGGCGCGGCGAGCCCCAGAAAGGGGGAACACCATCGTGCTTTGTTGAGTAGCCCAGTGTGGACGCACGGGCATAGCGAGCCTGGCCGCAGGCTAGTGCGGCAATACCCTTCAGACCAAGGCAGGGCGCTGCGGTTGCCCCTGAGAAGACAGGGAGTAGCAGTGCGGGGAGCCAGAGTCAGGGAGGGTAGCCGTGCGGTTGGCCAGGGAAGGGCCGGGGCCCGCTAGAGAGTCCCTGAGTGGAACCACACCGGCAGGGCACGAGAGAGGGAGCCCAGAGTGGGCCACATTAGAGAGGAACCCAGCGTGGGCGCGGCGAGCCCCCAGAGAGGGGGAACGCCATTGTGTTTTATTGAGTAGCCCAGTGTGGGTGCGGCGAGCCCCCAGAGAGGGGGAACGCCCTTGTACGTTATTGAGTAGCCCAGTGTGGGCGCAGCGAGCCCCAGAAAGGGGGAACGCCATCGTGCTTTGTTGAGTAGCCCAGTGTGGGCGCATGGGCATAGCGAGCCCGGCCGCAGGCTAGTGCGGCAATCCCCCTCAGACCAAGGCAGGGTGCTGTGGTTGCCCCTGAGAAGACAGGGAGTAGCAGCTCGGGGAGCCAGAGTCAGGGAGGGTATCCGTGCGGTTGGCCCATAGGACCGGAGGCCCGCTAGAGAGTCCCGAAACGGAACCACACCGGCAGGGCACAAGAGAGGGAGCCCAGAGTGGGCCACATTAGAGAGGAGGCCCGGAAAGCGGGTGTATAGACCGGACAACGTCCATTACATCTGCGAGGCTTGGGGCGTGGTATCAGGGGCTGGTAGGAACCACGCATAGCCCATAAGGCTAGGGCGCTTGGGTAGCGCCCATTATACGGGGAGACCCACGAGGGGTCCAGGAGCTGACAGGCCTGAGGAAACACAAGGCAGCCTCCCTATTACATATATTCCATCAACACGTGGCGGGCGAGAATGGAGGGTGCCCTCGGGCTGGAGTAGCGCGGTGAGAGGGCCTCAAGGAGATCATGGCCCTCTGTGAGGACTCCGCCGTGACAATAACCTATATAGGTCTCTCTATACATGCTTGCATATGAGTGCATGTACACACACGCGCACACACATGCTCACGTACATAGACACATACACTATTTGTCTTGAGAGAGGCTGAGAATGTCAAAAGTGAGTACTGATTTTAGAAACCTCCATTTGGGGGGTGTGGGGAAGGGTTCAGTCCAGCTCATGATATTTAAAAGGGGCATGATATGTGGAAAGTGCTAAACATTCACCCACTGATAATCAATGCCCTTTAAAGGTTTTCTAGTTGAGCACCCAAAATCACTAACACTTTCTAAAATCTTGGCCAAAAATATATGTCTGTGGGTCTTTGTATCTCTGTAAAAATACACACCGAGGCATCTATATGCTCAAAGAAAGAAAATTAGGAACACTTTATATGGAAAGAGACACCTATTCAATGCAATGTCACAAAGTTTTGTTTTTTTTCCAAGCAAGCTCTTTTACTCTTAAGGCTATTTCCTACCAAATAAAGGAAAATGGCCCCTACAAATACTACTGGCAACAAATTTCATTACCAAGAAATAGTTGGAACAATAACAAGTAGTTTGCAGTTTAGTTTTATGGGTACTCTTGACAAATTTTGCAGCCAACAATATAAAAAGGCATTGTAAAGTACTATTAAAAATAACATGCCCCTTATGTTTTACATTACTGTGTAGAGAATGTTTTCTTTCTTTTTCATTTTCACATTTATTTCAATTTCACTTCTGAATGAAGCTGTTTAGAATGGTCTGTCAGAAGCAGTATTTGTCCACAGATCCTTTAACTCCACTTACCTCTATCATCCTCTGCTCCAGATGGGAAACACCAAGTTTACTGATAGGCTGTCCTTAGAAACATTTGAAAACCCAATATACAAGACAATGCAAACCAGAAGCCGAATGCTTTATTAATTAATGCAAGTCAAAATGTTAAAGTTAATGACTCCCTTTTCATACTAATTGATCCCCTTTTTCTGTTTTCCTTTTATGTACAGAATAATGTAGAATTAGCCTGTTCAGTCATTCAGTGCTCATCAAGCTACAGTTGAGCCCAGTTTTATCTAACATGTAATCTTCTCCTGCTGAGTAATATAATTGGTTTGGTTTTAATGTTAGAGAATTACTACTTGTATGAACCTTGTGAATAATTGAAAAAGTCACAGTCACCCTTCCTCTTTGCCTTTTGTTTACAGAATTAGGGTGCAATTAGGTCGTGTACTTAGCCTATATGTATTCAGCTGCTTTAAATACTTTTCCCAAACAATAGTTTTTCAGCTTTTATTTTGTTTCCAGTTGTTGTATTTTTAATTATATTGATAACATTTAAGCATTTTTGCAACCTTATATATTTTATATAATGCTATAGTGTTACTATGCAATATGGTAAGACTTTTTTTTTTTTTTCAACCTTACCCAGATGTCTATACTACTTTAATTAAACAGGAAAAAGAACCAGAGTCATAATGCACTCTTGATCCTTTCTAGTATGAAATATATGAAGTATGTTAGGAAGTGAGAAGGCAAAGTTATAGGCCAGTGAGCACCATCCATGATAAAAAAAACAAAACCCAACATAATAGTGAAAGACAGTACATATTACAGATAGAGGGGTATTCCATTAGGAACCAAATATTCTTAGTGTTATTTTTGTCTAATTAACACTTCCCATGGGCCACTACATATCCAGTTTGGACTGGCTTTTGAAGATGCAAGAAACCAAGGAATTTTCCAAAATGTCTAGCCTTTAGCTAGCAACCTTTCCCTTGTGAAATTAGATCCTCAAACTTGAGAAGGAGGTGACCAAGAGAAGAACAGATATCTGAGGTATACCCACTGTATTTTCTAATCCTAGGAAGAAAGTAGAAATAAAGTGTATGAGAAATGTATGCTTTGTATGTTCTTATACTTCTTCTACAGTGCTTAAATACTGGAACTTTGTTATAGAAGAATGGTCTTCTACTCATGTAATGCATCACTTCATAAATGACTGGTAATTGGTTGATATTCAGTCAGCAACATTGTCCATTCTGTGATTCTTTTCATTGAAAGGGTACCTCTTTTGTACTCGGGTGTCCAAATAAGTAATAAAATGAATGCAGTACTCCAGCTACAGCATCATAATAAAAAGAACAAATATGTTCCCTGACACCTCTAACAATAATAGTGTATTGTGGGTAGTCATACCTGCCTTTTTAGTGATAGTACAGGAAACTCTCACTATTCACAGATTTGCGATCTGCGGTTTCAAATATTTGTAGTGTGGCCCGCCAACCCATGCTCTCTCCCCATGAAGAATGATGACACTTTGTTACTGCACTCCACAAGTGAGGGGTGGTTTGAGAAATTTAAAAAGAGGCACAGCCTACATAATGTGAAGTTGATGGGGGAATCTGCATCAGCAGACTATGAAGCAGCGTGGGATTATCCCCCACAGCTTCTTAAAAGCATCAAGGAAAAGGTTTACAAGTCCAAACAAGTTTTCAATGCAGACGACGCAGTACAGTATTCACAAATTTTCCCATTCACAGGGGTCTCTAGAACATATACCCCATGAATGACGAGGGTCTCTTGTATCATATTGTAGGAAATATGTAAATTATTCTTTTCTTAAATAGCTCTTTTGGCTGGGGCCTCTGTTTTGCCATTTGTACAACACTAGGCATAGAGGCACCCAGGATCTGACTGGGACTAGCTGATGCTGCTGTTATCATTGTAAAGCCTCAAAACTCATTGTGTAATGTAGGAAACATCTTAGCCCATGTGTAGATGAAATGAGAGGCGTGTGTGCACAACACTTTAAAGAGGGCTAAATGCTTTTGCACCACTTTAATGGTGTCAGTGTTTGCATGCCTTGGTGGCATATTGAGCGTTAGTTCCAGTCGCTGTAGGAAATTAGGTGGCATAATGTGCCTTAAATGACTTGGAGTGCAGGAAACTAAAACTCCTTCAAGGAGTTTTAATTTGCTGCCCCCACACCCATGGAGTGAAACACTAGGCTCCATGCAGCTCCATTGCTGTGCAGGAAGCCCTGCAGGCAGCCTGGGAAAGCAGGCTTCGCCCAAGAAAAGTGGCAAGACTTATCTCCCTGCCTCCTACCCTGGAGCCTGCCTGCCTGCCTGAGCTGCGCAGGAGCCTGGTGCTTCTCTCCATGGCTGCAGTGCTCCCTGGGACTGCTCAAGCTAGGTGCCTGCAGACGGGTACCACCTGGGGTGGGCACTGCAGCCACAGAGGGAAGCACCCCACTCTGCAGCCCAGGGACCACTCCGCCCACTGGCAGCTCACCCTCCCCTCCCTGTTGGAGAGGCAGGTAAGTCAGCGGGGTGTGTGCTCAACATTGGGGTTGAGCCCTAAATTGAAGTAGTGTTTTTTAAAACTGACCGCTTCAATTTAGGGCCCCTGTTTCATCTACACACCCTTAGTTTCAATGTGTATTCAGATTTGAAAGAACAATCCATGGCTTAGGGATGCATGAGAAAAAGTATGTAGAAATGCTTGTTTAATTTATATGTGTTGTTGCTATAATTTAGATCCCTACCCAGTCATGATTACTCACTGCATTCACAAATTAGGCTTCAGAATTCTTGAGTACATGTACTGTCTTTCATTTTCTTTTTATTGATGGAGCTCTGAAAATGTAGATAGATATTGGATAGGGAAGGTAGTATCCCAAGAGATAAGAGTGAATGATCCCTGCAAATTTAAATTTGAAATATAGGACAGCAGGAGTGGAATATAGTAATAAATTAGGAAATAATTTCATACGAGTGGTTTTATAAAATAATTAAATAATAAGTTTGTCTTCTGATTGTGGAACTAACATTATTCTAAAACACACGGATGCATTTAGTTGATCTGTGTCATATGCATAGATAACTGGAGGCTTAAGGGGTTTAGCCACTCTCAAATTTGGGAAATGCAGTAATAAAAGAACGTTGAGTTGAGGTATAATTTCATTTTATTAAAAGTGAACATGCCTATTATTGGTACAAAATTACTTATTGCAATGAAGTTTGGTATCTGATATTTATGCTTATTTATTTTAAGTCTAACTGCTCTTAATAAAAAGTTTTCTATGCCTGTGTACATAATAAAATAAACTGTCAATACTTGGAAAAGTGTGCACAGCACATTTCAAAACTGCTGAAAAGAAACCAGTGGGAAATCATGCTGCATTTAAAAAGCCAAACCACAGGAAAAGAAATCCCAGCTCTCCATTCTTTTTTTTCAAAACTTAATCACTGCTCCAGAATTCAGACTTTATGGTGTAGATTTTCAAAACCAATTCTCCCAATATTATTTCGAGCTTCCTGATTTTCTGAATGTAGTACCACTCCTAAAATTCTTTACCTTAACAAATTTTTTTAAAGCTTCAAGCCCTTTTCTTTTTCAGTCATTATAGTGTTGGGTCCAGTAACATATGTGTAAAGCAGTAGGCTGTAGATAACTTGGTGAATAAAAGGGGTAAGATAGCAAACTAAAGATAGCAAACAACACACGAAGAAACATAAATTCAGTTCCTGAAAGGCACTGTTTGGATATTTATCTCGGAGTTATAGTGAGCCTCCTCAGCTGTTTTGACCATCTCTTGCCCTACAGTATCACTCCAAACATTTTTGCTGTAATCCTAGATGTTGCATGCACACGGACTGATGAAATCATTTAATTATTTGTAGGCACTGTATGTGTCTTTTATGTGACTGCTTACGCATTTCTGGTGAACATGGTGGCTAAGTACAGACAGTCAGAAAGCCTGAGGTAGAAACCATTCAATCTTTGCAGGTTTCTCTAAACTGCATCGATTGAACCAATAATGACCTGAACTGACAATCAGTTTTTAATTGGAAAAGGCAGGCTGAGGTCTGCATTGATCCAGGCCAGAAGTCAGGGGCATTGCAGTACCTCCCAGCCTACCCCTGTGGGGGAGAAAGAGCCCCCACTCCTAGTGTTAGCTCCCCAAGCTGGGTATCTGGCCACAGGGGAAGCCCCATACCACCACCCCTAGCTTGCCTAGGATACCCCCAGCCCTGGACTGCCCAGCTGTGGGGTGGGGATGAGACCTGGTCTTCACAGCAGGGCTGGTGTAAGTCACTGATACACAGCGGGGGGGAGTGGAAATGAAGCTCCTCATCCTGGTCTCAGTCTCCCAAGCTGGGGGGGTCTTCCCAGGTAGGGAGGACGGACCCCAGAAAGTCTTGCATTCATCCAAGTTTATCTTAAACTGGGTTCAGTCATTTTGAAACTTTATGTGCACTTAACTTCTGTTCTGTTACAGATTTAAACTGGTTTCTGATCACTTATACCGGGTTATGTGAGATTTTGTCCCTAGCCTGTATTTTTATGTGCCAACCTCTATAGTGGCTATGCACCATATCTGTATTCCAAAGCAATGTTCATCTAGGGCTGATCATTTTGGGATACAATATGAGCAAAACTATTGGGTTCAAACATAATTGGCACCTGTACTACTGTATAGTATACTTAGACACAATGGATTTGAGGGGAAAATATTTGCCCTCACATTCAATAATATAGTACATTTATATAAAGCGGAGATACTGAAGTAATGATTTTCAGTCACTTTTGTCTAGGTTTAATATAAATGAATATTCCTAAGGTGGAAGTTCAGTAGACACAATCACCATGACTCTTACTGAATATAAAACTGACAATTTCACACTCTTTGTTTTCTTGTAGTTACTGAATTTTGATCGAATAGAAAATCTTTGAAACTTCTGAATTATGAATTAATACATTTGAATTAGTGAAAGACAGATCTGTTTTTTGGGGATTTTTTTTCAACATTGTAGAGTGAAGAACCTGTCAATATTTGTACAATGAGAGCCAAAACGAGAGGTCACATTATTTATGGTGTAAGTTACATCTGTGCAAGTGGATGTGGATGTGAGCTTGTCTTAATCCACTGTTCTATTTACTAAATCATGTTATCTCCAAGCATGAGACCTCTTCACAACAAGGTTCTCAAGTGTCACAACAATAGGTTCTCTGTAGGAAATTAAGTATTTAGATACATTTACATCATTAGGCCTATCATATTCCATCTATATTTCATTCTGTTGATGTAATACTAAAAATTCTATGTCATGCACAATATTGTTTAACAGAAAAACCTGTTAAATAGCAGTATCTTTGATAAGCTAAATAAGAAATTATCAAAATATAAGCTACCTAATGACATAATAGAACTTATTATATTTGTTATCTACATTTCCTCCTAGGTAAATAATGGTGCCATAAAATTAGCAAATATTTGAGAAAATAATGCTAGTTTCTCCATACATGAACAAAAATATGCATGGTGTGAATGATATGCATGCATTAATATCATGCTAATGAGTTACTGGTGAGTACATTTCACACACTGAAGAGTTTTATCTCCAATGGTGATAAATAAATAAAATGCAAAATTTTTGAATATCTATTGATGTGGAAATTTAAAGTTAACCAGTTTTTTTCTATTCCTTCCTATTCTGTAAAGGGATAGTGCCGATATAAATTTGATCTAAATTCTGATTTTTTAATTTAAATTTTAACTGGTGAAAACAGATTTCAGACATATGCTGCCCTGTACAGAGAGAAGCTGTTTTTACAGCCCACCCCCACCTTCTCTTTTCTTCTTTTGGTCTAGTAAAAATGATTGCCAGCTTGAATGCTGTATCCAAATATAGCCCCAAAAGTTCCAGGTCACTCCAAAAAAAAAATGAATAGCTCTACTATTTGTCAAAATAGATAGGCAGGAGAGGCATAACTAAAGGTGACCTACATAAGGAAATTACCTGCAAAATAGACATTGCCATTCGACTGGAGCAAAAACCTTTTTAGAATCAAGTGATTAAAAACACATGGGAGTCACTGATGATCAGAGGGAAAGAAGGACATTAACTGAGCATTTGACACTGTCCTTGGAAACTCTACTTGCAGTAAAGCATACCCGCTCTGCATGCTTCAGGGAATACATTGTACTGTCCAGTTAAGGGCCAGTATTTTAGCACATGAATCTAAACTAGAGTTAAGTTAAAGAGAAAAAAAACCCTATAACTTTACATTCACTTCCATCTTCTCTTATATTGTAAATGAGATTGATATTCACATAGTACCTGGTGTCTGGTAAATTTTCTTTTTCACAGTTTCATAGTTGGTAGGGTTGGAAGGGACCTGAGCAGATCATCAAATCTGACACCCTGCCATGGGCAGAAAAGAATGCTAGGGTCAAATGACCCCGGCTAGGTGGTTATCTAGCCTCCTTTTGAAGACCCCCAGGGTAGGAGCGAGCACCACTTCCCTTGAAAGTTGGTTCCAGATCCTAGCCGCCCTGACTGTGAAGTAGTGCTTCCTGATGTCTAGCCTGAACCTACTCTCAGTCAACTTGTGGACATTATTCCTAGTTACTCCTGGTAGTGCTCAGGGGAACAGGGACTCTCCCATTCCCCACTGGTCCCCGTTGGCAAGTTTATAGGCAGCCACCAGATCACCTCTCAGCCTTCTCTTGTGGAGGCTGAACAGGTTCAGGTCCTGTAGCCTCTCCTCATAGGGCCTGCCCTGCTGCCCCCTGACTATGCTAGTGGCCCTCCTTGGGACCCTCTCAATGCCGTCCACATCCCTCCTGAAGTGCAGTGCCCAGAACTGGACACAGTACTCCAACTGCAGCCTGACCAGTGTCGCAGGCTGCACCTCCTTGGACCTGCTCATGATGCATCTGTGGATGCATGACAAGGTGCGGTTAGCCTTAGCGTCCTCACATTGGCGGTCCATGTTCATCTTGGAATCAATAATGACTCCAATATCCTTTTCTGCCTCTGTGCTGATAAGAAGGGAATTCCTCAGCCTGTAGGTCTGCTGCTGGTTCTTTCTTCCTAGGTGCAGTACCTTGCACTTGTCAGTATTGAATACCATCCTGTTCTCATCTGCCCACCCCTGTAACCTGTCCAGATCTAGTTGTAGCCTGTCCCTTCCTTCTATCGTGTCCACCTCTCCCCACATCTTAGTTTCATCCACAAATTTGAACAAGATGCTTTTCACCCCCTCATCAAAGTCGCTGATGAAGCTGTTGAACAGTGTGGGCCTGAGGACTGAGCCCTGGAGGACCCCACTGCCCACATCCCTCCCAGCTGAAAATGACCCGTCTACCACCACTCTCTGGGTGCGGCCCTCTAGCCAATTTGTAACCCATCTGACTGTGGAGGTATTGATGCCACAGTCAAATAATTTTTTAATGAGAATGGGGTGAGACACAGTGTTGAAGGCCTTCCTAAAGTCCAGAAAGATTACGTCCACTGTGACACCTGTGTCTAAGGATTTTGTGACCTAGTCACAGAAGGCCACCAGGTTGGTCTGACAGGACCTGCCCCTAATGAACCCATGTTGGTTGCCCCGAAGCATAATCACCCCTGCCGGTCCCTCACAGATGTGCTCCTGGATAATTTTCTCAAAGAGCTTCCCTAGGACTGAGGTAAGACTAACGGGCCTATAGTTTCCAAGTTCATCCTTCCTTACTTTTTTTAAAATGGGGACCACACTGGCCCTTTTCCAATCCTCTGGGACCTGGCCAGAGCACCACAAGGGCTCATAAAGCCATGCCAGGGGTCTCGCTATGACCTCTGCCAATTCCCTCAGCACCCTGGGATGGAGATCATCTGGACCTGCTGATTTAAACACATCCAGCCCCACCAGAAGTTCCCTAACTAGGTCTTCTCTGACCCTAGGCCTGGCGGTGCCTCTCCTGAGACCATCCGGAATCCTGGTAAGGGGGGAGGTCCCAATCCCTGCTCAGAAAAATGGAGGTAAATAATTTGTTAAAGAGGTCAGCTTTATCATCTGGTGTAACCAACAGATTGCCAAGCTTGCCTTGCAGGGGCCCCACATTACCCAGTGCCTTCTTTTTACTCCCTATGTACTTAAAAAAGGACTTATTGTTACCTTTGATCCTGGTCACTAGTCCTAGTTCTGTCTCCACCTAAACCTTCCCAAGCAATGGAGGTATAATCCTCCTTGGTGATGGCCCCTCCCTTCCACTAAGTGTACGCCTCCTTTTTAGCTTTCAGATGTTCCTGAATGCCTTTGGTGAGCCATGGGGGCTTTTGAGCACTCTTGCCCCCTTTGATTCTCATTGGGACTGTCACCCTTGGGCTCAGAGGATCATCTCCTTAAGGAACGACCACTCATCTTGTACTCCCAACTTCCCTACTCTCCGGGACCTCAGTGCCTCCCCGACTAATCTCCTTAACTCACTGAAATTGGCCATCGTGAAGTCAAGGGCTGCTGCCTTGCTGCAGGCCTTTGGCACCCTGAATTGGATGGTGAATTCCAGTAGGCAATGATCGCTATCGCCCAGATGGTTGAGAACCCACATTCCCCTCACCAGGTCATCGCCTGTGGCCAAGACCAGGTCCAGCAAGGCATTTCCCCTTGTGGCACCTCCTGGGTTAGGTGAAGGTCCTGTATATCAGCTAGGAACCTATGTGAGCAGTCAGACCTGACTGACTGCTCCTCCCAGCAGATGTCCGGGTAGTTTAGGTCACCCATGATGACCACATCCCTTGTGTATTTGTAATATTAAATATACAAATGAGTATAAGCTGTATCCAGCTTCATTGAAGTCAGTGATATTTTTACAGATGGTTTATATAGGATCAAGGTGAGACCAAAAACCAGAATATCTGACACTTTTTTCTTTAAGTGCTGTGTTGGGAAACTTTCTGCATACTGAATTACTCCAGATAGTCGAGACCGAAGCCAAAGGCGAAGAACTGCAGCTAGATCTCACCAAGCTAAGTGAATTGGCAAAAAATTGCAGATGAACTTCATTTAGAAGAAGTACAAGGTAATACACCTGGGGGAAAATAGCCTCAATTATACGTATACAATGCTGGGTTCTGAACTAGCTGTTATAACTCAGGAAGGCGTCACATTTTAGATAGTTCTCCAAAAATGCTAGCTCAGTCTGGAGCAGCAAACAAAAGAAGCCAATAAAATGTTAGTCATCATTAAAAAGAGAACTGAAAACAAAATGGAGAACATCATCATGCCCTTATACAAATCCATGATGCACCCACATCTTTAATACGTCATGCAGTTCTGGTCACCACATCTCAAAAAGGGTGTAGTAGAGCTTGAAAACATACAGAGAAGGATAACTAAGATGATCAGGGGCCTGGAGCAATCTCTATACCAGGAGATACTAAAAAGGCTAAGACTCTTCAGTTTGGAAAGGGGAAAACTAAAGGGAGGGGGGAATACGAGAGAGGTCTATAAAATCATAAAGGGTATGGACCAAGTGAACAGGGATCTGTTGTTCACCAAGTCAGAATACTAGAACTAGGAGGCTGAAATTAGTAGGAAACAGATTTAAACCTAAAAGGAGAAAGTACTTTTTGTGCAACACATAGTTAACTTATGGAATTCATTGACACAGGAACCGGTGGAGGCAGACAGCATAGCCAGGTTCAAAAAGGGGACTGGATAAATTCATGGATGATAAATCTATTAATGGTGATTGAACAAAGTGGCTGGATATGTTTCCCCTCGTGATTCAAAACCAATAAATGATGGATGTCAGGGAGGGTATTGAATAGGTCAGTGGTTTTCAACCTGTGGTCCACTGACCCCTGAAGGTATACAGCCTATGTCAAAGGGATCCACAAAAGATGACTATGATCAATCAAAAATATGTGAATACCCACCCTTAAAATTCAAAGGGGTCCGTGTCTCCATTCAAAATTTCCAAAGGGGTTCACACCTCTATTAACATTTTTTTAGGGGTCCACAAATAAAAAAAAAGCTTGAAAACCACTAGAATTAGGGGTAGATCATTGTAGAGATATTGTGTTCTGTGTTCTCCCTCTATCACATCCACTTCTACCAATGTCAGAGACAGGATACCAGGCTAGATGGATCATTGATATGGCCCAATATGGCACTTCTTAGGTTCATGTATTCTTATGTTCTCACCAACTGCTTCCCTGAAATTAGTAAGGAGAAATTAGTAAGAAATTAGTGAGACAGGTTTAAATCTAACAGAATTATAAGTAGTAAATTATTATTCTATAACATTTTCTTTTCTTTAAAAAAAAAATCCATTTGTTGCTTACTGTTACTGGGAAAGTTGACTGCTGCAAATAAATTGTTCCTTTTTCTAGTAGGTGAGAGAGATGATTAGAGTTTGATAAAAAAATTTGCATTTCTTTTTCATTTCTTCACTAAAGCTAGCTACCTTCAGTTTGACCATTCCTAGCAGTGTACTATACCTTGCTGTTAATGACTTCCCCATCCTCAAGATCCATCAGCTCTATTCCTTTTTTCACATTGGAACATTTCAATGAATTTTAGAGATTGTAAAAGGTTAAAAGGGTAGAGTTTAGAGTTTTTAAAAAAACAACAGAAATGTTTTCAAAGTTGTAGTATTTTTTACATTTGAGGGAAGACCATTCTAATGAAACAAATAACTATTCCTCTTCACTTTTAGCAGCCTAAATACTACAGGATTTTGAATCTGAACACGGGTAGTGACATTACTAATTTTCATAGCCAACGTTAAAAAAAACAACAAAATGTGAAGGCAATAAGCAAGCAGCATAAATAGTGAAAAAGAAATGTACTTTCTTATTTATCTGAGATGTCCCTATTCATTTGGGTAAAGACATCTGTTTGTAGTTGAAGCCCAAATATTGTATACAAATACAACATGCTACCTACTTCCGTTGACCCTTATGTGGATGTGCAGTGGTGGACAGGGAGAAACAAACCTTCACATCTTTGAATTCCAAGGAAGCAGGCAGAACTTCAGTGCTCCATCCAAGCTCCTTTAGAAGGACAAACCCCTCCATAACCTCTCTTCCTCCTCTTCTGTACATGGCAGAAATGACTTTCCTAGATAAGTGTTGTACTGGAGATCAGGGACCTTCATGTCAGAGAACTCACAATGGCTCCCAACACTCTTCTTCACTCCATTACGTTCCCCAGTATGTGGAGTGTTCTCAAATGAAAGCCTAACTCATTGAAGTCAAATATAGTAAGCTCTGACGCTTGCAGTATCCATCCTGTGGTTTCTTTTCTTCTGTTTGGGCATCGTCTATTATTGCATGTTCATCTCTGTGGAATCTAGGTGAATTCTAGAAATGGATTAAACAAAGTGATTCTCACTTGTTACTCTGAAAATTAGGGGCATGTAGAATGTGTTATAAGGTTCAAAATAGTGACTATGGAATTGCTAGGACTCTCAGGCCTGGCTTGCACTGGCAAAATATGTCGTGTTAGTTGTTGTGTTCTCACTAATGTGATGTTAAACATGACTTAATAACTAGTGTAGAGGGCAACAAGTCATAAATCAATAAATAGTTGTGCTTATGTTTACTAACATAAACAGATCACCTCTTTTTCACACTTAGGAAAATTTATGTGCAACAAAGGGTGAGCTGGCTGGCTGATGTGTTGTTCAACATGCTTCATTTCCATAAAGACCTCTCTATGTTTTTCAGTGCTACAGCCAGCCTCTAAGACAGTATGCTTGAAAATACTTTTAACAGAAAATGTTCCCTCCTCTGTTTCTTCTTAGAACTGTAGGCAGATTGTGGGTGGGTGGGAGTAGGAAGTATGAGAGAACCAGGTGGAGAAGTTGCTAAATAATAGGTAGGTGTGTCAACTTGCCCCATACCTTACTGCTAAGGTATGTTTGATCTAAGTACTATATCTTTCAAAACAGAATCAAATGTACAACCTCTGAATGGGAATTTACCATACTTACTTTCCAATTTGTATTAGCTAATCAGGGACTGGGGTGTTTCTTTCCAACCTTTAAATCATTTTAATAAAATCTGTTAGTGAAAAACTGAGGTTTCACACTCTCAAGCTCTTTGGAAATGTGTTTGTTATTTTTATCCACAGCTGACGTGCTAGGGAAGAAGAGCAATTTTGTTTACTCCCAGGTGGCTTAAATTTGATTTGAACTCACAGCAGAGTTTAAGCTGATGAATAGCTTTTTATTGAACATGAATAAATTGAGAAATTCAGATTAGTCAGCCACTTTTTCTTCATAATTTAAATTCTAGAGAAGATGTATTTAGCAAAAAATAGAACACAAAGGTATGCACAGTTGATGAATTGTACCTGATGACTAGCTGAATTAATAAAATCATTAATGGATCTAATGCTGCTGCAGACTTTTCAATTTCAGTGTTCTTATAAAAAAAAATAGAAAACAAAGAGAGAACAACTGCCATCAAAGATAAAATGAGTCAATATGTCAGCCAATCAATATTCAAACTGATACTGAGAGAAAGATTCCTGTTAGTAAACAGACAGCAGCTCTTCATCACAAACTAAACGTAGTGTAACACACACTTTAGGATTATCCAGCTTTAGTATCTGACTGAACAAAATGATAAGACTGTATACTCTTTGCAGCAAGGTTCTTGCTTTCCCCATGTTCAATTCACCTCCAAATTTTTATCCCCTTTCTGAAGATTGCATATTCCTGAAGTAAAGTAGTGCTCACTGGGCATGTCTATGCAAGATGTTTACTGATTAATTAGCTCCATAGTAAAACATTACTGTGTACACGTGCAGCCCTATCGAGTTGCAGTAGACTAATAAATGCCACCATAGGGGAGGCTGGCTAAACACAAATAGTACTCTGTGGCACCATTGTTTCATGCACCGCAGCACACTTTTAGACAGTGACTGGGCTGGCTGAGGCATGAGGGTGCTTCAGCATGGGGGTTGCCTACTGACTAGCCCCTCACTGTAGCACCCTTTTGCCCCAGCCAAACCCTCTGCAGCACCCCTCAGGCCCTCTGCCAGTTGGGACTGCTCCACCATGATTCAGTGCGCTGTGGTCCAGGTATGTAAATGTTGCACTTGGGAGCAATAAATTTAGTGCAAACTGCACCAGAGTTTATTACTATGTGCTAACTGCATGTGTAGATGCACCTACTGGGTGCACCCAGGGGGCACTTTACTATGGGGTGAACTACTTAGCTCTGCAGTAAATCATCATTGTCTAGATGTGTTTCTGGCATTAGGTCACAGTAAATTAATTAAGTCTGCCGTAGGATAGTACTGACTGTCGGGGAAAGTACTATCATAGAATTATAGAATCATAGAAAATTAGGGTTGAAGGAGCCTTAGGAGGTCATCTAGTCCAACCTCCCCTGCTTAAAGCAGGACCAGGCCCAACTAGATCATCACAGCCAAGTCTTTGTGTAGCCCAGTCTTGAAAACCTCAATGGATAGAGACTCCACAACTTTTCTGGGTAACCTGTTCCAGTGTTTTACTATCCTCCCCATGAGAGAGTTTTTTTCCTACTATCCAAACTAAACCTCCCTTGTTGCAACTTGAGACCATTGCTCCTCATTCTGTCATCTGTCACCAGTGAAAACAGTCCAGCTCCATCCTCTTTGGAACCATACTTCAGGTACCTGAAGGCTGCTATTAAATCCCCTCTGTCTTCTCTTCTCCAAACTGAATAAGCCCAGTTCCCTCAGCCTCTCTTTGGAAGTCATGTGCCCCAGGCCCCTAACCATTTACATTGCTCTCCTCTGGACTCTCCAATTTGTCCATATCCTTTCGGTAGTGGGGGCGGGGGGAGCGGGGACTAAAACTGGACACAGTCCTCCAGACGTGGTCTTCCCAGTGCTGAATAGAGGGGAATAATCACTTTCCTTGATCATCTGGCAGTACTCCCACTAATGCAGCCCAGTATGCTGTTAATCTTCTTCACAACGAGAGCACACTGTTGGCTTATATTCAGCTTATTGTCCACTGTAACTCCCAGGTCCTTTTCTGGAGAACTGCTGCTTAGCCAGTCGGTCTCTAGCCTGTACCAGTGCATAGGATTGTTCCATCCTAATTGCAGAACTTTGCACTCCTCCTTACTGACCTCATGACCATAAGCGGTGGAGGAAAATATTATTTGGGGGGGCTGATCCCTGCCTGACCCCTCCCTGCCCACCTCCCACAGGACCGTAGCAGAGCGGGGCATACCAGTGCTATATGTGGCAGCAGAGGAGTGGCTGCATGCTGAGTGGCACCAGGTGCTATGGGATGGCAGTGCCATGGTGCTGCTGCTGTCACCAGTCACCATGAAATGTTTGGGGGGCATGAGCCCCCTTAGCCCTGGGCTTCCACTGCTTATGCTCAAGAGATTTATTTTGGTCCACTGCTCCAATTTGTCAAGATCTCTCTAAATCCTAGCCCTATACCTTCCAGCAAATCTGCTACTCCCCACAGATTGATGCTGAGGGTGTACTCTATCCCATCTTCCAAGTCATTGATGAAAATATTGAACAAAACCAGCCCCAGAATTGACCCCCTGGGAACTCCACTTGATCCTGGTTGCTAAGTAGACATTGAGCCATTGACTACTACCCTCTGAGCCTGATGATCCAGACAATTTTCAGTTCACCTTACAATCCATTCATCTAGCCCATATATCCTTAGCTTACCCACAAGAATGTTGTGGGACACTATCAAAAGCCTTGCTAAAATCACATCCAGTGGGCTCCCCACATCCACAGAAACAGTCATCTCACTATAGAAGACAATTAGGTTGGTCAGACATGATTTGACCTTGGTGAATTCATGTTGATTGTTCCTAATCACCTTCTTTTCCTCCAAGTGCTTGGAAATGGATTCCTTGAGGACCTGCTCCATGATTTTTTCCAGGAGCTGAGGTGAAGCTAACCGGTCTGTAGTTCCCCAGATCCTCCTCCTTGTCTTTCTTAAAGATGGGCACTATATTTGCCCTTTTCCAGTCATCCAGGGCTTCTCCCAATCACCACAAGTTTTCAAAAATGATAGCCAGTGGTTCTGCAATCACATTCGTCAAATCCCTCTGATCTTGCTGCCAGCCCAGGCCTATTCCACCCCAGCTCAAATTGCTGCTGTCCCAGGCACATGAGTAGATGCTGCTCCCAGGAGCAGTATACTCTGGCTCAAACCACTCCAGAGCTTGTTCCTTTGCATTATTTGCATGTGTAGATGCATCCACTGTGAGTAATTGATCAGAATTTGATCTTTTTGCAAGTGTTTTAAAGGCTGCATGCCCAATCTTAATTTTGTGCCTTCTTTTGAGATTACAACTGTACAATTTTCTCTGAAATACAGTGGAAGGATTTTGCATAGGAAAAAATATGACACTTTGGAAAGCACTTTGACATCCATTCATGTTTACTGACATAGTCTTATTCCACATGTAGTTCACTTCCTAGGATGGCATATAGATAGAACTGGTAATTTCCTCTCCTGAGGATGATGAGGCAGTGGTTAGGCAGTGTGCTACTCAGTTAGAAAAAAGAGGGCATAACCAACAGAGAAAAGTACTGGGAAGACTCTTATTAAATTCAGTTGGATTTCCCATCAGTCTTGTAAACTTGGATTACTGAGGGTTGCTTATAGGCCATTAAGATGGCACACTACTTTGCAAGGTTTACTGTTATACTAGAGAGTCTAAATAAGGAAATGCTTAGTTTTTAAAGAGCTCTGAAAATTCTCTAGCATTGAAAAGATTCATCGTATTTAAGTGCAGACCATTGAATACTTTCTAACTTTATGCTTTTCAAATTTAGGGTAAGATATGCTTCAGAATATGTAATGATGGGCCCTTTTCTGAGCCTTTGGAGCCTGGGAAATAATTGTTTTTATTAAAAACCTATAAACAGTGAATAGCTTAGAAGTTGATAATTATTAATTTTTTATTCCATATAATATATTATACATAAATAATAATGTATGCATCCTTTGTGTGTCGTCATTTTATAAAATCAGTAACAGTTTTATACTTAAAATATTTTTCCAGAAGTTTAAAGAAACGGAAAATAGGATGAAAAACATCTGTTAAAAAAAAAAGAGAAAAAAATCATAGCAGCTTTGTAAACCCCACAGAGAACTACAACCCTGTAACAAGTTATACCATCTGTTGTCTGTTTGTTTAATGTATTTATAAATTCTAGTGGTTTCAGATTATTTTGTAGTTAGTAATAAAATATTACAAAACTCAATTGAAAAACACTTGGGTTTATGTGTTTATTTAGGGCATTAATCTTTCAACATCTTAGTGAACAGCAAAGCAGTACAATAGCCACACGTTCATTTACAAGGATTACATGCAAATTAATGTATTTACATCCTCAGTACATGGATATGAGTCTAAAGCCATTCCCATATCAGATGGAAAAGGGAGAATTTTCCTTTCTTCAAGCTGTTTTTAAACTTTAAGGCAAGTCATTTACAGCTGTTTCCATGAAGAATACTTCACTCTTTCTGTTCCTCTGTGAAGGTAGAATGAGACATCTGTTTGGAAAGCTTCTAAGAAGTAGTCCCATGACACACAAAATTCAGGATGTAGGAACTCATTGGTGGAATGACAGTAAGATAGTATGCTTTGGAAACCATGTTTCCCAAATGAAAACATAACTTTAGCATGAGGTGGGATTATCTTAAAGTGATCCACAGCAGTTAAGCTTTGCCTAATCTAGTTCTTTTCTAACAAATAAATGTTATTTTTTCATGAAATAGCAGGAAAATTAGCTATAAGACCTCCATTTGAAAAGTGCTGTTGACTTCTAACCCTAAGTAAAACCCAAATCTGTGCACATTTCCAAATATAGAATGAATAAGGTCTGTGTTTTTCAGCATGAGTTTTGAACAACAGTAAAAATGGAATGCATTGATTAGAGAAAGGAACTATGATTATGCGTGAGGGAAATAATGTTTTATATAATGACATTCTGAATTGCAAAACTGAAAAATACAGTGACATCAAGAAACTCCAGGCATTATAGTGTGTGAATAAGTAAACAATATGTAATATATACAGTTAATAAAAAATAGAGAAGATTGTTGAAACGGAGAATATACTTTATTGTATAATGTACTATAAGAGGAGATAGGACCTGAAGAAAGGGCAGATAAGGAAAATAATGACAAAGGCAATAATCAGGCTATGTTGCATCGAGAGACAAAAACACATTTTAGATGCAGAATATTTACTGCCATAATGAACTCAAGTCAGAGAAAGTACACCTGACTTGTATTTACCCCACCATTAGTTGACCCATTTCTTGTAGGCATTATGGAAGAAATAGATCTTGAGACATTTAGAAGAGAAGTATTTTGTGCGTGTCTGTGTGCATGAAACAATATTCCTGAGGCATTCAGTGAATCTGTACTTAATTTCATATGCATTTTATGGTTTGTGTCAGAAGGATATATAGTCTAGCTGTCTTAACAAAAAAAACAAATGTGAGTACATGCATACTGAATAGGTTTGATTATTTCTGTGTTTCGAGGTGCTTGGAAGCTTGAAGGATAGACTCAGCCATTTATTGTCAGCTACTATCAAGTTAAAAAAGCTTTCATGCGCAAACCTTTAACCTCATTCCTGCATTGCTTGGTTTCTCTATGATTTACCAGTATTACCAGAAGATATTTTCATTTGTAAATATGAAACGAGACAAGTCATTCTGTGAATGTTAAGACAACATTCTAGTGTTGAATATGAAGCAGGTCTCTGGTGTGGGAAGAGACTGATACTTACTTGAGGAAAGAAAGAGTAAAATATTTTCCAGACAGATTCCTCTGGGGTCAGCAAAGATACCTACCTAACGCAGTGCTTCATGATTCTCTAACTTAGAAGAACATTTTGCTAGAGTAGAATCTATGTAATTGCTCCTACTTAACTAAAGTGACTGTCCAAGAACAGATTTAGTCGCTACACCTTGCAGCTACTAAATGGTGCATATATGACAATTGCTCATCCATTAAACAGTACACCTAGTTTACAGAAGTAAATTGTTGTAAGTGGCATAAATCTAATGTGGTAAGGTTCCCAGTTCCCTTTGCTTTGATCCTCTTTCCTGCTGGTTACTAAATCATTTGTTGTTTCATGTAGCTTTTTGAACATTTTAATTGTCTGTACCATTTTTAATAGCAATACATGAATATAAGTAAACATCTTTCAGCACAATGTATTCCAATCAGGGTGACTGTTCAGGTGGCTCATTTGCCTCACTGTGTTGTGCCAATTATGATGATTCTATTGTACTTTTATAGTGTTGCTAATCTGTGGGGAGTTATGAGGTGAGAATTGTTTTAAAAATAGCAAATGCCAGTATACAAACTTCGTTGGAAAAAGAAGAGTTCATTTCTGCTCAATTTGCTGCTGCTGCACTGAATGAACTCATGCAACTGAGTATATACTTACCCCATCCTTTTCTTCTACTCCTAATGTTCCTTCTATTTTCCTCACTTTATTACTTAGATAGCCTTGATTTCGGTACTTCTCTCATGATATCTTTTCAGTTTCCTCCACCGGGCAAACTATTTCCTTCTTCAGATCTTTCCTATAAATATCTGAAAAGTCTAATTGCCAAGTACAAAATAGATGAAAGGTGTGTCCTGGAGTATTTGACCTAGTGCTAGTTGATGGATGTACCGCTGCCCTATGTCTCAGCTTGTTTTCCTGTTTGTATTATTTGGATTGTAATTTCTTCAGGACCAAGAGCCTATGTTATCTAAGCTTACTGGTAATAACACATACAAAACATGAAATGGAAGTAATAGTATTAGTGCCTTGTCATAGTGTTGGTTTAGCTCCTTCAGCTAAACACTCAGATTGCTGTGTTCAAGTCTCTTTTATGGGACTATAGCACTGGGCCCTGTCTGCCACACCTTGATGTATTTATTTAACTTGAAAAAAGGGAAAATTCCCAAGGGTCCTAGAGTGAGCCCTCATCCACTAAGAAGCTGTGCTGTAGCACACTAGGTGCCTTAAGGGCAAATATTTTGGCTTCCAACCTCCCCTGTAGCCATACAAATGCCTCACAGATGTTGTTATTCAGTCACTTTTCCTTGTTGGGACTTTAGCCTTCCTGGCCTCCACCCCTTTCCTTTCACTGGGCCTTCTAACCCAGGCCCACTGTGTTGGACCTGGCTTCTGGGCCCCAGCCCTCATCTCATCTACTTTTATTCTGGGCCCTTGGACCTGATGTGTGCCCTTGCTTGAGCACCAGACACCTGGGCTCTGTCTCCACCCTGCTCAGGCACTACTGGGACCTTTTCACCCCTGATAATTTATACCGGTGGATTGGGTTGGTACTATAACAGGAATAAGCTCTCTGGCTCTAACACAAACTCTGTTGTGGTTCTGAACACAAACACTAGCTCCTTGGCTGTATCACAAAGCTTGTCCTACTCAGAGTCATACTCCTCTGCAAGTCAGAAGCATTCTCCAGGGTAGAACAGGTATCAGCCAGGAGCTCTGCATCCCTCCTGCTCTTTCCTCTACAGCCTCCAGGACCTGACTGCCTTACCTGGCTCAAGCTCAGGGCTTATATTCTCCCTAAGCCCTGTCCCCCTTCTGTCAGGTGTTTCCTTGATTGCCTGCAAATGTATCTGTTTGTCTTAATGGGCAGCTCACTGCTTGGGCAGCAGTCCTTTCTTGCTGCCTTCCGTCTTACAGCTCTCTCCTATGTAGCTGCCTGGGCTCTATCAGCTGCAGTTTCTCCCTTAAAGTAGCAGGTGCTGTAGACTCACAGGGGCTATGTACTCATGCAGTACGTGTCCTGCCCTTGCCATCTCTCCTACAGTACCTTGGCACAGGTTTTCTGTCTGTTAACTGCCCATTCTTTAAATGAATTTTTGTAGATTGGGTGCAATAGACCCCAAAGACTAGACCTCAAGATTACTAATAGCTTAAGCAAACTCTTCCCTTCTGGGTGCTCTAGATTTATAACCACATTAAAAAATATATGGTAGTGGAGACAGAGTGTCTCTTAGACTTGTAAAGGGTTCCAAAAACCAATCACTTTTTAGCTTAGGTAGCAGAAACCCCCCTCATAGATTGTGAAAAAACAAAATGCTGATATTGTTGTCTGTGCCTCAGTTTCCTCATCACAAATGCTGAGCCAGTTTCTAAGAAATGGAGTCTATCCTTTCTCCCCCATATATGACCAAATGATAAATATCTGCTTCTGTCCCCAACACAATTCTATCTTCTTCATAAACAAGAACACTCTGCTAAAAACAAGCCTACCTGTTCCTTTCTCTTGCACATGGTATCTTCCATCCCAGACAGTCTTTCTGGTTTCCTTTGCTTTCTTTTAGAATGTCCAGACCCCTTTATAGGCTGTATAAAGGGCTTCCATCCCATTATATGGTGCTTGGTTACGCCTCTTACAATGCAGACTTGAAAAATTGGCTTGCCCTGAGTAGTAATCTCCTTATCTAAGGATCTTGCATGATCACCACATTTTAACTTCTACTCTTATCACTGTGTGACATGTAAGAATTTCTCTTAGTATCTTATTCTGGTTCACTCCCAAAATACTGGCAAAATGAGCAAACATACCTCACTTTCAAAAGGGAGTCTAGAGAATCCCCAGAGTTTGTGTTCTGACAGATTTTCCTAATTGTCACATGTATCTCCAGACTTTAGACTATGGATTTCCAAATAATATCTCAGGATGTTATAGAGGCATTGATAGACTTCCTGAATCTTCCATCAAAAGGCCTAGACAATTATAATGGAACAACAATGTGGCAGACTTGTCCAAAAGACCCCTCTACTCTGCATTCTTTAGCCTTTTATACATAAAGTACATTTGCCAGTTTCATCTTCCCACTTCAATATAGTTTTCTCCTCCAAGAAAGTCGTTCTCATGCAATAAATAAAAAAATAAAATCACATTTCCTATTAATTTAGGGTACATAGCTTGGCTATTTGTTTAGCTTGTAAAAGGATATGTGTAAGGTTTGAAACATCTCAGAGTGCAAAAAATAAAAATGAGACTTGAGAAACTTTCTCATGGAAATAGTAACAGCCCCAGTGAGATTCATAGGAGTAGAAAAAGAATGTAGGTTGTGTCCTCCTTATTTCTGGATTGTGCTGTTAATCATTCTGATGGCAGGTTTACTTTGTCAGTAGCCCACAGACAGATAGTGCTGTCTACACAAGTTCAACTTTGAACAATATCAATGAAAGAAAATTTGCTTAATGTTGAATGTTATAAAGAGGGTTGTCGTCTTATGTATTAGTATCTCAGAAGTTGGCCTTGGTCAGCTCAGTGAAAATTGCTGTTCTAAGCTGTCCGCTACTTTGGAATGTACTCAGAATTTATTCTCTGTGCTTTGCTTTAGGATTTAGATATTGGTTTTTGAAATGATGCATGAAATGAAAAATATCTCCCAAGCACAACATAAAGAAAGGTGCTTTTTGTGGTATTGTGACCAATTGAATGCTATTTGATCAAGATTTGTCTCGTTTCCTTAAAAATGCACGTATTTCTTAGCTTGTATATTTGTTCATCTATTTTTTTTTTATTGTCTTGCTCTCTCTCCTCAAAGAATCACAGAAAATAGTGGTACGGGACTCAGGAAGAGGGAACAGTGTCACACACAGACACTCTCTGATCAAAGAAGCAGAGTAAGGGAATTACTGGGAAAATGAAACTGGTTTTGGGGATTCTTATTTTGAAGGAAAAAACGAGTGAGCTCATCCTTCATTTCCCATGAAGAGAAAGAGCTGAGATAAAAAGAAACTAGTCCCTCACTCCCAGAAAATGAAGAAAACGCTTTAAAATAAACAACACCTCCCCTCCCCCCCCCAAAAAAAACCCCTTGAAATTGACATCTATTTAAATGCAGATAGTTAAGGAATTTTAAATGTTAAATTCTATGGAAAACTGCTACATAATGTAAAATTAAAAGAAAACCATTCCTAAAAGAGGTCTTATCTCATGATATATACAAGTTGTTTCTTATATGTCACTGATACATGCTTTCTACCTGGTATTCAGGGTGTACTTTATGTCATCTCATCTTTGTAGGAAACAGTTATGGATAATTATCCTCTTCCTCTGTCACTCTATGTTGCTCACATCTGGTAACATAGCAAGTACTAAATACAATACATACAGTATTTTAGACTTCTGAAATTTGTGTTGCTATGATATCTATCTCCAGATCAGATCCTTTTCTCATATTACTTGGATTTAAATTGTTATGGTTCCATGAAAGGCAAGGGTGCACAATGATTAGTTTTAGGAAGCTGCATTTGAAAAATCACTGCAACTTTTAGAAGACATAAGGAAGAGGCAGTCTACAGCAGGATTAAGAAACAGAATTATGCATGTACTTTTATTTTTCTTTCTCATTGTGTTTATAAGAGTTTTTTACTAACATACAAGGCCCACTGAGGTCAGTGAGCATCAAGACCTTCAGTATCAGTGGTTCTATTTCTTCCAAATCTTGGAAGCCAGGTATTTCTGTAGAAGAACACAGGAAAAATCAGTGTCAGTGGGAAAACACTAATTCTGGGGTTTTTAGAACTGACCTGTTAGGTGACCAGTTCTTTCTTAAATCATCTTGGCTTTGTAAATCTCAGGCTAGAAAGGTATTTTTTCCCACTCCCCTGTTTTATGGATTTCTTCTAGAATTGCGGGTTTTTTTTTCTGTTGAAAACTTATTTTTGCAATATGTGTATGTAAATTAATATGTGCATATAGAACTGTAGAGAAGTAGAGCTGGAAGGGAGCTCATCTAACCCAACCCCCTGCCTGAGGCAGGACCATCCCTATACAACCCATCTTCCACAAATCCTTTGTCTAACCTCTTAGTAGAACTACTATAAAGTCTGGCACAACACAAGAAATAACAACCCAACCTGCCACAGGCAAAGCAGGGGGACCACAGCAGCCAATGTTTTGCTTGTGTAAAAGGTTGTTAATATATGCTGGAGAGATCCCAGGTACAGAGAGGCTCATGCCCTTACTCCAGAGGAAGGCAAAAATCCCCATACACCATACCAATCTTGCCAGGGGTAAAATTCCTTCCTGACCCCAAATATAGCAATTGGGGAGGTCGGACAAGACCCTCTAGCTAGGAACCTCCAGCTTTGTTCTAACAGGATCACTGTCACAACCCAGTTCCCAAACTTGGCTGCAGCCAATGCTCAGTGCCTCTATGGAAGGCTTAAAAAAAATAAAACAAGACCCCCCCCCCCAAACCCTGGCATATGTAGCAAATCAGTTCATGTGGGGCCCTGCCCCCACTCCGATCCCATGGGCTCTGGACCCGAGAAGCTGCCGCCACCATCAGCAGTAGTGGCATTGGTGACCGGGGGGAGGGGGGGTAACGAGCGGCTGGATGTGGAGTCACCACTCTGCCCGGCTCTGTGCTGATGCTACTTTGCCTGGCTCTGTGGGGTCCCCCAAAGCATGAAGCCTGGGGCAGTTACCCCAATTCACACCCCCCAGGGACAGCCCTAACTATATCATTCCCAGCTAGTAGCTGTCTGACCTTTTCTTGACCACCTCCAGTGAGCCTACAACTTCCCTAGGCAGTTTTTTCCACTGCCTCACTGTTCTAACAGTTAAGACATTTTTCCTGATATTGAATCTAAACCTCCATTGCTGCAACTTCAAGCCACTGGTCTGCATCCTACTCTGCAACACTCCACAGCAGTGGTGTGCCACTGCCTGACTGGGCTGCTATAGGGGGAAACCCCAGAGCCCTTCAGTTTCAGCAGCCTCAGGCAGACAGTGGTGCTCCACTGCTGTAGGGGGAAGACCTTGGAGCCCTTGCTCCACAGCAGCCGTGGCCAGGCAGTGAGGCATAACTGCTGTTGGGGAGAGGGAGAAGATCCCAGAGCCCTTCCACCGCAGCAGCCCCACAACCAGCTGGGCTGCACCATGGTGCTGTAGCCAGGGCTGCTTCAGGGGGACAGATCCTGGAGCCCTTCCCCCATCACTCCCCCCCCAGCCAAGCAGTGGTATGCTTTAGCCCAGCCAGGGTGCGTGCCAGGAGAGAGAACCCAGACTCCTGGGATGCATTGGGGGCTGGGATCTGAGGTTGTCACTGACTCGGGTCAATGACAGCCAATGGAGTGGGGCTGGCCCAGCGCTTCATCAGAACACAGGAGTTCAGCCTGAGGCTAGAGTGTAGCCCAGTACAACTCTGCCTAGGATGGAAGTGATCACGCCCTAAGTAAATTCTCAATGGGATCTGGCACAGCTATTCGATAAAGCGCGCTAAAAGAAAGTGCTTTGGGTTAATATACATCCATCCTGGGTTAATGTAGAGCAGGATCCACCATTTTTCAAGTGTTTTTATGTTTCATGAACACCTGTTATGAAAGCTGTAAAGTGCTTTCTGTGCACTTAAAGCTCATTAAGTCTAATGTCTGTACCAACCCCAAATCTTTAATAAACGTGTTGAAAAGAACTCGGCCCAGGAAAGACTGCTGTGGAGCGGGGTGCATAGTGAATCTATTCAAACCACTGGACATGGATCCATTAACAATGACCCTTTACTTGTGGTTACTGAGTCAGTTGTCTGTCCACCTTATACCATTTTTGTCCAGCCCCCATTTCTCCAATTTATTTATGAGCAGGTCATGGAGTCTTATTGAAGTGCAGATATGCTATATCCACGGCATCATCTTCATCCACCCAAGTAGGTACTCTGTCAAAGAAGATCAGGTTTGTTTGACACAATTTATTCTTAGTAAATCAATTTATTCTTTGTAAATCCATGCTGGCTGCTTGTGATCAGCCTTTTTCCTCCACATGTTTGAAAATAGCCTTCTTTAGGATATGCTCCAGTAGCTTCCTGAGTATTGAAGTGAGGCTAAATGGTCTGTTGTTCCCGGGGTTGTCCTTTTTTGCCTTTTTCAAAGAGGTGCTCTATGTTGGCCCTTTTCCAGTCCTCTGGTACTTACCCATCTCCCATTACTTCATTAAGATCATTGCTAAGGGCTCTAAGATCAATTCTACCAGTTCCTTCAGGACCCTAGGATAAATTTCATCAAGCCCTGCTAACTTGAATTCATTCAAATGCAGCCAAGGCTCTCTGGCTGTCTCTCTTGGCATCTCATCCCTCAGCTTGTCACCTTCCTTATCCAGATAACACACACACACACACACACACACACACACACACACACACACACACATGCAGAATCAGTGATAATGACGCATCTCTGATTTTGTCTTGGTTTTTATGAGAAGTTCATGTCCATAAATAGAACCCAAAAACTCAAAATGTTTCATCTTGTTATTTGCAAAAAAGAAGCAATTTAGCATTTAAATTCAGAATTACTTGACATTTAAAATCATTTTTGAGGTAAAAAAATATTTTAAATGTTATGAAACGTTGCTTCTCATTTCTATAGGACTGAAAAACAGAATCAAAATGAAAACTGCAAAATAATTTTATTTGCCTAGAATATTTCAGTTTTTCATAAATTCTAGCAAACTGAAAAAATATATCCATGTAGGTCTATTGTTATTCTGTTAATAGACACACTGAATTTGCTTTTAGATTGTCTACAGAATTGTTTTCACTGCCAAATCTTTTACTCATCAACTTTAGTAATACATTTCCTATCATTTTAATTACCTTAATGAATAAAAATGTTCACTGGATACCTTAAAAAAAATCCCTCTAATCTTTCATCCTCCTCAACAAATAGTATTCTCAGAACTACAGAAAACAAATTGGAAAACAGTATTAGGTTTTCATGAGACCAGCAACCCCAGCTAATCCTGCACAGAGAAAACCTTGGGAGTGTACTGCCAATGTAACAGTTCTTATGCCACAGACCAGGGGACATGTCACACTGTGGAAAAATGGCATAATTTAAAGTAATCTAAAACTTTCATCCAGAATCCCATTCTGCTACTTAAGAACAAGTACACCAGTTACAAGGATCTAAGTAGTTATTTTCTTTCAGCTATTGTGGTTTTGGTAGTGATTTGCTACACTTCAGGACCTGCTCTAAAATCTAATTTCTTCACTGTTTTTTCTAAGGAAGGAAAAGGAGATTGAAGGTCAAGATACCTAGAAGTCCTTGTGAGGGTGAAGCATGCTTAAGTGTGCTTTTTAAATTAAGAAGAGGTAGGGGCAGGGAGGTTATTGTTTGCTTATATATTTTCTTTCTTTTTTTAAGATCAATATGTCTTGCCTTACTTGGCTTCTATGTACTACTGTTTAAGTTATAAAGTATTTCTTGTGTAAAATACATAAACAGAATGCATATGTTTATATAACACTATTTGATCTAGTTAATTTATGTAATATCAATGTATTGTTATTTTCATTATATATTCATAATGCAAGTGATAGAGTTCTACTAGTATGATGAAATCTTTTAGTGTAAATATGATATAAAATAACTGTGATAAACTGATATAAAGTGTTAGGAATTGAGTGTAATTTTCTTATTCTGTTTCACTTAAACATTAAACCATGCATATTGTAAAACTTTGCAAGAGATGTTTAATAGTATTCCTGCATTTTCATACTCTGTGGTGTTGATAGCTTTTTTTTTAGGGTATATCAAGTGTTTAGCCATTTAAATAAATAAATAAATAAAATATATATATATATATAAAGCCCTTGGGAAGATATGCCATGTTTTCCTGAATCCAAGATGAGTCCCCCCCCCCCCATTCACCTATTCAACATGAGGAAAAATATCCCTTGTCTTGGATTCAAGAACAAGGCAGGGTTACAGACAGCTAGGGGTCAGAGCCACAGCCATTGCTTCCCTTCCCCCCCGCCCCGCTGCTTATGCCCTGTAGTGCCTCTGACCTTTTGCCTGCCCCTTGTCATCACCCCTCCTTCTGCCTTTGCACCCCTCCCCCGCCAAACCACTGCCACTTACCCTCAGTCACAACTCTGGCTGTGGCTCCAACCCCCGCAGCCTAGGACACAGAGCATATAGTAGCTCATCCTGGCAGCAGAAGTTGTAGTGGGGGCAGCTCTGGCCTCAGCTCTGACTCCAGCCTGCGTTGGGGCTCGGGCCAGAGTTGCCACTACCACATCCACTGCTACTTGGCTGGGCAGGGGCCAGAGCCACCATATTTCAAGACTTCACCCTTGGAATGTGTCTGTGTGTAAATTAATGTAGTGGTTGTGAAGGCTGAGAGGACAAAAGAGTCATGGAATAAAACACTCTAATTATTGAATAGATGCAGCATGGCCAGAAGGATAGAGGACATTCTGACATCATTCCACCATAGTATCTAGAACCTGACCATCCAAATAAACCTCCAAGTATTGAATACATAGTTTATTTCCTTTGCTTATTCATCCAGCATGGAACTTAAAGATATGATTGCTAAGGTTGCCAGATAAGACCAGTTTGTGATGTTATCACCAGTTCAAAAACAATTGAACTTGGTTCATTCTTGGATTTACACTTTTTTTTTTGGGCCTGGCTAGACAAGAGCTATGACCTCAGTGACTGTGGTGGATTCTTCTGTCCCAAATTTGGTTGCAAAAACTGATTGCTAGCCCATGAGTGTAAGAACCTCCATTGGCATAATGTGGATACCCTAATGAAGAAGAGATGAATTGCATCTCACATCTTTAACAATATTTAGCAATTATGGATTTGATTTTATAGTTCCATCCATGCATTCTGGAAACCTGGGCTAAGTACAGAGAGTCAAAAAGCCCAAGGCAAAATTAATCCAACCTTTGCAAGTTTGTCTAAATTGCATAGATTGAACTAATAAACTGAACTCATGTTCAATTTGAGAGGGGCAAATATCATTTGACATAGACAAGCAGAAGCCTGCACCGGTCCAGGCCAGGAAGCAGGGGATGCTTGAGCATGCCAGTCTCAGCCAAGAAGCTACCCAACTATGTGAGGGAGGGAGGGGGAGAGAGGGAAGAGGAAGTCGGGGCGGGGGAGGTAGAGGCAGAGGGGAGGGTGAGTTCCCCTCAGTGCAGGGCTTCTCAGGGCAGAGCAGCCCTGGGCTGGGAGACTTTGTACTGGGTGAAAGGAAGGCCCCTGAGGACTGGAGTTCCCCCTGTATCCCCATGCCCAGCTGCATGAGCAGGCTCGTGGCCTGGGGGAATGCTTCTCCTTCCCACTTGTGGCAGTGGCAGAGCCAAGCTGCCAGGCTGCATGAGGGAAGGGGAGAGGGGTTTTCCCTAGTCATGAGGCTTCCCTCAAAGCAAAGCAGCCTCAAGCTGGGCCAGGGAAAATCCCCCAAGGAGCAGGGCTCCCCCAGTATTCCCATGCCCATCCGCACAGGCAGACACTCAACCCAGGGAGAATGCTTCAGTGGCGGTGGAGTCAAGCCACCTAGCTTCATGGGTGAGGGTGAAGAGGGGAGTTCCCGTTAGCTCCCCATGGCAGGGCAAACCAGGGATCAGCAGCCAGGGTTGGGCCAAGGGCAGGGGTGGGGGGCTCTTTTCCTACAGGGCTGACCGGTGAAAGCAGGATGCAGACTAGGAAGCAGAGGCAGAGGCTTTGCTACTTCACCTCCATGACAGCTGTGGGGCAGGGGAAGTTGGACACTGGACTAGAGCAGCAGCATGTGAACTATGTTCCAGTGGACTGTCCTGTGAGGGGGGCTTTACTAGGGGGACCGCAAGGTATCCTGGGATGCTTGGACCTGTGAGGTAACTTGAGTTGGGAGGGGATCTGTCAGTTTCAATCCGTTTAACCTAAATCAGTTAAGTCTGATACTACATGCATCCAGGTCTGTCTTAAACCAGGTTTAGCCATTTTGAAACCAGTTTATATGGACTGAACTTCCATTCTGTTACAGGTTTAAACTAGTTTCCAATCACTTATAATGGTTTATATGTAATTTCTGTCCCTAGCCCCAGAAAATACCGAGATGCTTACTGGGCAATATTAATCATAATGTAGAAGGCAGCGCAAGGCCTGTACATCCTTGTTTTATTGGTCAAAACATTTACTGTCAATATCCCAATATCAACTTGTGCTGCTCCACTGTTTTATTATGTACCATGATTGCGTTTTCATCCTTGATTTGAAATAGAATTGAATTGAAATAGAATTGAAACAGAATTGAATTTGAAATAGAAAAGAATAAAATTGAAAGAGAACAAAAAGGCCCAATACTATATAAAAATGAATCTTTCAGTGACCTTGTTGCCTCCTTGTTAAAGCCAAGTACGTATATAAGGAATACCTATCAGCATCTTCATTGCTTACATGTCTCTGATTTAATTAAAAATGTAATAATAAGAAAAAGGTTTTATATTGCAGAAATAATCATTTAATTTACTAATATTTAATGAAAAGTTGGCAACACTTTACATTAAGTGGCTAATCATTATTCCTTGGGTAGATATTGTAATACTATTTTCTGGATAAAATCATTTGGCATTAGTGTAGATAAAATGTGTATCACCACTGGGATTTTACCTTAATTTTGTATTCATGAATGAGCATTTATTAGGTTTTAAGGTGAAAATTCATTTAGAGACTGAGGAAGGAATACTATGTATTCTAAGAAAATTATGTGAAGTATTAATATATTTTATATAATGTAAGTTGTTTGTTTTAAATTGGATGTCTCATTTGAAGTGGCAAAAGTTACTGCAATTTTAAAAGCAATAACATTTTCAGTTACTATAAAAGGCCACGGTCCAATTATCTTGCTTATTGAAACCAATTAATACATGCCATCATGATATGGTATGAAAATAACATGTATTAAAACAGTTAAGATTATATTTTAGATAGAAATTATAACAGAATTTTTGGCTATGTTATATGAACATCTTCAGTAAGCGTTATTTATATCCTTCAGGGAAAGAAAAGGGAAGTTAGGATGAGATCTAAAGTGCCACTGGTGAAATGTAAGTAGTCTGATGAAACAGTGTAAACTGTATATAGCAAGTCTCATTGGGAAATGTCCTGGTTCCCTAAATGTGGTATAGGTAGTTAGCTTATTTCTATCTTCTCTCTGCTTCTCTCAGTTCTGTGAGTGTGGTGGTCCTTACAGCAGAGATCTTGTGCTCCTGTCAATTTCAAGGGTAGTATTAGGGGTCAGGCACTCTGAGTAATAATGTAACACGCCTTAATGAGGTGTGAACATCTGAACAGAGGGAAGGCTCTGAGTAACAATGACATAAGCAGGTTCTGACATTAATTAGTAGGTTTAAACTGTATTAAGTAGTGCCTTTAGTAGTGAAATCAATGGGGTGTGAAAAATGGATGGTGCTATGTGAACAATTTAAAATACCTATATGGCTAACCATGAGAAATATGAGGTGGCTTGTACTGTATTTAGCTTCTTATTTAAGGAGAAATTACAACCAAACTGCTCATTCAAATATTATCTTTTAAATCAATGAGATTACATGTGAACCAGGTAATTGTTAATTAGCTCTGGCTTTTTACACCTAGGATTGTAGACACTAGATGGTAGAAACTCCCTGCACCAAGGAATTTACTTCAAAAGTGCAACTTTCTTCCAGCCATTTCCAGGTTAATTATGGTCTGTTCATTTTTCAGGAAGAGTAAATACAGTAGGCAATATAACCCCAAATATGTTGGTAAACGCATATTTGAAAATAAAAGATTTTCTTCATGTTTATCTTAAGGCAATAACATTTACATTTCTGGGCAGGATTTTAGAATAGCAGATTAGGGATAACACACATGCAATGAAGTCAGCAGATATGCTTAGAGAAAAAAGTTATTTTCAGACATGAACTATGAGAAGCCTATGGATTATGGATTTTGCTCTTGTGTAAATGAACACAAAAGCTGTCTCAATATAAGTACTCTTTAAGTTGTATGCAATTTTTTTCTCCTCTTCTCATAGCTTACTACCCTATTTTAGACACTTCTTACTTAGAAATTGCACTCATTACTGCCCTTGTTAATGTACTCCGTAACTTCAATTCGTACCTCCTGTTTGTATTTTAATACTAGGTCATGCAGCCTTGAAATATCTATTCTTTCTTTTCCCTTCTGATTTGTGTGTAGCTGAGTGGGAACTTCCTTTAATCATCCCTTTTTCTAAAAAATAATGACCTAGTTTTTCTCTTTCTTCTTTGGGGGAAAAAGCATTTGTAGTTGTGTGTGTGAAGTATAAACTGTCCCACTCTTCTGAACCATGTAAGCTTCACCTCAGCAGAGGACTGTTTGTGGTAGGAGAAAAATACGAAGACCTCAGTTTGCCCGTCCTAGCTGTAACATTCAAACTGAAGTAAATAATGAAGGTCGTTTCTGCAATTACTGATTCTTGTTCTCAGGTAAAAAAAAAAACACTGCTGTAAGAGGGTTGAGATTTCTACTGCTATTCGGAAGGCAGTAAGTGCCCCCCTGCCATTCCATACAGAAGGGAAAAGTCACAGTAAAGCATAAGTCTATGTTAGTTAGGCTACTGGGCTTCTGAATTATCTGGATTACTTGATATTCAGTCTGACAACTGCAAGTTTAGGAACATAACATAAAGGATGAGGACTGCATTGGTCATCTTTAAGTATGACCAACAAAACTGACTAAATATGAGAAGAAAAGAGGTGCTAGCAGAAAGGTAGTGTCATCTCTCATAGTGTTTACCCTTAAAGAGCGGTTTTAAAAATTAAATAAAAAATCCAATTTGACACATTTCAAATTTTGGATATCATGCCTAAAACCACATATACAGTGGACCTGAACTGCAGTCCCAATCTAAATACCCTGTAGTTGCTGGAAGTTCAGATTCATATTCAAATTTCTTAGTTCAGACCTGTCTTTAACCTATTCACATTGAATTTCATAGCCATTTGAATGTTCCTGCTCTTAGTTTAGACCTTATGCTGTGATAGTTTTATCTTCCTCTTCTGCTGTCCACCCAGTTTTTTGTATTTTCATCAGATATTATTATCAAACCATATATTCTTTCTTACAAGTGTGTTCTATAAATAACCATTGGATTATTTGTTTTTTCTATCCTTTACCTTCCTATTTTTTAATATTCAACTTAGTTATATAATATTTTTTCCTCTTATGCTTTATATTTAAACTATGCTTCACACTGGTAACTTTAGAATCCTTTGGTTTGGTAATTCCTTTTTGGGGGTTCATTTTTTAAAATACTAGTGAGTTTATTGCTACATGGTATTCATAAACATTGGACAAATAGCTTATGTTTCCTGTCTTTGGTCACTCAGTATAGGACTTCTTTCATTTGATTTGTTCTGTGGAACGTTGCCTTTATTTATCCTCCTTAGTCTTACTCAGAAATTGAAATAACTTCCTTTTAGTTCCTGCTCTTAAGATATTCCTCTGTTCCTAAATTTTCATGTATATTCTCTGTGTTGTTAAAAAAATTAATGATTTTTTTTATTTTAATCCCATCAGTTACATATTTTGGAACAAAGGGCTCCAGCAACAAAGGCTGGGAAGTCCTTGAGAAAGTTCCACAATTCATCTGTTCAGTCTCAATTCAAATTAGTCATTTGGTGCTCTGTTGCTTCTGGGTACTTGCAGATATTACACTTACATCGACCTAAGTAAATTTAGGTCAATCTGAGTGCCGATTGTAAATTACTCACTCTGTAGGGCTGTGAGCCCTGCTTTCCCCGCAGTGTATGAGTCTGTGCTATTAGGAATAAATTCAAGAATATTGCGGTCTTCTATCTCAGATGTTTGCTTTCATCTGCCATGTCTTGATGGAATATGCTTTTTGTTGGGAGCTAGAGTTAGTGGACTACTGATTATTCTGAAATCTTCCTGAAAGGTTTCCTTATAGGGCTCTGCCACCCCTTGTCTCTCACCCTTACCATATCAGATATGATGGTAAAAAATCTTGGCTCTTAGACCTACCCTAGTGTCTTCTTTCCCATCTGAATACTTTATGATGACATATGTCTTTTTGCATTATTTCATCAAAAATGGTTGATATGTGACTGTCACATGAGCCAACATCTGGTATCAGTTCCCAGCAACCATTTTAGCCACTGAAAATCATGACAATAGCTTCAAAATTAATGTCAATAATTAATTCAGTTCTGTTAAAGGATTTCACTCAACATTCTCCTTTAGAATCCCCAAACAGTCCCAAGCTCTCTGCTTCTTTCAAAGCAGAACAGAATGCTTAAACCAAAACTCCCTGCTTTCACAATAAGCCACTGACCCCTTTTAAGTCCATTCAAACCCTCTCTGGGCCAAAAAATCCCACTTCTATGGAAGCGGACATACACAAAGAAAAACAGAAGTATCAAAATAATAAAAAAAGGAAACCACTGTCCCTCCTGCTATCTCCAGTCTCACTCATACCCATGCCAGACTGCCCTCAGGTTGAGCCAGGTCTGCTCATGTCCGTGGCAGCGTAACCAGTCTTCCCAGGCTGCCTGAAGAGCCTTCAGGTCTGTTGTCATCTGGCTCTTCACTGCTGAATGGTGGTCCTCCAACCACCGGTGCTCTGCAAGCTCTTCCTCCCCTGCCTGCTGGAGAACTTGCACTTCCAGCTTCCGCAGAACCTGGACGTGTATCTCTGTTCTGCTTGCTGGCATCCTCCCCTCATTGCTCCTCTCCAGGGCCTGAAGTAACCAGTCCAGAGCTTCTCCCTACCCAAATCCAGAGAGACAGCTGGCTTTGAAATTGCCTCTGCTTTGGTGTGACACAGTTTATCATTCCCCGGACCACTGTGGTAAGTTGCAGCTTCTCCACTTTTCCCCACTTTTTGCTCTGACTTTCCCCGGCTCCTTTACACCAATCTATACAGACATTCAAGGAGGCTAGAACAGGCAAAAAATAGCCAACCTAATCTAAATTAGTGCATTTGAGGAGGTGAATTAAGTTTCATCAGGAACAAGTTAGCCCAGGGGCGGGCAGATATTTTGGGCGGAGGGCCGCTTACTGAGTTTTTGGCAAGCCATTGAGGGCCGCATGATAGGCAACCAGGGGCAGATAAATATTAATTTTCTAAATTTTTTAGGGTCCCTGTGGGCCAGATAGAATGGCCTGGCGGGCTACATCCAGCCCCCAGGCCACATTTTGCCCACCCCTGGGTTAGCCTGATCTAACAAACATCTGTACATGTTAGGCACACAGTCCCAAGGCTGGGAAATCCCAGTTGGTTGCCGCAGCTCCAATGATGCACTATTCCTGTCCCCCAACCCTGACTGGGCTACTTTTAGTTGCACCTTCCCCCTTACAAACCTGCAAGCCCTCCCTCTCCCCTACTCTTCCAAATCTGACCAAACCTGCCAACCCACCTCTCAAATCCACTGCCCCCATGATCCTGTCTATCATTTCCATGCTTACTTAGAATGGGCTCTCAATGTAGGTCTAGGCAAAGGTAAATATCTGTACAAGTTGCTCTCAATCTCTGATCGTGCAGCTTAAAGCTTCATGATTGCGAATTAGGCATGGCAAACATCTACACGTACCCTCTGACATCCTACTTCTACCATTCTAGATATATGCTTTCATTTCAGTGGAAGCTATTTGTCTAGAATCACTTAAAATCAAGCCCTGTTAACAGATTTCAAATTCAAAGTTTCCCATTTCTCCTTCTTGCTTCCCATCAAAAGATTGGGTAATTTGATTTTGAAGGTTAGTCTTAGGATGACACATGCTAGCTGGAGATGGACCCGTAATAATCATATGAAGTATAGCGAGATGGGGAATTGTTCAGCTCACACTATTTTTGTTTCCAGTTTGTTTCCTGGGGGGAAGCTCCCTCTCTAAAGGAATCAACTGAAACAATCCAGAAAATAAACACACAAATGGCTTAGGGTCTTTTCCCAGACCTGGAGAGAGTGCTGGGGCTTGGTGTTGCAGTCGCTAGTTGCAACTCTTCCCTATCTGTCTTTTGTTTCCTCCAGCAAACTCACAGTCTCTCAACTTCACTCACGGTCTCCTCCCAGACCCTCAGGAGAGCAGCACTCAGGGCTTGTCTGGGAGCCAACTCACCTCCTCTCTCCCTCAGATACATTCAACTTCCATTGCATTCTCTGGCTCAGGCTTCCACCTCCAGCCTCATAACCCTCCTATTTCCCCAGCCCCTCCCCCACCCCTGTCTGTCCTTGGGAGCTTTTAACTCCCTTTGGGCTAGCTAATTAAGGTCATCAGCTGTCCCAGCCCATTGAGGCAGGCTTAGAATCACCCTGCCTGCTTCCAACTGGGCTGCAGCCCCCAAGGCGCACCGCCTGCTACATGAAGAATAACAGAGAAGTGAAGTTTTAGGTTGGAAGACAAAGATAGATATGTAAAAAATCATGTGAATTCATGAAGCCTGTCAAATAGGATATTCAAATATTATCATGTGCAGAAACATCACCTTCATGCTTCTTCTGCTTATCATGAGTTTACATAATACTTATATACATATGTGTATAAGCCCCACTTGGCGATTTCAGAGTTTTTATACTGTGCACTACTTATATCCTTACTTTTAAAAACCAAATATTTTTGATGCTCCTATAACTAATAGGCAAAAGCATTGATAACTTAAGAGTTTGACCTAAGCCTTGTCCTTGCCACAGGCCAAAAGAGGCTGTGAACGATTAGACTTTGAAGTTTTATCCAGTGAAGCATGGTCCTAGACAGATAGAAACCAAAGTCAGCTCCTATTTTTTTCTCAAGTAATGCAGACATTCAAGTAGTGTTCCTTTCCTGCTTGTAAAATGTAAATGTGTAGAAGTTTCTGAAAATAGCTCAAGAAGAGACTATAGAGCAGGTCAGTATTACTTCTTGTGGGGAAGATAACTTCCCATTGTTAAGGAGCTTCACAAGTCAGTTATAGAGAGATATATATTTGGATATACATATGAAAACTACATTCCTTTTTTATTCACTCCTGCAAAAACAGTGTCAGTAAATCAATGGAAGTGGTTGTGTACAGTGAGCAATATATGGTTCTCAATGTACCTCTTAGAAGAGATGCACATTTATCATATACAGCCATCATTAAAATGTAGTGCTGGAAAGATAATCAGCTCTGTTTTTAAAGGTTAGATCAGTTACACGTCTTTAAAAGGTGGCATTTGTATTCTAATTAAGGGCTACTCTGAATGGGATCTTTTCCATTTTAAAATGTTTATTTTCACTTGTGGGCCTGACTGTAATATTTGCTCATATACACTAGTGGACCTGTATGTATGTGTTTCACAGTAACTTCTGAGTTTTAAAATTTTTCCAGTCGTCCTTTGAAACAAAACCAATTTTAAAGTATTGTGGGAGACAGGAATTGTGTAAAGATATTCAATTTTTATCTGAACGCCGAGGGTTTTTTTCAGTTGAGTTGGGTTTTGGCCCAGGCCTCTCTGGTTACTGAAAGACAGGGGAAGGAGAGAGGGTGCATCTACACTTTAAACTCACTGTTTTGTCAAACACCACACTGCTCCATATATGCTACTTCCTCAGCTGCAAGCTATCCTCTGGCATTGTGGGTGTGCAAATTAGCCCTGCTCTTAGAGTCCTTACTTTTTATCCTGCCCACTGTACCACACAGTTGCAGCTACATTGCTTTCCATCTTGGAGGTAGCCCACTGGAGCATCATATTGTATTTTATGATTCTGCTTACTATTTTTATAGCATTTTGCTTTTACAATTTTTATAGCATAGATATGACCCCTGAATCAGACAAAACAAAGACTTAGGTCTGGGTCTTCTCCATATCAGACTAGTGCCTTAACTACTTGATTTTCAGTGTGAGAGTTAGTGTCTCCCACTAAGTCACCAGAGAGCTTTTATGATGTGTTATTAAATAGAAAATGATCTGGTCTGCTCTCCTAAGAAGTGCCTTCCATTGCAAGTACCTTTTACATTGATTAAAAATAACAGCCATATAAGAACAATAAACTAAACATTTATTGTAAATATAATTTTAATACAAGATTAAAACTTAGAAAAATATGTCTAGCAAGCCAATATCTAATATTTCTGGTTGGAAATTTTCATCTGTTGAACTCTTTTTAAATAAACATCTTAAAGAATTTATGGAGGAGAAAAATATGGAATACAGCAGAGTCACGTATAGCAAAACTCACGCATTTCAAATTGACTAAATCTTATTGCAAATTCATACAATTTCATTTTCTTCAATTATGTTTCATCATGGTGCATAACATGAAAAGGAATCCTGTGTGACAAAAAGACTTTGCAGGCTGTCTTTAAAATGTGTTCTTATTAAAGTCAAGCCATTATTAGTTCAATTCAGTGATTATGGTGTTTGGGAGGTGGGTAGGTAGATTTGTCCATGTTGTATTTCCTAGTGCTTGGCCTATTAAAAAATAAATAAATAAAACAGAACCTAGATGTGTTGAATAATATCCATGTTCTGTACAACTACTAGCAAGAAGGCATTTATACCATCCATACCCAACATTAAAATGTAATTTTCAAATACCATTGTGAAACTAACAATGCAGAATAATAATTTTAACCATCCATAAAGCATAGAATATACAAAAAAAAATGGATACTTTTCCTAGCCTAAAATTTCCACAATATAATGTACTTAGATCCTTCTGACCTTGAATTGACATTAATATTTGATTGTTATTGAAAACTAGTTTCTGATCAATTCCAAAGTCTGGATTGTTGGAAATCTATTATCCACCCCATTTGAAATTAATTTTTAAAACATTTTAATAGAAAAATCATATTCTGGAAGGAAAAGTTTATTTTAGAGTAAGTGCACTCTATGTTAAAATAAAGGTGAATTCTAACTGTAACAGGTACAGAGACGAGGCTACTAGGATAACCATAGGAATGGGGATCCTATTTTATAGAAGGAGACTAAAGGAGCCTAGTAATAAAAGGAATAGAGAGGGGTTCTGACAGTTCACCATAAATACATTGGGGGTGAGGCTCTGGGGTAAACACCCGAGAAGGAGAATAGCTATTTAAGCTAAAGGAGAATGTTAGCCCAAGTGCAAATGTATATAAACTTTTTTTTTTTGTTGCTAAAAATTAGAAAAAATATTTCTAACTGTTAAAGGAACATGGTTATTGAACAGCCTTGCAAATGAAACAGCAGAGACAAAAAGATGGTATAAGCAGTTTTTGAAAAAGTTGTCTAGTCTCTTGAGATCACAGGCAAGATGACCCAGAAGATCTCTTCCAGTCTTCTTTTGTGGTGTTCCCACTTCACATTAATCACCAAAAATTATTTCTCCGGTTGGCTTTAGCAATATCCCATACTTTCCAATTGACTTTGATATTAAGGATCAAAATCAATAACTTCTGTATTCGTGAGTTTATAAATATTCTATTTCAACCGAAGTTTCAGCAAAACCTACCATAAAGGGTCAATAAAATAACCTTTTTCTAATTCAAATTTAATACTTGTGATGGTAATAGAATTTCTGAGTTATTTCTTACTAATGCACTCTACAAGTTTAATACATTGACCCCTCCCCCCCCTTTTCTACCAGTACAGAACCTTTCTGAAACTCATTTTGTTTACAGTTTGTTTTTGTTTTCCACTCACGAGGAAAGTTTCATCAAATGCAACACTCCAGGCTGAAGAATATATTGAAGGATCTATAGCAAATTTTCAGATGAAATAGCTTGATTCAATGTGGATTTCAGAAAATAATGAGCTTTACTGAAAGAAATGAAAAAGGGAGGGTGGTGTGGTATTTTTTTTTTTTTTAGATAAAAGAAAACACACTATTAAGTTCAAGGATGGCAGTTCAAGTGTTTAAATCTTACAAAAATATAAACACGTTGAACCTGTACAGCTCATTTAAACTTAAAACAATTAAATTTTAACATACCTTTTATCACTGTATAGATTATTATTATTTTATATTGAGGTGCTATTTAGAGTATTTATATTCAGGTGCTATTTATATGTTGTTATAAAGATTCCACGTAAAACATTCATGTGATGAAAAAATTCTTTACATGTGACCAGCTGCTAAAGTATTTTATTAGCAGAGAAACTGACCAAAGAGTCCCACCACAAAGGAGTCTATTGATTATATTGCCATTACCATAGACTTACTTCAGTGGTGATGAGATCAGAATGTGACTGAGCTATTGCTCGTGCAGTTTTTAAACTATTTAGGTTCACCCCTTGACTACACCTTTAACTCACGTGCTCAAAATACAAAACTCTTTGGTACTAATAGCTAAAGCTGCTAAAAGAGCCCTTCTTGCAAATGTTCTGGGAAGTGAACAAACATCCAGATTTTCACTTGACTGGTCTTTCATTGACTCGGGCATTTGGTCATGTGTGTGATTTTTAACATGAAGTTAAACATCCAGATTTAGTATCTTCAGGAATAAAAACATTATGTTAGTATAAAGAGACCCCCTTGGTGTGTTTAAACCTTTTTTAAAAAGTCACAAGCTACAGCCATGGTGCTTTTCTTCCCAGTCCTCCCTCCCCCCTTATTAAGCATAGCCTCGAGTAGACATTAATTTAACTGAAAATTTGGGAAATGACAAATGTTATCCCACATGGTGATTTTTGGGATCTGAGATAAAATTTGTCAGACCCCAGCTGAATGAGGCAGGAGAGGAGCCTGGCACTGGGGACTCAATTCCTGATGCTGGGCTGTGAGCCCACTTGGATAGCGAAAGAGCACTGCAGGAAATGTGTTAGCAGGTACTGGTCCATAATGCCATTCTTCCCGCAGTGTCCTTCCAACTTGTCTATGTGTGGGGCAGGACAGCGCGGGGGCAATCGGCTGATGGGATCCCTGCTCATTGACAGGCTTAGAAACCCTCAGTATAGCTCTATGGATTATGTTGTGTGTGCCTGGATCTCAAAAGGAAAGATATTTCCCCCCCTCCCTTTTCATGTAATAATATACCCCCCCTAGCTAGCCAGCTAGCCAGTTTTCTTCAATGGGTATATGCAGATGTTACATTTAAATCAACCTAACTAGGGTTAAGAAGATATAAATGCTGATCTGTATAGATGTTAGGCGGGTTAAATCAGGTACAAAATGTCAGGCCCAATCTAAATAGTTTGCCTCCTCAGATTAACTAAAATTAGATCAGGAATTGGGTTACCCTGATCCAGTGAACATCTGCACACATTTGTAGCACAGCCCCAGGGCTGGGAAAGACCAGCCATTCACCCCAACCCAACGCTATGTTCTTCTGTGCCTCCAGCCCTGGCCCCCAACCCTGATTTGGCTGTTTTTAGACCTTGGATTCCCCCACCCCATGGCCCTGCCAAATGTCCCATATCCCTTGATCCCACCCTAAGTTACTTACACCAGGTTTTCTGTGCAATTCCAGCAAATGCCTGTACATGTCACTCCCTATCTATTATTAAGCCATGTGATTGTAGACTTGTTGCAGTGAACATTTGTATGTATCCAAGAAGACCAATTTGTGCCACAACATTCAGGTTTGTACTTATAAGTATGCACTGTTGTCTGTTTATGCCTGCCAACACACATTGATATGTGCAAACTAAGCTAAGAACAGGTACTGGCAGTTGTAAAATCTTTCATACCTATTTCTGCAAGTTCAAAATTGGAAGCCATTGCTGAAGTCAGCTAAAAACTTGACCTTAATATTTTTCTCAATGTAAACGTTTCATGAGAGACAGTAATTGTTCCAATTAAAGTAGTTTTTCATTTCAACTCATAAGTCATACTATTAGGATACCACAGAGTTTAAAACAATGTATAGGCTGATTCAGCAAATGCAGAAATGCTTAGACTCCAAGGAAGGATATTGATTAATGTATCAAATGAGAATAAAGCTAGAATTTTTGATGTTTTGCTTTCATTATGTAGCTACTTTGCTTTTACTCTTTAACGAGGTCAATGATTAATCACATATGCCAAGTCAGCACAATAAAATCTGTAATTATATCTAATACTCAGAACTCTAACATGCTATTGTTGACTTTCCCTTATTCTCCTCAGTTTTCTTTTCCTTCAGTCAATCAGAATGGCAGATTCTTTGCTGTAGGAGATGAGGTACACTGTATACACTACATCTGATTGAAAACACAGCATAAGTTAACCATAGTTGAGACGATACATCCTCAGAATTCCCCTCGCTTCTTTCTTAGTAGAGCAGAGAGTGGGTGTATCTACATGAGATGCTCTGCCACCGTAACAATGCACTATAGTGACGTAGCATCAATGGGCACAAACCACGATGCCATAGCTATGTCACCATAGTGATGCAGCCCCTTGCTATAGCATGTCGCTATGGCGATGTAGTGGCTACAAATAACCATGTGCCGCTGGCATGGCACAGTAACAGCTGTACTTCCCTTAGGAACTTATGAGACACGTTATTAGACACTTTACACTTCCTTTAGGAAGAACTAAATGAGTGTGGTAACAATAGTGCTGTAGGGGCATGTGTAGACACACCCTGTAAGAGGGTCTTGACCAGACCAAGAGGGAGAAAAAGTGAAGTTTATGAGGTGCTATTCAGGCTACATGTTGGAGAAATGGAATCTCCTTTCCTAAAAATGGGGTGAATCTGTCCTGTCTCCATCACTGCAAGGACCCGAGCTATGAGCTGTTCCCAACCCTGAGGGTCATTAGGTCTTGAAGATGGCATCACCCTGTTGACAAGGGCCAAACATACATGCTCTGGCTCTGACCATCCCTACGTGTGTCCCATGCCTTGCAGATGTTGCTCACAGCTGTGCTAAGCTCCGGCCTGAGGCTGGGCCCAACTCAAAGTATTGAGCCTCTCTCTTTCTGCCCTGCTACGGCCACACTCATACTGCCTCTCTGTCACTGAGGACTCTCATGCTTCTCCGGCTCTCACCCGGTCTCTTTCATCTCACCCTTCCTGGGCCTCACTCGTACTGCCCATTCTCTCCAAGGGACCACACTCACCCTACCCTCTCCCAAAGGGTCTTCAGGCTTGCTCCTTTTCACTCCCCAGCGAGCAAACACGCAGCCTTTTGGGCACCTCCCACTACCTTCATCTGAGCTAGCGCTGGGCGGTTCACAAAATACTGTGCTGACTCTGCCCCTAGTCTCATAGCCAGGTAACTCCCCCAGCTGCTCTCCATCAAGGGGCTGATGGCATGCCCCCCTATTCTCCTCATGGCTCCTCCTCTGCCTTCCAATTGGCCTCCAGCCCGCCTGTGGCCTAAGGTGCCCAAAAGTTTACCTGAATAGCATGGGGGTCTAACTCAGACCCCCATGCTAGCAGGGCCTCCACTCAAGCCCCTGCCCACAGGGCCCCAACTCATGCCCCTCACTCACAGGGTTTCACAACTGCCCCTCTCTACACCCCTTACTCTGGGATCATAAACCCGTTCAGACTGAGGTGCCACTTGTTGGCATGCCTGGCCCACAACTCGCTCCTTCTTACACAGTCTCAACTGCTCGCTACCTCTCTCAGGGCCCTAACTGCCCCTCTTATGGGGTCTTCCACCCCTTTAGGCCCAGGCACTTCTCAATGCTAGCTTGGCCTCCTCTCCAGGGTCTTCTACCCCTTCAGGCTCAGGTGCTTCACAAAGTTTACCTGGCCTTCACTATTTCCCTTCAGGGTCTTGCACCCCAATGGGCTCGGGTGTTCCCTACGGACATCCCTGGCCCCACTACTCCCTCCGCTGTTATCATGTAACCCACCAGGTGGTGGGGACAGGGATTTAGATGCCCCAACCTGCTTTATGGATGGTCCTCGATCCTGGCATTTGCTGGCCCTGCCCCGCCACAGGCAGGGCTACCAGGCTTCCCTATCCTGGCAGGGTGCAGTTTTAGGTCTTGCCCAGGACCAATGAGGCCTCCCCCTTATCCATAGCCTCCCCTTTACCTCTGAGCTGCTCTCAGAGCAGCAGCTCCTCCAGGAATTGTTGCTTCCTTGGTGTCAGGCAGAAAAACTGCTGCCTTCAGCCTGGGTGGTCTGGGACTTTAAATGGATGCTCATCAGGGCTGAGCCACACCTGCCTGCTGCCTGATCTAGATCTTAAAGTGACAGAGCACTTAAGGTGCTCGGACATCCATCTTCCCCCTTACTGTGTTTAGCAGGGAAGGCTTTTCCCTGCTGCTCCCAAGATAAGGCTCCCCCAGAGCTTGTGATAGCCCTAAAGCGGCAGGCACCACACCGGTGTTCCACCACAAATAAGATCACTGTCAGTGAAGCAGTTCCTAAGGTAAAGCTGAAATGGGACCAAAGAGAATTTCGGCTAAGCTGTGATATTGTTAGTTGTGGGGTGGGGAGCTTGCTCAATCCAGTGTAAAAACAAGAAAAGGGTAGGTAGTATAGGATCTCAGCAATTGGGTGGATCTTAAGCATGGAAGGAGAAAAGCAGGCAGCTATTTCCTGACTCCATGGTTTGATTGTAGTGGCATAAAGCCAATTTCTTTTACACCAGTGTTTCTTTGCTGAAATGTACCATACTCTTTCTTTATTCAACTGTGTATTACTGAAGTTGAGACTAAAACTAGAATGTTTATGGATGGTGTCTGTTTTTATGAAAAGAATTGCCTTTGACTCAGCTTTCAAATGACCAGTCTTTCGCCTTTTGTTATTTGGAAGACCCTTATTCCCTAAAATACCCTGGTCCACTACATATTCCATATGGCAGGAAGGAAGATTTTGTATGTGTGTGTATGAATGTGTCTCAAGTTGAGAGTTAGGGTACTTAAAGAAAGTTAGGGTACTTAAAGAAAAAAAGATTCAGGGTAGGCAGTAGGAGAAAGGAGGGAGGCAGTGCCTCTCAAGATTCATAGATTAATAGATGCTAGGGTCAGAAGGGATCTCAACCCCCCATTTGAGTTCAACCCCGCATCTAGGCAGGAAAGAGTGCTAGGGTCAGATGATGCCAGCAAGATGCCTATTCAGCTTTCTCTTAAAGACCCGAGCACCACAAGCACTCAAACAGCTGTGCCACTGGTTATGCTATGACACAGGCCAATTCCTTCAGTACCCTCGGATGCTGCTCATCCGGGCCTGCTGACCTGAACACATCCAGTCCATCCAAGTGACTCTGCACCAAGTCAGTGTCGACAGTTAGTGGGCTGGTGTCCCTCTGATGTAGTTGCTTTGGCTTTTCTAACTGCCTTCCTAGAAGTGCAGGCCAAGTAGGTATACTTCTCTTTGGTAGTTTCCTCCTGCTTCCACCACCTAGACACCTTCTTTTTTGCTCTTAGGCTCCCCTGGATTTCTCTGTTTAGCCAAGGAAGTTTTTTGGCTCCTTTCCCCCTTTTCCCTTGTACTGGGATCATCTCCCTCTGTGCCCAAAATATCTCTTCCTTTAGGAACAATCACCCTTCCTGGACTCCCATCTTGCCAGTACTCTTCTCCTGCAATGCGTCATTGACTAGACTCCTAAGCACACTGAAGTTATCCTTCCTAAAGTCAAGCACTTCCACCCTACTAGTTGTCTTACCCACCCTAATCCATATGGTGAATTTGATTGATTGGTGGTCACTGTCCCCAGGTCCTCGCCTGTAGCCAACACCAAGTCCAGTAAGGCATTCCCCCTAGTGGGACCATATACCTCCTGTGTTAGGTGAAGGTCCTGCACAGGTTAAGAACCTACGTGAACAGTTGGATTTGGCTGACTGCTCCTCCCAGCAGATGTCAGAGTAGTTTAGGTCCCCCATGACAACCACGTCCCTAGACTGTACGGCCTCTGACAGCTGCCTCAAGAATTCCAAGTCTAGCTTTCCCTCTGGGTGTGCCGGTCTGTAGCAGACCCCCACCACCAAGTCCCTTTCCCTTTGACCTCCCTGTATCCTAACCCACAATGCCTCAATTTTCTCCTCCTTTGATCCCATTTTGATTAGGGTAGATGTATAATGCTCCTTTACAACTTCGCCCCCTTTCCTCCCTACTCTGTCCCTTCTGTACAACCTGTAACCCTCAATGTGTACCACCCAGTCATGGGTAGCATCCCACCAGGTTTACGTTAGCCCGACTAAATCAAAGTTATTGTTTGCAAGCAGGAGTGTGAGTTCTTCTTGCTTGTTCCCCACGCTCCTAGCATTAGTATGGAGGCACTTGAGACCTCTGAATGGTGCCTTTGGTGCCTTCCCATTCTGATGCCTAAAGGGCCCTTTCGTACTTACCTGTGGTATACTGCTGCATGTCTCGCAGTTTGTAGATTCTAGACTCTCTCCATCTCCTGCCTCCCCATCCCCCATCATACTTAGTTTAAAGCCCAATGTAGGAGGTCAGCCAACCTGTAAGAAAAGAGACTCTTATCTTTTACTTCAATATTCTTTTATTTGTATTTCTTTTAGGTGTAACTTGTCTTCAATAGCATTACTGGACGTTATCACTGGTCTCAGTGGGCACCTATATATGAACAGTGAGGCTGCTCTAACACACTGTAATTACAGTGTGTTGGAGCAGGCTTGATTAATCGAGTCTGCTGGAGCATGGTAATTACTCCACTCCCACAGACTCCAGTGTCTTGTTGTATCAGTGTTCCAACATATAAAAATGGTGGTGAGGGGCTTTAACTAAAGATTGTTGAATGAACTTTAGTTAAAGCATCCCTGCCATCATTATTTAAGCATGGGGATGCTGATACTCAAGACGTTCTGAGCGCTTTCATTAAAGCAGCTCTCAGATCTGCTCTAATCAAAGTGTCCCCTCTCTCCCCCCACCCCTACTCCCAGAGAACATGTATAATTGCCCAGTGAAATCAGATTCCAGTCTAATATATCACCTAGGAAAATGCACTGGGACTTTGTAGTGATATTATTAAACATGCAGAATTTTAACTAAATCCAGTAAAATATTTCTTAACTATTTGGAAACATGGAAAGGAGGTTTGGGTCCAGTTTTTTCAATGATTCCTACTTCCCCTATCTCTTTTTAATATTTGTAATGTTTTTACACCATCCATACATAGGAAAAATATTGGCTTCAAATATAGGAAGGACATGGTGATACTTTCTGTAATTAAATATAACACAGGCATGCCCGATATATAATATGTGAGAGAATAACAGATTTTATCTTATTTTATCCATTAGTTTCCCAGCTTCAATAACTATTTCCAGATCAAGGCTCCCAAATTAATCATGTACTGTACTGGAACATAATGATTTTGGTTTACTTTTATGCTAGGACACACAAGAGGGAGAAACAAAAAAACCCAAAGAGAGCAAATGTCTGGCTTCTGCCACCTGTAATAGGTTGAATGTCCACAGAGATGCTCCATCTAATTTCTAGTTTCTGACATTAGTCACTCTTGTCACGTTATGAGACACTTTATATCTATAATCATGTTTGGTTTATGTAAAACAAGAGTTTGCATAGCTTGATTTCTCAACAGGAACTTCAGTAAGAAATTAAAATAATGGGTCTTACAGCAGCAGACTGCTGTGATGACAGTAAGCTAATTTTCAAGGCCTGAGAATTTAAAAAATGTTTTGACAACCAGCAGTGAAAAGCTTTCATGCCAGTTTCACTCTCATAAAAAGTGCCAGCATTTTTTTTTTTTTTTACCGGTAATATGCATTTGTAATCATGGACTTCTTCAGATGAAGGGGAATTAGCATTACTGATTTCTTTTTCATTATAAATAACCTTCACTTTTTACATTCCTGTGCATTAGTTCTATATTTACTGAAGTACTAACCACAATAAGAACTCTTGCCCAAATTTGCCTTAATTTAAACAATGGGGGAAGGGGTAATAAAATTATTGGGAAGAAAGTTAAGCTTTATTTAATCTATAAGGAGGCATAAACATCACATCAAACTTTTCAGCTGAACTACTCTAATTCTTCTAATGTATTTTCAGGCAATGTTTTATTTAATAAAGTAAGATTTATATTGTTTTCTTTAAAGAGGCAACCCTCTCACAAGTTTATTGACTTATGCAGTTCCTTTTTTGGATGACATTATCCCCAAGGAAGCTGTGGAGTAAACTTACTTAAGCATGATATTTATACTAACTTTTCAATAGTTATAAATCTTTAAGTGTCTGCTGCTACTTTACACACATTATGAGTTATATATGATTTTAGAAAGTATTTCTAAAGATTATGTATCAATAGAAACATGAGAAAAACTTAGTAGTGCATCACAACTAATATACTGATTTTGCATTTTTCTATTCACATGGCTATGACCTGCTGCTCTTAGCCAAAACTTCTATTGGCCTTAATTGAAGTTTAGTTTAAACAAGATAAAAGATTTGGCCTTTTGTATTTAATGTGTCAAGAGTCCAATCATACTATTAATATATGGAGAAAAGGAATCATTTTAAGTGTTGTTTGAGACAAGTTTTCCTTAGTCAAACTGAAATATGGAAAAAGTATAGTGGATTTATTCTTGCCAAAACTCTTAACATCTCATTCTGCCACATGGAACCCAAGAAAAAGTTAGAAACAATGCCTATTAAATAAAAAGCACCTGCAACTTTGTACTAAAAGAGATACTGATTTGGTAGATCATACATTGGAAAACATATATGACCCAATCATGGGTAGTTTCGGAGTTTGTAAAAGGGGATGAAAAGAAACTAGAAGCTTTATTAATATGCTAGGGTCACAGGGCTATATTATTCAGTTTAAGAATTAATCAAAAACAATATAACTTTATTTGAATGAGTTAAAAACAGTGTGCAGGGCTGATTTTCAAGAAACAGGAGGTACCAGGAGCAGCTAACAAACAGCAGAAATGAAAAAGAAAGGCTAGCTTGATTGGTGGAACATCAAGACCATTAGCAAGGAGAGAGCGTCATTAATACCGGTGGAATGAAGATTTCAAATGAAATTGTAGATTTTAATGAGCCATGAATTAATTCGACATTCTCACTGCTGTCTGAAAAGAAATTCTGCTGCCACTGCCAGGCAGTTGGTTTTAAACTTTGGGTGGAACAGGAATTACAGGGGAGGCTAGGGGGAGGGCAAGTGTATCAGTGCATGGCCCCTGCCAACCCTATATCTGCCCCCAGACCCAGTTGCCTATAGCTTCAGTGTATGTCAGAGAGTTATAAGTGTGGACTGTTTTTTCCAGAGGTCCATCGAGTCTGGAGAATTTAGTTTCAACCCTATGGACTTTAGATCTGAAATCTGAACCTCTATTTCTGGCAAACTTACAAGTCCTGTGGGAGCAAAACTTTTAGTCAGTGTAACTGATCTTCAGTTAACCTGTAGTTTCAGCTGCCTACCTTAGAGTTAAGGCTTTTGAGGATAGTGCTGTTATCTATCTAAATTAGTATTTTTTGTCTATACTTGTCTATTGTCTACTGACCAACAGTTGTCTATTTCTTGTCTATTCTTGTCTAATGACCAACAGTTGTCTGATAGGTCCTTTCTGTTACTTAGTGGAATGAAGCATTTTGAGAATCAGGCAGTAGAACCCTAAGGTCTTACATCTGGGTGATGATGTATGGGAGGGACTTTGTTATGGAGTGAATCACACTATGGAAAGCTTGAGAGCTAGTGGCCTAGATAACTTACTTAACAAAGACAGTTAAATATTTCTAAGGATATGTACTCTTTTTAGACTCTTGTTTGCAATCTAACAGTGTTTGCATTCCATGTTTCTTTGGATTCTACTGAGAAATGCAGTAATGAGTTCTGCTTGCTTACTGTAGGGTGTGGCTTATTATCTCTATTAGATTTAAGTGGGGTTGAAGTGGCTACTAAAAAGAAAGGATCTAAAGTGAAGACTGAGTAATTCTGAGGGAGGAACACTAGGAGTAGCTAGGTCTGAGAAGAAGGTTTGAATTGAATTGCCTCAATATAATTATTTTGCAAATAAAACAAGAAAGATGTTTTTGATTCCCTACAGAGTACTGACTTAATCAACTTAGAAAAAGTTTCTACATAGAGTGATATAGCTCACCTCTTTTTCCCTAAAGATTTGATGTTTTAGGTGTGCATTTAATACATCTATATTTATCAACAGCACAAAACATGAAAAAACTTGTTTTTCTTTTGCAGAATTCCAGCTTTATAAGACAAATACACAGTTGCTACTGTCTATGCATCTTATTTTGGCTAAGGATTAGGAATTAAAGTATCAATAATTTAGTAGGCGTGTGCAAAGTGGTTCCTATTCAATTCGGATTTGAATCCATTTAATCTCACTGAATATTTTCTCGTTAAATGGAGTCCTTTGCTGTAGGCCTTTCTCATAGTATAAATCCTCCTGACTTCCACTGGAAAAAAATCATAAAATTAAGGGCTGTAGAACTGGTTCCATGCATACTCATGCACTAGGAAAAAACAAAGGATTCTAACTGGTTGTAATTAATCTGGAGTTCTTCACTGAATCATTCTTATACATGTGGATGCTAGGGCTAGTTCCACCCTTAGATACAGTTGTGACTAAGTCGCCATGTTTACACAAGATGCTGACTGTGCAGTCATTTAGTACTTATATAAACAATAGGGCTGTGCAAAATTTCACAGGATGTGTCATTTCAACACCATTTTGACCAATTTTGAGGTTGAAATAGCAAAATCAAAACAAAACAAAGTACCTCGAAATAGCCTCAAAACAAAATGAAGCTGGTTGAAATGTTTTGAAAGGTGTGATCTAGCATGGGCTCCCGCCCTGGCATGATCTAGCATGGAGGACAGGGAAGCAGCCCAGCAGGCTGCCTCCCACCCTGGTGCGATCTAGTGTGGGGGACAGGGAAGCAGTCCATCTGGGCTGCCTGCCACCCCCAGCACGATCTAGCGTGGAGGACAGTGAAGCAGCCCAGCAGGGCTGCCTCCCACCCCCAGCGCAATCTAGCGCTGGGGATGGGAAGTCAGCCTAGCTGGTCTGACTCCCCATCCCCAGCAAAACTCAAAACAGCATTGAAACAGCCTTTCTATTTCGACAGAATGGAACAGAACAGCTGTTTTGACTTGAAATGAAATTCGAGATGAAACACTGTTCCGTCGAACCGTTAAAACTCAAGGCAAAACAGAATAGTGCCATTTAGCACAGCCCTAATAAACAAGTACTAAACATCACAAAAAGGTGTCACAAAAAGTTGCAGTCATTAAGTACTTGTATAAATAATTACTAAATGATAGGGGTGTGCAAAATGGGCCATATTCGATTCGGATTCAGATTCGGCCTGAATTGGGGACAGTGATTCTGTTTGTTGATTCGGATCACTGTCCCTGAATCAATTCAGCTGAATCCAAATCTGAAGGTTCAATGCTGATTTGGATAATCAGCAATTCGGCGATAGACAAAGCTTTAAATGTTTTTTCTACATACCTTGAGGTACCAGGTGTGGCTTATGACTGCTGATATGCTGGGGTGGACGGAGTGCCCCACAGGAGTGCAGAGGGCACCCTGTGTGCTTGGCGGCAAACCCAGAAGTGGGCTGGAAGTACTTCCGGAAGTACTTCTGGTCCACTTCTGAGTCTACCAGGGAGCGTGCTGGGGGCCCCCCTGTGCCCTCTGACTTGGTGATTGGCCAGGGGGGGACCCCGGGTGCCCACCCCAGACCCAGGAGGCACCAGCCGCTGAGCCAGGAGGGTGCAGGGGGCCCCCCCACACGCTCCCTGGTGGACCCAGAAGTGACCAGAAGTGCTAGGGAGCCCCCTGCACTGCTGTGGAATGCTCCATCCATCCCAGGATCACAGCATTAAAGCTATGCCTATGTCCAAATCTCTGAATCTTTCCTAATCTCTCCAAATCAATTCAGAGGGTTCCAGTTCAATTCGAAGAGATTAAAGGGTCTCCTGATTCAATTTGGATTCAGAGATTCAGCCACCGAATCGAGCCAAATATCCACTGAATCAAATCAGGGACTGAAGCTTTTCACTGCCATACTAAATGACTGTGCTTTTTTGTATACCTGACTGCTCAGTAGCCCAAGACTACTTTGCAGTTGCATGGCATCATGGTTTCTGCTACATGACTACCACGCAGTAGTCTTGGGCTACTCCACCCTCAGTGTCTTGTGTAGATGCAACCAGTGTGAATCTTTTGGTAAAGATAGTAAAAACATCAGTTCCAGTTATATTAAGGGTGATCTTTTTTGCAGCAATTTCACAAAGCCCCAGGCACTTCCAGTATTTTTCACTTTGCGCACACGATTTTTTACCTTTTTTAGATGTAGTCCTTTTACTCACTTACCTGGTTGCTCCTCTTGCCATTATTAATACTTTTTTTTCTTCTTCCTGGCCCTTATCCTTCTCTCTAATATTCCTTTAATTTTCACTATATTCATGCTTAGACTATTTTCCTCTTCCTATATTTTAAAGCTAAGTTGGGGTACCACAATGCTCTATTGCTTGCAAGTATATCTTGCTGGTACAGATACTTCTAGCCCCTTGCAACAATACAGTGTCCTTCTGCCTACCTGTCCACTTCCAGGCTGCTCAGTACTTGGGCTTTCCAGTCAGGGTCCAGGCTGCTGGGGTTTTTTTCTAATATATAGTTTCTGATTTCAGTCTTAGCCTAATTCCTTCTGGCCTCAGAAGAGTGCTTCTTTCCTCTATATTCAATGGATTATAGAGGCCTCTGCTGGTTAGTAGTTGAATGGAGCTGGAAAAAATTACTCAATGCTGAATAATGACCTAGTCAGTCTTGTGTCATACACATAGTGGCTATGCAGGAGGAAAGACAAAAGGAAAATCAGGCCTATTGACAGCAGTCAATTCCTCTCCCCATCCCCCCATTTATCTTAGTAAAAATGAGAGTCATGTAATCTATTTTGACTCCATATTTCACTAAGAGCAGGAGTTTATTAGGGAGTGGAGAGCCCTGGTGTACTCCTATGCTGTCCCCCTAAAAAAGTTGTCTTTAGTTCCCTCTTGTGTTCAGTGACAATCATGTGTTGTTCTCAGGACTGCTTAGGCCTAGGTTCTGTTTTGATTCTACATTTGCTGGCGCTTTCCCAAGCCCACTTGTATGACCAAAATGAACAACTGAGAATAGCTTGCATGGCTCTTCATCACATACTTCCTTTTCTTCCATGAACAATATAGTAAAGAAATAAAGAGCTCATAATGTTAATGTTAAAATAGGCAATAATAGGCATTTCCATTAACACATAACAAAATGGCTGAGTTATTGTTTCAAGGCTATTGTTTCAGGCCTTACATTAACTGGGCTATCTTTTGGGGTTTCTGCAAATGAAGAAAAACATTGGCATACAAGCTATCCTCCACACTTTCAAAGTTAACTTTGCAATCATGACACACAGAGACTTTAACAAAAAACGAAAGTGACATTTTAAAGAACAGGAAGAGAGACCGAGAGGTGTTGGCATGCCACATATCTGTCCACTTCAAAGCTTGCATTTGAAATAAAGACACATGAGAGGAAAAGGAAAAAAAAAACCTGTCCCAAAGGATTAGGCATAATAACTTCAGGCATATAACATGAACCTGGACAAACTGAGAAAATATATATATTGAAGTAAAGAATCAGAGGCTGGTAGAAACAGGCAAAAAGACTTAATGTATATGAAGAATAGCAGAGGGTTAAAAGTTATACTGCAGCATTCAAAGGATAAATCCACTGCAGGTGTGCATCTTAACACGGTGTCAATTGAGTATTGGGTGAATATAAATAGGAAGCACTGTGCGAATGTGTGGTTGCTGGTTAAGTAGAACAGTAAGAGTGCTGAGTTCTGTGATCTGAAAGAAAGACAAGTTGAACAGTATTCCTGAATGCTGCAACCTGGGTTACAAAAGCTATCAGAAGATTATTCTTTTGTGCTGAATAATGATGACTTATTGGAAGAAAATTAGGAAATCAAGCAGATATGTCTACCCCTGGTGAAAATGCTATTGGATCTTTTAAGCAATGTATTGATCATCACTCTCCTTCTCTTGAGATATGGGATGGGGAAATAGGCAGTCCTTCAATGGGTACAGGTGTGTATCTATTTAGTTCTTTGCTGAAGAGAACATGCTGCTCTTTTTTTTTCAAGTTGATGAAGCACTTGGTGTCCAGATAATAGAAGAGTGGAAATTTTAAATAGCCACTGATTCTTAAAGGGAACCATATTTCAGCAATGCCACAAGCAAGCAAGCATCTTCACTGGGAAACTCTTCTACCTGGGTAATCAATTGATGATATGTGCTGGTTTTATTGACCACCATTGACTCACTGCACTTTCACTTTATGATATCACAAGGCCATTTGAATAGAAAGAAGGTAGGTGCTGATACTGATTACAGTATGTGTTTTCTTGTACATTAATAGAGCAAGTAAAGTGAAGAGTTGTCAATAACAAAACAGTTTATTTTGCTTATAGATCATTTGCATGCAACCATGCTAAGAGATTGCATGTATGTATTGGGACTACAGAAGTGATATAATCTATTGGACTTTGTATAGGTTGAGTGCCAAAGATCATATGAGTTCTATTGCTAGTTCTTCAGTGACTTGTTGAATGAACAGGACATATTGATTAACTGATTAACTGATGATCCAGTTTGTCCAAATGTACAGTGGATATAATAGTATTTATCTGACAGTTGTTGTGTAGATTAACTACTGTTTTACAGACACTGACTAGTTGAGTTTCAAGTGATATTTCTAAGAATGCTATAGACCAGTGATTCCCTGTGGTACACATACATGTGTGGGTATGAAAGACATCTCTGGGAGGTACATGGTAGAAATTGTGTAATGGCAGATTTAATTTTCATTATAATAATAGTTTGGCATTTAAGGGGTTAAAATATAAAACATGCTGGTAGGGTTATGCAGGCAGCTGGTAAATTTGTAAGGGGGTATGCAATAAGAAAACGTTTGGGAACCTCTGCTATAGACTACCTTCAGCATAAGTTGTGATACTCTAAGCATCAGGGCACTTACCAACAGAAGGTGTCTAAATATGGATTTAGCACTTTAATTCAGAATAGCTAGATTAGTTATGGTTGTAACAAAGGCAAATATCCCAGGTTTTGAAATAGAGACTATGGATTCCAAGTTACAGACAAGGATTTAAAAAAAATCCATGGTATGCCAGGCAATGGTGGATTTTTTTGAAGAAAAGGTATTTAATAAGATGCCATGCCAAAAAGGGCATCCGGTATGGTCATTAGACAGGAAGCATTTCTGGGGGAAAAAAGAACTCTCTTAAATGCTAGCACAAAGGATATTCAGCTATATATGGATGGCAGTAAAAAAAGGAATTAAAATATCTGGGCCAGAAGTAAAAGAAGCCAGAGCCCATTAGAAGTTTGTGTCTATGAAAAACTTTTCACGGTAATGCCCCTTAGAGCATTTATAATACAACTAGGCCTCTTAAATTTCTGGGTTGAATAAACCAGAAGGAAAGCTTGATTCTTTAATAGGTTCTGATGGGCAAGTTGTATGACATCAGGTCTGTTGACTAGTTCATGAATTAAATGTCCAGGGTGAAGATAGATTTGTAGTTTTCATGTCCTTAGAGTTGACTGCAGTATTTCTATATCCTGGGGTTCCTCAAATGAGATTGGTAGAGTATTAAAACAGGGTCTCCTATCTATTCCCCCTAATTGTGAATCTTTTCTTCCTTGTCTATTTTTTCTGTTGGTGTTGATGGTTATTTGGATTACAGTGGTATGGGCAGCATGACACTGTTATGTTTTTGAAAATGAGCTATTAATAATTTAATCAGATTATCAATTGCCAGATTATACCATAGTCTTTTTACATCAACTAATTGGATCAAGGAAAACTGAGCTGAAAGACTTGGAACATTTATTCTTTTTTTGGAGGGGATGATAATGGAACAGTCACATTATTTTTTCTCCTTTTATTTCAAGCACTGGTGCTGTTGCAAATCACTAGGAAACTCTCATTGTATGGATAGAATGAAGTAAATAAAATAAAAGCTAGAAAGAATGAAGTAAATAAAAATAAGAGCCACATGATACTGGAGAAGAGTAGACTTGATTTAAAGCTATGATATATATGGTGGGCTGCGGAATATGCCAAAATAGGAACATCACCCATAAGCAAATGCCTTAACACTTCTGAAAGACAAGAACAGCTTACCCTACTGCTAATATTGCCCTTGTGAGTTAAAGACATATGCAAAAATTTCACACTTAAGAGAAGGAATCCACAGAGTGATGGAATTTGGCCTTAATTACTGTTTTATTCTTCTGTGAAACTCCGCACATCACTTTATGAACAGTGTGTAACATGTTGACAATTTAGCAAAGATATTTGCAATGTAAAACTTATGCAAGTCCTACTCCAATTTTGAAAGAAATATATGTTTTATGAATTATTGCTTGTAAAAATGTGCCTTTTTAACATTGTAGTCATAAAACTTTAATGACAAAGTAAGTCTTGCACACTTCCTCTGTAGCTCATAAGACTTAAAATATGTGCGTTTTTCACTTCTTTACCTTTAAATAGTTCTGCCTCATGGCTATTTTTAACAACTTCAACTGTCTTGGTTTTGTCTCAAGCTAAAAACACAAACTGGTAAGAAAAAGACAGAACCTTAGGGTCGTATCCTGCAGTCAACTTCAAGAGAGCTTTCCTTGAGTGAGAGCCACAAGATTGGTCTCACTGACTGTCTTTTATGATTGCCAGAAATGGGATTTGCGTGGGCAGAGCTTTATGACCCCATAGGGTCTCACTGAAGTCAGGAACTGTTAAAAAAACAAGGTCATAATCACTAATCTTTTTTTTTCAATAACTAGTTGATGGGATCACATTTCTCTACCTGTCTTCTTTTTTTGAAGCTTTGTACACCTGCCTCTTTACAACAACTAGACAGTCTAAAAATAGTCCTTCGCTGTAGGATATTATGTTCAGACTGACTCCAAAATCCTAAGCAAAGTGCAGGTAAAAAGCTAACAAATATTTTCACGCATACTTCCCAGAACAGTTTTAGTTCTGATAACAAATTTGGATATATGTTATTAAAATTACCACGTTCTTTTAAAAATATTAATTGCTTTTCCTTTGACTCTTATTTAAAACACTTTCAATAGATGAACATTCAGTGTAATAGGTCTACCTTAGCCCTTCTACTTAACTGAGCGCATATGTGTCGATGAGGCTGTCCTCTGGTAGTATTGAGATACACAGAGACCTTGCCTAAAATAAATAAGAATTAATTCACACATGTCATCACTTCAGAGTGTTTTTGATGCTCACCCTCACTAAACCCTTACTTGAGAACATTTTTTGAGCAGTACATTGATACATTTAATAAATTTCTGGGGCATACATCTGCAAGTCAGGCAATCTAGGGTTCCTCCATTTGTAGAGGCATGCCTTGAGTGTTCTGCTGCAGGATTGGGCCCCTAAAGCCCTAGAAGTAGCCCAGGCAATGTCTGTTTCAGCCAACGAAGCCCATCAGCTGGTGACATCTGTTTACAGCCTTTGAGTCTATGATGGTATTTAAAACCCTATATGTTGGGGTATGTGAACACATAAGATTTAAAGGTGGAAGTGAAGGTAAGAGGACTATATAGAGTATAAAGTCACATTCCATTGTGCATATTCCATTGTGCTTACAATGAGTAGAAGAGCTATCAATATCTGTAGTGAAGTGATGCATCTTACTCCAATGCAGCATGTGATATTTTTTCTTTTTTGTTTGGGTCACTCCAAGGGCACAGATAGAAGTGACAATTATCACCTGATCTGGCCATGGAAAGTGGTCTATAGCTGTGATCAAACACAAATGCACGGCTTCAGACTGCTTCAAAAATGGCCAATCAGAAAAAAAGCTGGTTCAGATGAAGACGTTTCAAAATATAGCATCTTCTGTAAATGTGCCTACGCTGCCTCCCAGCCTATCAGTTTTCAGAATGAAAGGAGGGAAGGGGACCAGAGAGAATTTGGTTTGGATATTTTTTTCAGGCTCCACTGGAGGGTGGGCCGGGTGTCTTGGAGCACCCCACAGTGGGGATAGGGCTCACAATCACCAATCCCACCTTCAGCACCAGCTGGGGAGCCCTGAAAATGAGCTTCCTTGGTTCCCTTTCCCCCCTCTCATTCTGAAAACAGCACTGGCTGGGAGGGAGCTGGCAGGAAGGGGGAGCCATTGCTAGGAGAAACTGGCTGTAGGCTGCAGCCAACAGCTTAGATGCCTTTCCCCCCTGGAACCAACAGTGAACTTCTGTTTGGTCCAGGGGATCATTGTAACTCAGAAGGCTTTCTGCAAAATGTTAGAGTTACAGTGGGGAGGTGCACTTCTGTCTGTGCCCCAAGTTATAGCCGTGGCAACTACATCTTGCAGTGATCAAAATCAAGATAATACATAGAATACTAGCACTATCACTGTAATGTAGCCTGCTTACAGGCGCAGTAGTGCTTACTAGGGAAACTTCTAGCTTCCAAGTAGTGAAAGATTTTGGCTTCAGGTTTCTTTGCATAATTATATTTGGTTTCTGCAAAAGACAGGGTTTGGCTATATTTCTGCTTCAGTGGACTGATTTAAGATAGGTGATAATGCAGCTCCAGCAAATCTTTTTTTTTTTTCCATCCTCCTTAAAGTCTATGCTTTGAAATAGGACCCTTATGCATTTTTTTAACTGAATCTTTAGCTTTGCGCAGTAATATCTTTTAATGAGACAGTTTCCCCTTTTCACACCACTTTGTCTAAGATATTAGTGGAAGCTTTTGATTGTGATCACTAGATCTGGTGGTATATGACAACAGCTTACAACGATCAAATTACCATGCAAATAATCATTAGTGGTATCATAAATAATTAACAGTGTTGGCTATGTGGTTATTGTGGCATTTCTTTGAGAATTGTAGGTGAGTTGGAGAAGTATTTCGGGATACATGTCACATAGTAGAAAAGGATGATTTAAAATATATGATGTATAAGAAAGGAAAATATAATGTGCTGACATGGGCAAGAAAAGATTACTGTAACTTGACATGGAGAGGAGGACTGTCGAATTCCTGACGTAGAAGGAACAATACGGTGTTCTTTGCCATAGGCAAAGAAGGATTGTAGTGTTACTGACGTAGTGAGGGAAAAAAAGATTAAAATGTTCTTAACATAGAGTAAGAAGGATTGAGGCTATATACCCTTTAGGAAAAAATTGCAGTGAGAGAAAATTGTGACATCATCTGTAACATTCTAAGAGGAAAGTAGTTCTCAGTTAAAACCAAAATGTTGAGACAATTAAGAATTCATTGGCTGAAGCCTATAGTAGGGGTGGGGGTGGGGCGTTCGATTTTTTTTATTTGTTTGTTTGTTTTAAGGGGGAAAAAAGCCCTAGTTTTCATCTATAGAATTACACTTCAGTGTTAGAGGATGCAACTGGCCTTCTTTTTCCACGCTGATAAATGAATTTGGCAAAATCTTGGTCAAAGGAAGAAAATTCAGTTTTATATTAAAAAAAAAAAAAAAAGTTGAGAACAACAGTTTTAATATACTGAGGGGAGAAAAAAACATGTGCTGCATCAATTAAACAGAACTCCATGACATGCATGTGGGTGCCAGTTGTGATATAGAACTAAAGGAAGTGGGGTCTGTAGGAAAGGGCAAGAACCACTGAATCGAATACTGAGAGAAGGAAAAGGAGAAAAGAAAAGAAAAAAGAGAAAAATTTTGATATGTGCATGTGTCAGAAGCTTGGCGAGACTACAGCAACTCTATTCTGAGTACTTGAAATGGACACCCAAGGTCTGTTTCTTTACTGTATTTCCTCAGTTGCACCCAATTGTACCCTTACGGTGACCCAGTTAGAGTTGCTTTATGCATGTTCTTTCACAGCATCTGATGAAGTGAGCTTAAGCTCAGAAAATCTTAAAATAGATAGATGGATAGATAGATATAAAGTGTGTGCGTGTACACTCACACTCGCACTCACTCACTCACTCACCCACTCACTCCGATTTACTTAGTCTATATGGTGCAAACCAACCGTGCCTTCCAAAAATTAGAGTGACATGACAGTGAATATGATCCATAACTGTGCACATAGATTTAACAGAAAACAAGACTAATGAAAGTGATAAAAGGATAAATTATATGTGTGTACAAGCTGCACATTACTTGGGATATATCTTCAGCAGATAAAAATTCCAGTCAGGGATCACATCAGTTTATACCTGCCAAGGATTCGACCCTATATGTTGAAATTTCATTTAACTTCAGCAGAATATAGGTGTATTTTCTTCCTCTACACCAAAGACGTAATACTGTAATATTGGCATAATGTATTATACTGCATAAGCTTGAAATAAAAATCAAGACATAGGCATAATATTACTGCCAACTATGCACCTGCTGCCTTGCACCTGTTCTAAGGGGCTATGCAAAGATCTGCTTCATTATACAGGTACAGCCATAGTTAGAAAGAGCCCTGCATTTGGGTGTACTGCACAGATTCACATAAGCTAGATCCATATGTGTAAACACACTGAACCAATTGCATAAACAAACAGTATTGAAACATCTTAGTAGTTATATTTAACCTTGAAACCATAGCAGGTCTACTAGGCTGCATGTCAGCACCTTTAGAGAAGGCAGTCTGGCACAGAATCCCCGCAGGAGGATGCTTGCTCAGGACTGCTGCAGCCTTTTTCTAGCTTCTAAGTGTGCCCCCAAAGCCAGTTTAGCAGAGGGGAGACCTGGAGCAGAGGGGAGACCTGGCCCCTTTCCACTCTATAATTCTGGCTTTTCAGATTCTTGCCCTTCCTGATTCTCCATGGTCCTGACTCAAGAAGCTAGTGTCCAGTTCCGCTCCTGAGGGAAGGACTTTGCCTCTTGTTGGGGAGACCCAGCATAGCCTGAAGTTCCAAGCAACTGCTCCTCTTTCGGTAGGCATTTACTGGGCCAAAGGCCACCCAGTCCCCCCTCAAAGGCGTTACACAATTGCTTAGTCTCCAATCCTGCCCACACAACCTAGAGCACCCCAAAAGATTTCTCAGCCATTTTCTCTCCAGCCTGCCCAGCCCCTGATTCCAAAAGCTACTCTTAATTCTTTCTCCTTCTTGTTCTCATTCCCTTGTCCATTGTTACACATATCTCATTTAGGTCCCTTTCAGCCTCCTGGGTGTAGGACATCTCCCCCTCTGTGTCAACAGAGCTACTTAAGTCTGTTCTGTTCTGTGGCTCAGAGAGATGGGTGCTGAACTGAAAAGTAGTGAGTTCCGGGCTGGGTGTGGGCACCTAAACTTCAGCCTGAAAAAACAGGCCTTGTAGGCTTCTGAGCATTTTTAGTCTGGAGAAGGAGACTGAGAGAGATTTAATAGCAGCCTGCAACCACCTGATGGGTGGTTCCAAAGAGGATGGAGCTAAACTATTCTCACTGGTGGCAGATAACAAAATGAGGAGCAATGGTCTCAAGTTGCAGCAGAAGATGTTTAGGTTAGATATTAGGAATAACATCCTCATGAGGAGGGTAGTAAAGCACAAGTTACCCAGAGAGGTGGTGGGATCTCCATCTGTGGAGGTTTTAAGACCAGGCCAGACAAACCTTGGCTGCGATAATATAGTTGTGGATGGTTCTGCTTTTGAGCAGGGAGTTGGACTAGATGACCTCTTGAGGTCCTTCCCACCCCAAATTTTCTATGATTCTATAATATTTTTGTTGATGCTTTTGTCTTGTCCCACGCATAGACATATCTCTGACTTTAACTCATTCCTTGCTCATATACTAACTTTATGGGTAAACTCAGGAATACAACGTAAGTACAGTTGAAACAGATTTTATTACAGTAAACCCCAGGCTGGTGTCCTTCTCACAGGCTCCCAGACAGTCCCTTAAACTAAGTAGCTATTTCCTGAGCTCAAGCATGAGAATATCTTGAGTATCTATAGTAATGTCTTTCTTTGGGACCAAGACTTCAACCATGAATTTTTAGATCTTAAAGAACTCAATGTGAATTATGCCATTAACTTCAGTGGAGACAAGCGCACCACTCCATTTCTGCTATGCTGCTCACAGTGCATTGAGTAGATTTTTTTTATGTATTGCTACTCTCCTCCCTTTAACTTCTATTTGTCTGTCTTATTATATGACTGTTCTTATAAAGAAATATTGAATAGGTATTGTGTCTCACTATTTGTTTGTAAAAACTTGGATAAATATGCTGTTCTACAGAACTGGTTTTTTTATACCCCTCTTCTAGAGACATGAATTCAAATTAGGTTTTTCTCTTCACCCTTCTTGTAGCCAAAATAAAAGATCTATTAAAAGATTAAGTGGCCGATATGTAACGTAAAGAAATCTTATTGCAGAGGAAAAATATTTTAATAAAATGAAATATGGGAAGTAGTTTCCCCAAAAGACAGTGCCTGCTGATCTTCACGCTTCTGCTTCATAGGCTCAGAAATCTTGTTTTCTTCCTGTCTTCTGCTTTTGGTACACTGTTTAAGGGGGATAATGCAAACTATGGATTGATGTAGATGTTTATTAAGGCTAGTAGTTGCATAGAATTGGAGTCTAGATGGAGTTCAGCATGAACATGTATGAAGCCTGGTATACTGCAGCTTGATATAACTATTTGCAATTTATTTATTTATTTATTTATTTATTTTTGGATTGAGATATGTTACCAAGAGAAATAGCCAGGTGAGTGTCAGATTGAAAATAAGCACAAAGACCACAGCTCAAACAACACTCTGTTTGAGAATAAGCCAGTTTGTATGACATCTGGCCATCTTATTATACCCCTGCAGTGTGTTTTTGCTTATTTACTAATGCCAGTCATGACCTAACCATAGCATTATAGGTCAGAGTGTCGTGGTAATGACTGATTACAAATCAGGCTATGATCTTCCCAAAATGATACTTGCTGTTCAACACAATCAGTGGTTAACAGGTGTTTTGGTAGCAGCAGCTTTGGCAAGGTCCATTTAAAGAATGTTAGCCAACTTATGTCAGGCATTTTTTTTAAATGATGAGTAGTGGTCAGAAAACCTGCTTGCCAGACTGCAAAAAATATGTTTATGAGAATCAACTGCTTGTTAAGTCCCTTCCTCTATTTCACTGCAACAAATGCAGTAGCTACAACAGATAGTATCTGTGGCTAGTCTGATGGAAAATTTTAACTCTTCTTTCAGATATATGCCTGAAAACTTGGTATAGTACATGAAATGTATATTACTTGAGCAGGACCAAATGCAAATAATGTTTAAACTAACCAAAGGAGTTCAGTGAACAGAGTACTTCTTAAAATACTATGCAAGAACTAGCTACTTTTTTGCATACTTTACCACTATAGTAATAAAAAAAAATCATTACTTGGACTTATTTCCAGCTTGATGCTTTCATGTGCTGTTAAGTTGTCAAGGTAAATAAAGCTAGAGTATTATTGATATAATCAATCCTTAGTCTGTTACATTACTCACATTGGTTGCTTTAGGGCCTGATCTAGCACAGAATTGAAAGTTTTAAACTTTCATTTATGTCAAAGGAATGCAAGGGATTCCAGGCCTCAAAAAGCTGGGTCCTTAGAAGCCTTGTAACCTTCACATCTTATGAGTTTCCTGGTCAGGTATTACATATTTAAAAAATAAGTCAGTAGTTTTCTAAAAAGTCTTGGTCCTACCTTTAGAAGATGTGATCTATTAAAATAAGTGCCTTAAATTTAATGGGAATCTTTCATAGAATTGAACCTGAAGATAGCATATCTCCATACCAGCCCAGCAAACAGTGTGATTTTATCTTCTCTTGGAAATTGGGGATGAGGTGGTCATGGGACTAAAAATGCCCTGGGTCAGGGTTGCAGGGGTGCTGGAAGAGCACAGCCCCGGGGATGGGGTGAGCAACTGGAGTGAGCAACTGGGCTTTCTCAGCCCAGGGCTGCAGACATTTGTTATATCAGGATGTTCCTGATTTAACTTAGGGTGCCTACAGATGTTCAGGGGCTCCACTCTAACTCTGCACTCTACACACAGCACCATGAGTTAGAGCCCTGCCCAACCTAACAGACATTTGCCTCTTGGTTTGGGGAGTTTGAGCCTGCGTGCACCAGCCCTGGCCAGCAGGCAGGGGCACTGCAGCAGTTTCTGAGGAGATTGCCAAACCATCCCTCTCCCCAGCACTACCTTGCCCCCCAGGAAGGGGAGGGAGCAGTAGGCAGCTGCTGGCTGGGCTTTACCTAGCCAGAGATGGAGGGAGGAAGCAAGGTGGAACAGAGAACCCTTGCCTCATGGGTCCCCCCCAGCTACTCTGACTGGGGTATTGTGAGGAGCCAAGCTGGGCCCCTGCTGACAGCCCTGCAAAACAAGAAAAATAAAACCTTGAGGGAACACAAGTTCCCTGAGGTGCCCTGCTTTAGAGCACCTTCATCTCAAATGTGATTTGATGAGGGTTAACTTTTTGCATAATCAGCCATTTTAATAGATCTCTGCAGCCATGCACGTGTTTCAGGAGCCTAGTTACACAAAAAATGTAACTTGTGTAAGCTCCCTAAGTTCATCTCCTCAGGTCAACTAAATTAGACTGGGCTGGCCATTTTTTGCCTAATATAACATCCCCAAATGTCTTTTCAGAGCAGCACTTAAATTGACCTAAACCTACTCTAAGTCATAAAAAGATTCAGGACTCTTAACGTCAGCACCAGGACCTTTCCAGCTTTTATAGGCTCATAATGACAGAGAATTCATCTGTCCCCTTAAGTACCCACAACTGTAGCAGCTTCATTTTTGCTTTATATTCACACTTCAGATCAGTTGCATGCTAGCAGGAAAGTAGGTTTTCTTTGTAACCACTTATGTGCTGTAGCTGAAGCGGTGCCTTCATATCCTTTCACAACCCTCTATATACCATAATGCTATTTTAAGGGGATTGTAATACTAACTTAGTATTACAAATAATTTATGGCTTAAATATAGATAAATATAAAAATAGAAATTGTCTTTGTTGTGCAATCAATCTGCTTGATCAACTATGCCATTTTGTAACTCATTTTTTGAGATAAAAATATCCTTTAAGTTTGTCACAAGCACTAACATGCCTGTTTTCAAACCAGTACTCTGGGTTTAGCTTCACAGATCTAATTAATTCCAATAGAAATTGTGGGGATAAATGTCTGTTTATCCACACAATTTGAACTTTCAGGAGTTGTTTTCCACACTGGTGTGTCAGGAGCATATATGTACAAATCCAGGATAGAAGAGAGAGAGATTTCCTACGTGACACATTAAAGTTAATGGGAGTCATGCAGCTAAATCTCTCTGCACATTAAAATTTCTCCTTGATGTCCTGAATTGGAAATGGATTATACAGAAATTGTGGGAGGGCCTGTCTGCAAGATCCACACAGGGATAAGAGATTGGGGTGAATATTTCTGCCTTCTGAATTGGGATTAGACTTTCACTATCAGACAAATTGTTAAAGCCTGGAAACTGTTTTTTTATAACATGTATATATGAAATACTCTGTGAAAGATAGCTGTAGTTATTGTTTTATATAGAATTGTGTTCAGAGAAGCAATATTACAAAGCCTTTGGATCCTTTAATTTTAGAATCTTTATTGAAATGTGCTTCATATGTGTGTTGAATACAAGTAAGGTTGCTAAGTAGCTGGCACATTCTGAACCATAAGGAGAATGAGTTTGCATCGATATACTCTCAAAATGATATCACTAGCACGCAGTGATTAAACACTTCTCTAGCTCAGAACACATCTAGCAATGTATGAGTAGTAAAACATCCATGGAAACAAACTGTCCATGGATATTTAAAATTGAATTACCCATTTTCATGAATATTTGATCTGCTTATTACCTGCAAAATGTTCCAGATTGGATGCCTATAATTTGAGTTTATTAAAGTGCTTGAGGCAAGGTTTTGTGTGACAGGTAGAGCTGTGGTTCTGGAAAAATACAAGGATTCTATAGTGTTTCAAATTTAACGGGGTAGACGGATAGTAGAGGATTATAGACTTTCTCTGAATTGTATTGTTATGACATATTAATAAAAATATTAATGTGGTGGAAAAGTCTAATTGTCTGCTGACTTGGCATGCCTTCGATCATGGTTTTGTCACCGCACATGTTTGTTTCAATGACTAGAGTAATAATGATTATACAGTGTTTTCTTTGGAATCTTCCCAAATAAAATATCCTAAGCAAAAAGTATCCATCTTCTAGTTATACCCCATGGCTTTGAAACCCTGTTTCTTTTCTGTCCCCGGAGACCTGTGGTACCCAGGCTTCTGGAAAGTTCCTCCTTTTTGGTCAACTCCCAGAAAAGGGGTGTGTTTTCTTTTTCAAAGAAGGTGCAGGGAGGAGGGAGTCAGAGTGCCAAGGTCCTCAGGAGCACAGCAGGCTGCTCAACTCCACTCCTTTTTTGTGCCATTGCAGTTCCTTCTGTTCTTCTTTAGACCCTACTCTGTCCTCCCTGGGACTCTATTTTCCTCCCTCCAGTTATCTGAGCCTCACTCTTTCTCTTAAGACAGGGTCATCCACCCTTGCAACAAAACTGTTACAGAACTATAGTATTGAAAACAGGGACTAACCCCTATCCAATAAAATTTAAATATAATGTCATGGGGCAGCAATAAAGGAGCAGTCTTTGTGGTCTGCTGCCAGTTCCAGATTGCCATATTCCTCTGGGGTGAAAAGGACATACAGGTATTCTGCTTCTGGAACTATTTACAAGAGTATTTCATCAATACATACTCACAGAGCTTACTGATGTGTTCCCTGCTAGAACTGTAGGCTAGACCTCAGCCCATTTAGCTTTGTTTGCCACAATAAACTTGGCAGGAAAGGGTAAATGATGATAGAGCAAGGATGAAGCTAGTGTAGCATGAGCTTAGTAGACATCAAACTCATCCCAGCAATGAAGAAATATTTGTATCTGCTGATTGAGGTGAAGCTCTTGTGCTGGTAAATACCATTTGGTACTACTTAAGGGTATTCTGAACAAAGATTTTCCATTTTGACCTGAGTAAGAGCAGCTCTTAAATAGGAGAGCAAGATCTTTATTTTGGATTTTCAATGATGTTTTTATGACTCTTTCTTCTAATACAACTGAGACCTGTATCTCAGCACTGAGGGGGAAGAAAGAAAATATTGTATATGCTATATCAGTGAGTAAACTACAGTGCCTTAATTGGAGCCTTGTTTAATGTATCACAGGGATCAGTTCCAAGTAACTGAAACAGATCGGACCCTAAGGACAAAAATGAGTTTGTTCCGATTATACCAGTATCAAGGAGATTTCTTACTTAAGTGAAGAACTTAGATCCCATAAGAAAATATTAAGTGTGTTATTTATAGGTTATTTATAAAGAAAACAGCAAAGAATAATGTCCAAACAGTTTTAATTTCCTTTTGAACTTTTAGCTTAATCCTTTATCCATAATCATTAAGACGCAGTCTAGGAGAGCTATTTAAGTGTGGTCTGTCTATGATATACCCATCAAAATTAGTGGTTCCATTAGCTATATGAAGCTGTTACATGCTCTCTCTTGTCCATACTAAATTCTATATTAGAAGAATTTATTCTTGCTTTGCATACTGTAATTGTTGGAAAGGGTATGGAGGGCTTGAAAGCTTGGAGAGTTAATACATCAGTTAGCCTAATAAAAGTGTTGTCTTTACTAAAAAATTAGAGTGTAACTACAACATTTTTTAGTTTCATACATTTTTTCAAAACAAAAGTGTCATGATATAGCAACTTCTAGGAGAAAAAGCAAAAAGTAAAAAGCACAAAATGTTTACTAGTTGTAATTCTACAATACAGCTCAGGCCTATAAAAATGAATACAGTTGCATTTACTGCATAGCAATATACATAAATATATATACGTATTTCTTGTACAACAGCACAGACTAGTGGCTGTGCTACTGTATCAAGTATGTGGCTTCTGCATGTATGATATGAAGAACTTAAAAATATATTAGTTAAAACATCTTTAGAAAAGCTATATTGGGGATGGGGCAGGTTGCTGTCTCAGACACACAAATTGTGTAATAAAACATTGCTCTCTTCTGAAATACTTGGTCAGGATTAGAAATAATAAAATAAATGAGCACTATAAAAACATGCTTACTAATATGTAATATTCATGCAGTAAATGAATTCATAATAAAAGATCAGAATTTTTCTTATTTTGCTCTAAAACCAAAATTGCATATGACAATTGCTCTAAAGAAAATCATACTTTGACTTATTAACTGACAGTCATGCTGTTTAATCATCTTAGTTATTGCTAATGTATTTATATGGAGCCCCTGACAAGTCTGAGCACTTTGCAGAATAGATTGGATGAAGCAACTAAATGAAGATGCATTATATTACTATGTAAGATGGAATGACACCTCATTTATGCAACAATAAATTAATGATAATAAAAAAAAAATGAACAAGGCACATTCAGACTGGAAAGACCCACTCAGACAAGTAGTCTTGTTTGTAAAGTGTGTCAGTCACCACAATATTACATTAAATAAATAGGACTCTCCACTTGGAAATCTAATGGACAGAAATTTCACAGTGGCTTTTCAACTGTCTGGTGCTGTAAAATGTAAACATATTGAATTATTTAATGGCCATTTAATCCTTATTTTTCCTATCAAGTATTCTAAAGTCAAGAGTTTTCTAGGTAATTAGGAGTTCAGTATTTCAAACTCTGATCAGTATTAGGACTCTTTTCAGAAACCGAAACGATTTTCCTCTTTAGGGATCCAGTTTGTCAATTCCCACCCTTCTTTCCTCCACCCAAAATGTCCACAGTAGTATTGAAAGGTAGCATAGAGCCAGCTGAGAGATCTTCCCAGCTCTGCCACTGACCTATTATATCAGCTTGGGAATATCACTTCAAATTTCTATGCCTCTGTTATCCCTCATGGTATCTCCCTGTTCAGGTTGTAATCTCTGGATCAGGGACTGTCCCCAGTGTACAGGCAGTCCTCAGACTTGCAACAAAATTGGTTCCTGAAAACTGCACCTTATGTCAAAACATCGTAACTTGGAACCAATTTTCCCATAGGAGTAATGTATAAATGGGGGATTGGTTCCTGAAGCAAGGGCCAATATTCTAGTTTCACCAAAAATAATTCAGGATTTTGTATTCAACCAATTATAGAAGAGTAATATAGCTACATTAATGTATTTATATTGTAAATAGCAATCATATTGATTTGGAAGGACTTCTTTGAGGTGACTTCGCTGGACTTTTTGAAGGGCTCTTGGTTGGACTTTTTGAAGGGTTCTTGGCTGGAGTCTTCTCAGGAGTCTTGGTTGCAGATTTTTCTGAAGTCTTGTCTGCTCTTTTAAAGAAAGTGTCCAAGGAAGCTTGACAGATGTTCTCCAGGGAGATGGGCGACACAGCAAACTTGTTTGCTGGTGTGGCGTGGCATTGGATCAAGCGTTGTAAAGTCGAAAGTGATGTTAGAAAGTCAAAACAGGGTGTCAATTTATAAATGTTGTAAGTGCCGTTTGTTGTAACTCAAAATGTCTTAAGTCGAGGACTGCCTGCATGTATAAAGAAGGGCCTTGGTTTTAACTAGGGCTTGAAGACACTATTGTAATACACATATTTAATACTGACATTCTGGTTTGTTTGACGTGGGTGAAATGTTGGAGACAACAGCACTTGCCTTACTTTCCTCCCACTTTCAGCTTTATACAAATGAACAGAAATGCATGGAATCTCATAATGAACTTGGTCCATTTACTTGCTTTTTAAACAGTAGCAATGTGTTTTGTGCTGTTTGAGGCACAGTTCCAATCCTGATCTCCTTGCCCATCCAGCCTGTGCTTTTCCCCAGATCTTGGTCTCCTTGTCCCTGTAACAAACAGATTGCAGTGTGAATGACAAAAAAAACAGGAAACAATTGAGATGAACTGGGAGACCTCTGGATATGTATAAAATCTATACATGGATCTATACAGATATATACATATTTTAACATTGGGGGTTGTAAGTATGCACTTAGGTTTTTATTTATTTATTTAAAGTAAATGAAATCATATTGATACCAATATGCATCAAGGTTTTAGGACCTTAAGATCTACTTTGTATACCTCTGTTACATGAGGCATACACTTTGCCAGTACATAGGTATTTCTGTGAGCAATGGACAGGTGAAATTCAGAAATCCTTGATTCCATTCTAGGCGACCATGCTCTACTAGGCACAGCCTTTCTTGTCCTGTCCCCTGCAATCTGATCCTTTCCCTAAAGAAGTACTGTACTATCTCCTCTCACTCCTGCTCCTTTTCTCTATATTTATTTCAGTCTGTTGGCAATGCCAATCATGTTTCATTTGGGAATTATCATTTGAGTCACTCACCTACTCATTTTAAATCCTTTGCCCTGTTGGTCTCAGTTTCCTCTTTTTAGTGCTTCTTGGTTTCCCTTTACCCCACTTCCTACTCCAAACACAGCGTTCCACCAGCTCTCAATACTCCAGCCACCTCCCAGTCTCCTCACCCAGCCAGCTAAAGAGTCCCAGTCTCAGCAGATTCCTGGTCCCAATCTACTCATTTCCTGATTCAGTTTTTGCCCATTATTAATTCAAAGCCTGTGGCTTCTTCTTCCATGCCTCTGCCACCACCCCCTTCACCCGGTGACTTTCTATTAAGACTTTTTTTTGTCCATCTTTGCTTTTGAACTCCCTCTATGCATCCTGCATGGATAGCTATATATGTGTAGGATAGTTTGGTTTACCCACTCCCTGAAATGGGCTAAAAAGTGGTTTTGGCCTTTGGTCTTGCAGGAGATGTCATCTGCCCTTTTGCTTCCCAGCAGCAATTTCTTTCCCTTCCCCCCCGCCAGTTCCTGCAATAGTTCTCCCATTGCACCCATCCCCACATCAATTCTGCCCACTTATCCCCAAACCAGCCAGTATTTCTATCAAGTCTGTTTTCTCAACCAAACTTTTCTTCCTTTTGCATTTTTTCAGCCTCATGCCAAGGTTTGGTGCAAAAAGTTTTAGCAGGAATCACTTCCAACACTCTTCCTAGGATGAGTGTTGAAATGAAAGAACTATCCTTGCTGCTTGTAGGACAGGGAGAAACAAGCTGCTGGGCTCACTCTACTCCTCACCAGTTTCTTTCTTTGAAAAAAGTGCTGAGGAGGAGGAGGAACAACTCTACATGCATTTTATCTTAAACAGTCCATAAAGCAAGGCAACATTTAAAGCACATTTTCCCCTAATTAGGTCTACTGGTCATTGGAGGGTTGCGCCATCTCATTTGAGTATGAGGCTGGCTCCATCCCAACCATAAACCCATCACTCCTGGATTAAAAAAAAAGTTGTATTTGGGAATACCATCAATAATAAACAGTGACACTGACTCCACTTATAACATCTTGTGGCCTGAAGCACTAAATGGTAGGTACTCTTTGCTTTAATCTCTGTGACCCCACATTCAAAAAGATATTAGGTAACTAACTCCATTAAAATAAATTAGGAGTTAGGTGCTGAGATAGACTAAGGACCTGGTCCTTGAAAATATAGCATTACCTAAACTGAGAACATTTACACTGAATTTGTTTTTAAAAACTGAATCAGAAAAGTTAATTTCTCCACTAGATGGCAGTGAGCCTCCACCCACCCCAGAAGTACAGCTGAATATTTGGAACCACCCTGAGGGAAAGTTGTGTTAACAAGGGTTTGCCAAGGGATGCCTGAGTTGCCTAGTGAAGTTACTCCTCTGCAGATATAAGTCAGAAGAACAAGAAGCAGACCTAGCTGGGCAAGCCAAGAAGCACCAATCAGCTATAAAAGGCACAAGTTAGACGCCCTGCACTGTTATTTCACACTGAGTTTAATATAATGATTACTACAAAGAAAAGGCATAGAAGTTGCAATTATGTCATTTGCACTATAGTATTGCAAACCAGTGCTTAGCTTAAATTGTTGGCTACAAGGATCTGGAGTTTATCTAGCTTATACTTAGGTTTTCTGTAATATAAATTTCCTTGCATTGTACTCATCATCTCTGGGCACACCACTCACTTCTCACATTTGATGCCTATGATGCCTACTGGACAAGAATCATGCAGTCTCTAAGAGGAGTCTGTATTTCAAATATCTGTTCTAGTTACATTAGGTCACAATATCTTCCTGGTGAAAGAACTCTTTCAACTTGAGCATTTGGAAAGAAACAAATCACCTCTTCACCTCCACCCCAGGGAATGGGAACACCAACTTTAGTTTGTGCTTCAAATGGTATGCCCTGGATTTGTTTTTTAAGAAATGTCTTTAAAAATGGTTTTACATGTATTGTTTTCTAGTCCTCTGTTGCTGGAAAAGAAACTGTATACACATCAAGGGGAAAAAACACCAACAACTTCAATCCCCCAACAAATGCTTACAACCCCCAACAAATGATTACAAATGTGCTTAGTTTTCAGATTTAAGTTGTTCCACTACAATACATCATTTAATATAGATATACTTATGTATGTGCATAAATGTTTCAAGATCAGGGTCTAGTTGACCTTATATGAAGCACTGTCAAATGCACAAGCTAGACAAAAATCAAAAAAAGGTACTATCACTAAATTTAATTTTATTAATCTTGGTACTGTCTTGAAATATATCCCACACAGCATTTTTGCAGGCGAGTATCTTTTGTGTGATAGAGTTCCTTTAATGACAAATATATTCAGAGCTCAAGAGATTTTTAAAATTTTTATTTATTTATTTATTTTAGATTTACACTACACCCATGCAATCGCATACAGGGCCAGATCTAGATTTCCAGTTATGTCAGTTAATACTATTGAAGTTCCCTCCCCCAACCCTGAAAGGTCTTCTGCAAATAATGAGAAAATTACAGCTTGTAAAACTCTCTTACAATGGAAAGTGTTCAGTTAATTTAAATACGAACCTTGCAATGGGCTCTCTTTTGGTTAATTTTCCGTTGCATTTTAAACTTATGAAAATCCAGTATACATAATTTTTAAAAAAAATATTCTTCTAAGAAAACCTTGTTTTCAAATAATTTTGAAATTTCTTATACACAAATTAAAGATCTCAATCATAGTCTTTACCTAATTGGAATGAGACTGTAGCACAAATTAAGTTATATTCTGCCGCCCCACTCCTGGGTCCCTGTTTTGTAACAACTAGCCCCTTTTTTTCTCTTTACAAGCAGAGGAAATCACTGTGTAATCTTCTGTTCTTGTTCATACCCTCTCATAATAGCAACTTTTAAAAATTTAGTTTACTACTAATTAGTAGAAGATTTTTGCTTATTGTTATGGAAAAATCTAAATAATTGTATGTGGCAAAGTAGTGTGTTCACAATTGAATGAATTGGTTTGCTGTAGGGCATTAATTATTTGTGATAGAATATATAAAGGAGCAAATGAGAACAGAAGGAGAAAGCAACAAGAACTGTTTGATTCTTTTTGTATTTGACAGCTGTTTTGTGCAATTTTTGCCCTCTCTGTAAGAATATGTGTTAACTAGAAATGATGTGGCATGGGTGTGTGCAGAATTAGCCCACACTGAGTTTTCTGCTCTCAGTAGTCTGCTACTAGCGCCCAAGCTACCTAGTTTAAAAGCTAGCTCAGGTATCTCAACTCTTCTAGGACTGCGGTACAAATATACCCATAATTACTGGCTGATTGATTTTTTTTGTGGTACTGCCTTTATTTGTACCAGACAATATGTTTGTTGAAAAATCATAACAAACATAACTCCCTAACCCAAAGAACTTACAATGTAAATGGCAAACCAGTACAAAAACCTGTATGCTGTGTTTTGAAATTCAGAAACAAATAAGGGCATTTGTTTTATACATTTTAAATTTGGAATGCCTGATGAATAGGCTCCTTCATGAGAATAACAGAAATGAATGCTTTTGTTAGTCTAACAATTTTTCACATATATCAGAAATAATGAATGAATCAGAAGGGATGTGCTGAAAGTATGTTTATGTAGTAGCTGACGCAAGATATAATAGTAATAAGCTGAATTTTACTCTAAACTTCAGTGGCTACACATAGAAGATGCACGGGGGTGCATGTGCACCCCCTGAGAGCACTGGTGCACCCCCTGATGGGCAGCACTCCCTGCTTAGGTGACGGGCAGGGGGGGCAGGCAGGAGCGCTAGTGCCCCAGATGTGGAGCCAGGAGAAGCTCTGCTGGCACTTCTGGGAGCGCTGTTTATACCTCCAGGTTGGTAAGATCAGCCACGGGGGACCCTCCCTCCCCTGGTCACTGCCTGGTTGCTGGGGGGGGGTTACATGTCCCCCCCACACACACACTCAAGAGGCACTAGTCGCCCAAGGTAAACTTGAAAATGTACTGCTTTAATCTGGAGGATATACCCAACCAATTTTTTCTTGGATGGTAGAGTTGCCAAGGACCAGCTAAGCACACAAAATTATATTTGCTCCTTAATTACTTTTGTAAGTGAAGTTGAAACTTGGTCCCAGTGAGGAGAATCTTTTCCTTTCTTTTCTGCTTCTTCTGAAATGACAACATTGGTGCCTTTGAGCTTTGGAGGCCCACTTTATAGTTGCATGGCTTCCATATGCTCATTTATGCCAGTGTGGACTGGATATGCTGCAAGGCTGCTGGTCTGTATCCCTAGTTCAAAAAAGATTTAAATGCACATGCTCTGATCAATAGCTTATTCATTCAACTAAACAAACAAAACCACTCTAAAGTAATAGAAGTCAAAGCTTTCCTTCTGACCAGTGCAGGTTCCAGAAATCTTATACTTTGTAACCCTCTCATTTCAGGGCAGTCAAAAGAACCAAACCACTTTCTTCTTGTTCTCTGGGCACATCTACACATTCATTAATGTGCTTTAGGTAGGGCACATTAAATCTAGTACCTCCACTGTGAGGTACTAGAAAAAGGCACATTAGCTTATTTTAATGCGCATTAGCTAAGGAGCACTTTTTTTGGTGATGATTTAATGTGCATTAAAACAGTCTAATGCGCATTAAAGTGCACATGTAGATAGTCTATAAGAAATACCTTTATTCTTTCCCCCTCCTCGAGTTTGATAATTGAACAGGATTGATTGGCCATAGGTTTTCTGACACTTAAAAAAGCAGACCCTCTTGTTGCAATTACTAAATGAGAAGAGTAATATTTTACACCTGCTCTGTTCAGGTGAGAGTGACTCATGATTTAGGGCTCCCATGGCAGAAAATCCAATATATATATATTGATTAAGATTACATTGATTAAGATACAGATTAAAACTGACTTTAAAATATGTGCCACTGGAAATTGTGCCTTTGTTTGCTTTAAAGATTACCATGTTGCTACTGCACTAAGAGAACTGCCAAGATGGAAAAGGTAGATTTTAAAGTGATAGGTCTTTCAAGAGTTTCTGTGATCTAAAAAGTGCCATTTAGAGAAGTGTCTAATGCAAAGATCTGTACAACATGACCTACATCTATCTATAGATTCTCTTACAAAGCAGAGGTTCCTTGAGCACCTATATATCCTGGACTTACTGCAGCATTGGAATAGAAAGAGGTAAACTTGGTTAACTGCAAGAAAAAATAACCATCCTAACAAGTGAAACAGGGTTAAGCACACTTTACCTTTATTTGTCCACAGGGGCTTGTTTACTAGAGCTTAAATCTCTAGCAAACAGCATACTGAAATACTAATCTTTTGCTTCCTATGCTACTACATTCCCACAGGGACAATGACATGTTCCTTGATATTATTCTTTGTCATGATGCCTAAATAGCAATACTTCTGAGAATCACTAGAGCACTGGAAACACTGATTTACTTGACCTATAAAGTCATTTCTGTAAAGGTTGCTTGCTTGGGCCATAACTTGGGAGCGATATTATTCTACAATCTGTTGGTGAAAATGAGTTTATGAAGGAATAGATTCAGATAGAAGTTCTTACTAAGCTGTCCCCATAAGTCTAAATATAAATGAACTTCTTAGCTATATGACCCTTAGCTATATCAACAGTCTGCGTGGATTGGGCTGATATCTGTAAAGCTGCTTTGGATACTGTGTGCCACGATTCCCGGATAGTGCTCGGGAAACGGCCGCAGTTGCGTGTCGAGTGGGGCACTGAGTGGTGACACCAACCCAGACACGCTCGGGGATGCCAGGTGTGAGAGAGAGGGAGAAAGAGCGCAATACTGAGACAAATGGTAGCTGAGGAAAATTTATAAGTTTACTTACAAGCCAACCAGATGATTAACGAGTTGCAGTAACTTGATGAATACAGGAACTGATTACAAAGACTACAGTAGCAGGTGGACACAGATGACGTGGTGCAGGTAGAAAAACGAACAAATGATGGGTAGCGGCGAGTGACAAGTAAGGTGTAGTCATGAAGGTTAACTGCAGCCGAAAGTACTAACAATACAAGTATGATGCCTAGTTGGGCAACACACAGGGCGTTCCGGATTGCGTGGTCTAGCTATAAGCTATAGCAGCCTATGCTAGAAATCTAGCTAGAAGCCTAGGGGTCTGTCCAGACGGCAAGACAGGTGATCAGGCTGTCTTTTTGATCTGATCCCAAGGACTGGAGTCTGGGAGTGTCTGGGAACCCTACGCTGAGGCGCGCAGTCCCCTTTATAGACCCCCTAGCCAATCAGGGTCCCCCCTTTGATGGAACACTCTGGAGGCCTCAGCATGCTGGTCCAGCCAGTCACGCTCTAGGGGTAACTCCTGACTGGTTAGGCTATAAGCGATCACGCACTGTCCGCATGATAGTGCATATTAAGGTCACATTCCTCCGCCACTTCATCACCAAATGTCACTCACAGGTAGCCATGTCACTTAATGTCTCAAACAACAATCTGGTGGAGTCACATCACCTCCGGACAGATACCTAGAGCCATTAAATTTAGATTGACCTAACTAGGTTTAGGTTGATCTAAGTGCACAACTGAACAGGCGTTCAACAGGGTTAAATCAAGCAAAAAATGGCATGCCCAATCTAAATTAGTTCACCTGAGTAGGTGCACTAGTTTATTGAGATCAGGTTACCCCAATCTAGGAAAGGATTAGCCTAATCTAATCAATGCCTGTACATGTTTGCAGCACAGCCCCAAAGCTGGGAAAGCAAAGCCACTCTCCCCACCCATGAGGCTGTGGTAATTTCACCCCCAGCTCAAATGTGACTAGGATATTTTTAGCCTCCTGACCCCTCTGGCTCCCAACTGGGCAAACCCCTCCTCACAGACCCTCCCATCCCCACCCCCCGAAACCAAGCTGACCAAACACTCCCCACAGACCTACCCACCCCATCTGATCCTACCCATCCCTCCTCCCACTCCAAATTACTTACCTCGGTTTCCCGACACAGCTCCTAATGTTGGCTACAAAAGACCAACTCTCAGCATCATCATAAATTCTAGTTTATTGGACGGGATGTGAAGTTACCAAATAAAATCATAAATGCAAACTTTGAATTATGAGGGGTACTGGCCACCATAACTAACACACACACACACACATATATATATACACTCACTCATGCAAACCCATGCCACTCAAACTCATGTAGTAAAGTGTATAGCAGCTGCTATAGTGATTGTGAGAGCACTGGTGTTAGTATATTTACCTATCCAAGGCCCTGGAGTCTGCTGTCGAAGGTGAGCTTCCTTCAAGGCAATGTCTTCTCCAGAAGGGGGTCACCTGCTCGTCCTTCTGTCTCGGTAGGTCAGGTGCTGGTATGAGATGGCACTACTAAGGGTCATGCTTCACTTCCTTTTAGCCCTTTCTGGCAGACTTGTGTGATCCCCCAGCATCATCTTGGCTGCCCAATCCAGAGGTCACTTTCCCACGTGGGTTTTGAGTAGTACATGACAGCTGTTAGTCACAGGGGTCTCTGCCTGCTGGAACCTGACGTTTTGGGAGTCCACCCTTGACTTACTGACTTAATGGCTGTATTGTCGTAGTTTATAGGAAAGTCAGTTAAGTGGGTGCTTAGTTCCAGGAATTGGTTCCTTGGCTTGATTAGCTTAAAATGGTTTGTAGAGTAGATTTTTGTAATGGTAAGTTCCTCTGGCTAAGCTATTGTCAATTAACAGCCAGAGGTACTTGGTTTGTCATTTATACTTCCGTTCATTCAAGGGACTACCCAATATAACAGATTTTATCACTTTACAATTACAATTTCAATGCAGTTTTTAACAATGGTCCAGGGTGTAACTTCATTCTACATGGAGTACATTCCTTAAGGGTTTAAAAGTATAAAATATAAAATATGAAATGCCATGGTAAAGATGAGACAAATGAAATATAAAAATGCACAGTGAGAAATATCTAAAAATGCAATGTGAGGTAGTGAGGATCAAAGGCTACTGGAGACAGTAAATGAGTTAGGTTAGCACCAGGATATATTTACAGTCTTTGAAGTGGATATTTTAGTTCTTTTGTTTTCCTTAGTGACACTGAGCTTAACTGATATGTAGATGTTGTTTGTAGGTTTCTCCTACAGAAAGCACTTCAGCTTTCTGGCTTGCTCTGAGCCTTGTCACACCCATGCAACAAGTGTGCTAGGTCTCTGCCAATACTTACAAGGAAAAAGAAATGCAAAACAAAAGGGGGATGTCCAGAAGGGAAATGTAAAAAGGGGGCTTTGTGCTACAGTGGCTAATTCATGTCTATACAATGAATCCTTAACCACAGATGTTGGTTTAAGGTGTCCTGAATTTCCAGGCATGAGGCCAGCCTCCATGCCACTTACTTCCTAGTCCTCATCATAATGTGGTATATTTGGAACTAACCAGTGTCCTGCAGGCCTCAAGCAAGAGTCTCTACCAGGAGCAGTTTCAGAATTCATTGTTCCTGACTTCTTAAACTTTTGAATGGACTTCCTCTTTCTATCCCTACACAGCTACAGACAGGTCTGGAAGAGGAAGCAAGCAGTCTGCAGACTAATTTCTAGAAGACTCTCTTTTTGCAAATAAGCAATATAGTGCAGGGTTTTGTGAATGCTATAAGGTATAATAGAGACTAGGGCTGTGCAAAGCTTCAGTAGCCGATTCAATTCAGAGGAGATTCGGCCCAATTCAGCTGAAAATGTATAGTCTATGGCCGAATCTCTGAATTCAAATTAGAGGAATCGAATTGGGACAGTGATTTGAATTACCAAATCGAATCACTGTCCCTCTGAATCAGCCAAATCCAAATCTGAAGAGAATACTTGCTGCTTTGCACAGTTCTATTACAGACACAGAAGCGCAGAATCAGTGACTTGGGATAATTAAAGACAACCATAAGGTAAACCCTAAATCTCGGCATAGACATACACTTACTTTTAGTCTTTACATTACAGGTCTGGAAAATAATAATCAATTAGCATTCTTAATGATGAAAAATGTAACTTAATCTTATTAACAGCACTGTCCAGGTACAGGTGTTGAAAAAGTCTAAGGCAGAAGCAACCTAAGTTATGCGCTTTACTCTAAGTGCCTTAGGTTAGCTCAGTAGCAAACAGAACATATGTTCACTCTCTGGAGGAGGGGCACGCAGGCTGCCTGCACTGACTGAGGACAGCAGGTTAGGGAACTCCTGCATGTCTCCTAGTATGCTGGAGACTGCTGAAGGTAGTCAAGCTCAGCTGAGGAGTCAGGCCACCCCTGATTGGCTGCTGGGCACATGCCTTCAACCCTTGCCATCACTGCATCCCCTCCCCCATGCCCAGCCCTAGGCTTTCAGGTGAGCCCCAAAGTGCATCACCAAGGCATGCCCAGCAGCCCAACCAGTGATAGTGGAGAGGGAGGCATGCCATGGTGACCCACTCTGGGGTTCTACTGGAAGTCTTGGTCTAGGCTTAGGGGAGGGCCCACAGTGATGGCAGTAGGTTGGGTGTGTTTGCCTAGCAGCCCATCAGGGATGGCCTGGCTGCTCCATAGAAGGAAGGATTGGGCCTCTCAGAGCTCCAATGAAAGGCAAGCAGTGACAGCAAGTGCCCAGTGTAATTGCAAGAATGACACCAAGCACCTGCTTTCACTCCCTGCCATTTGCTGGAGCTTTGAGGGACCCCAATCCTTCCTTCTGTCCTCCCCCCGCACCTAGAAGACTGAGGCACAAACATTCCCTTCCTCCCACCCTGCTTGCCTGCCTACTGCTGACAGCTGGCTGTAGGGAGGAGATGAGGCTGAGCAAAAGAACTGTGCTAACTCAGCTCTGTGACATCTTGGGAATTGCATTGGTTAGGCACTCTGCCAGAGTGGCTGAGTTCCAGTGTGCCTTCCTGCAAGCATGAGACCATAAGGCAGCCTGGGATGCTGGCACACAGTGACCTAACTTGAATTGGTACAACAGTTCAATAGACTGATCTAACCTAAATCAATTAAGTCTGAGACTACATTGATCCAGGTCTGTTTTAGACTGAGTTCTGCCATTTTTAAACCAGTCAGTCTATATTAACTGAACTTCAGTTATAGGTATAGGCCAGTTTCTAAACACTTATACCGGTATAAGTATAATGTCTGTACCTGGCCAGTGAGAGGCTTTTAAGGAAGCTTAATTTCTTTCAAGGGCCTAACTGTAATAAATTAGGTATTTCATTCATGACATGTTTTCACCTCCTCCAGAAATAGTAAGTGTTCATTAGTGGCCCCCACACAGGCAGCTGGCTAAGTTGCATTCTACCCCATCCATAGCTTTCCTTGTAATATTGGCCATTTGGGGAGTGACTGTTCTCATAGTTTTCTCTAACCTCTATGAAATGTTCTGTATTTCTCTTGTCGGTTGTTTTTACTTGAAGTAATATTAGCTAATTTGGTCCTTCCATTTGGTCTGTATTAATGTTCCTGCTTCTGATCTGTTCTGAAATAATTATATCTACATGCGTGAATGATTCTGATTTTCTTTTACTCTACCCAGGTTAAATATTCAACTTTAAATGATAAGTGTTCACTTGCTTTTAATCAATAATGGTGATATAGCAATACTACACTATAAACTATACTCACCCCAAACTTGCTTGCACTTTGAGTTCCAAATTAAAATATTTTTTTTCCTTTCTGTCTTGAAAATCATAATTTTTTTATTCTAACAACCCCCCCCAACAAATTCTACCTCTGCACCTAACCATCTTGAAAATGTTTATCAGATAACCTAAATATTTAGCATTGTGCCAGTAGAGAATTTTCCTTTAGTATGCACTTTTGACATTACATTCTTTCTGTCAGAAAAAGTTTTCCTACTTATGATTATTTCCCCATCTTAAAAACATATTAAGAAACTTTCAGGCATTTGCCTAAATATTTACTGTGATTTGCTCTGTTAGCATCTAAATATTCTCTCCAGATGACGATAAGAAAGCTAAAATTTTGCTCTGACCCTAATACTGTTTCAATTAAAGAACAGCCATTTTGGGAAAGATTAGTTACTGATTACCAGAAATTGTAAGCTCCAATACACCCACATTCCTACTCTTCCAATTTCTCTGTTCCAACAGGCTTGTTAAATTCATTTTTAAGGGTTTTGTATAGAGGTGTACCAATACATCTGTCCAATATCAGATCCGCACAGATATAAAGAAAATTGACTACATTGGAAATCAACTTTTTTGGCCTGATGCAGCCAGTAATGTGGCCAATAAATGCCCCATGCAAGCACACAGCCACAGCATGCACAGGGCTAGGACTACAGCTTGGCAGCTTATACAGCTGCATCTAGCTGGTAAGTCTGTTGTGGTGGAAGGGGAGGGTGAAGGGAAGGGGTGTGTTGTAGGGAAGATCAAGGCCCCTTCAGTGAGGGAGGAAGGGAGTGGGGCTGCGGCAGGTGCTGCCCAGTCAGGGTGGGGTGTGGATGGACCTGCGGCTCACCTGGGGAGTGTGGGAAGGCGGGCAGCTCCTGCCACTACACGCGTTCCGGGAAGGTATGGCGGGGGGGGGCATGTGTCCCTGGATCTGCACATGGTAGGGCAGCTGTTGCTGTAGGATAGGTCTGGGGCTGCTCTGGGCTCTTCCCAGTGGAGGCTGGGCCAGGTTGCACTTGGGGTGGGCAGCAGTGGTGATGGGACGGGACTATGGGGGAGTGGGGGCTGCAGCCACCCAAAAATTCACCATTGCTCTCCCAACCCCCCTTTCAGCAATGCCGCCTGTACTGAGCCCAGTTCAGCCCCTGCCAGGAAGAGCCCAGTATAACCTCTGCTCCCAGCCCGCAGCAGCAGCCACCATACCCTGCACAGATGTGGAGGTACATGCCCCCCCATGCCCTCCCAGGATATATTTAGTGGTGGGAGCCACCCCCCTCATGGCCCCTGGATGAGCTGTGGCTCCATCCTGCACCCTGTCCTGCCCCAGCTAGGCACTTGCCCCAGTCCCTGCCCCACTCCCTCCCTCACCGCGGGGTCCTCGATCGGCCTCCCTCCATGTCCCTTCCCTTCCTCCTCCCCTTCCACCACAACAGACTTACCAACTGCTTTTCAAGCTGCCAGGCTATGTATCGGAAATTGATCGGTATCAGCCAATATGCCCCCTAGAAAATTGGCTATTGGTATTAGCCCAAAAAATCTCTATTGGTGCACCCCTAATTTCATAGTGTGTCTAATTTCAGAATCCTTCTCTGACCTCTGAATGCTCCTTCCAAATACAAATGAAGAGGCATACTGCCATTAACTCTGGCTAGCTGGCAAGTGGACCCATTCCAGTTCTTCTAGTCCTTCTGTCATCAAATTTTAAAGAAAATATCCTTTGTATAATTTAAATGTACTTTAAAACAGAAATAAGGAAAATAAGTTAGATTGTAAAAGAGTTACAATATATCTGGGACTGACTACAGTGCCACTCCTGGGTTATCAAGCATTTTCTTTTGCTAAAACCCTGCATGCCTTTGTGTATCGCTATCCTTTCCTAATTCAACACAACATAAATCAGAATATATTAAGGCAGTGAGAGACAACCTTTTTGGCAGGCATACCACTGTAGCAGAAAGCCCCCTTTCCCTCTTGTCTGAATTTGCTCTCCCCTCTTTGAATATGTTTTTCCTCTTCTACCTTTTCTTCCTTCTTCTTTCTTTCACTTTAAGATAAGGAATTGTGTTTTAAAATTTGTATGTGTGCATTTTGTATCTCCCCTTGTATTTTGGTATTTTTATCTATTTGTGTGCCATGGCATTTGTAGCTTATATTTTTTACTCCTCACCTTTCAACTTCCAACTAAGTGTGTTTAGTTTCATAAGTAAGTTATACATTGTAACAATGTTAACAAGGGCAGCAATCAAACTGCCCTTCTCTGTATCAAGCTGGCCCCTGAAAGAGCAAGTGAATCAGTGATTGAATGTGTAACATGGTAGCAGGCAGCAATTAACACCTAAGAAAACTGCAGATCAACCAACGGAAGAACTCAATAGGAGACAATGTAACAACCGGGAAATCTCTAAACATCACTGATCAAGGGCTAGAAGCCCTGGCCTGAGTTAATCAACGCCAGGGACCAACTTTTGGGCTGAATATCTCCAAATTGACCACTCCCAGAGCCCTATTCAAAATTCAACAACGGACTCCCAAACCTGCACGTACATGCGGGCGACCCCCTAGGTGGTACGAGGTGGTGCTCTCCCCTACCCTGGGGGTCTTCAAGAGGAGGTTAGACGAGTATCTAGCTGGGGTCATCTAGACCCAGCACTCTTTCCTGCTTATGCAGGGGGTCGGACTTGATGATCTATTGAGGTCCCTTCCGACCCTAACATCTATGAATCTATGACCCCTGGGGCTGACAGATGCCATCCAGTAGCCACCGAGGGGGGAAGTCCCACGAGGGTCAAAGACCCCTGGATTGGGCAAACCTGAAAACTGGGGAGTCTCCAGTCTGCCAAGGACAGATAAAAGGCAGTGAAAAGTGACCCTCAGTGGCACCCTCTTGATCTCCAACTCGACCAGATCTGTCCAGCCAGAAGGACCAGCCGGCGACCCCCTTCTGGAGGATAACACCACGCTGAAAGAAGCCTTGACTGGCCATCGACGGCAGACTCCAGCGCTTGTAGGATAGGTATACCGGACTCTTGTAGCTTGCTACTGTGTGCGCGCGTGTGTGTGTGGGGACCAGCACCAAGGTTTATGAGTTAACTTCATTACAGTGTTTCAATCCGCCTAATAAACCAGAATTTTAAGGATCCCGAGTTGGACGTTTGTAGCCAACACCACAAAGTAAGCCCCATACTTTCCCCAAGTGCCATTCCAGTCCATTTTCTGGGTCCAGTCTGTAGCTTTCTGCTGTCTGATCTATTGTTCTGTTTTCAGCTCCCCTCCCTAATCTGCCACATGCCACCCACAGAGGCTGCCCATGCCACTTGTAGCACACATGCCATGGATTGGCTATCCCTGTTTTAAGGTATTGCAATTATATAAAACTTTTAGAACAGATATAATGAACATAAGCATGTACAAAACTTTTTACATTAAATAAAAATCATTACTGCCCTGCAATATAATTTTCTTTGTATCCTGTATGGCTGCAGGTCTCTCCACACTGAGATCCCCTTTGTGGAGGATCACTAAGCTGTTTTCCTAGCCCCAAAGCTTTGTCTGCACATATTTATTTATTTATTTGTTTATTTATTTATTTATTTATTAGATTTATCAGGTACTAAGCTGACTTTTATCTTGGGATTTCTTAGACACACAGTAGGTGACACAAACTCCTTTAAGGAGTGGAGACCCTGAAATTTATTTGCTTAGGCTCAGAAGCCAGTGGCTTCTTTCCCAGGTCTTTCCAGGGGTTGTTTCACACTCAAGCTGCATCCAGATAAGCGTGGACATTTAGTTCCCTGGGGAAAAGTAACAGTAGCACAACTTGCACTGCAGCTACTTGCCCCCAGGGAACACCCTTGCCACACATGCTTTGGCATGTGGCAGGTTACCCAAGGGGCAGTAGGGGAGCCGGAAAAAAATCCAAAAATGGAGTAGTACATGCACGGGCAGCATGCCCGTGCAGCATGGAGAATGCTTGACTGCATTATGTGGTGCTGCAGATGTGTTTTCAGTGCCACATACCTCACAGCTGCACTTGTCTGGATGCACCCTCAAAGTTCAGAGCTGTGACCCCTTCCGGTTTTCTATTTTCCTCTTTTGGATTATGTAACAATGTAATCAAATAACATACAGATCCTACAAATGAATTTCCAACTGCACAGATTCACTTAGCTTGTAAAACACAAGAGATGTACAGACCTGTAGAAAAGAAGACCTGTTAGCCCACAGTTTACATGTAGGAGACTAAAGGCGTGGAGAGAAAATCTCACTTGCCTATTGTCACCTAAGGAAATCATTGGATCAGTATTTTGCTCTAAATCTTGTGACAAGGTGCATTTAGAACCTAGCTTTTGGTACCCTTTAGCCTACAGCTTACATATGATACATCCTTTAAAAACAGGCATGCTCTCTGGAACCAGTGTGTTCATGTAGCATAAATTGTGAGATGCTTGTTTATTTTATTTTTTTCTATTGAATATATCAATAACATCTTTATAACAGAGCATTCTTCCTAGGGTGGGGGATATTTTTTAGATTTCCATTTTGATACTCTTTTATACACTATTCTGTTTCCAGGTTTTCTGGTTTGGGTTCAACAAGCCATTTATATTTATTTGTTCCTACTCCCGCACAGAGCCTGTCCTAGAACACAAATGGTATAGGACATCTTGTAGGTTTTCCAATTTTTATCACCTGTTATTCTGCAATTCTCAATGCACAGCTATGCTGATCTCATTAATAATGCAATGACAAACAAATAAGTAAATCACGCCTAACCAAAAAGACATAAAAAAGGCTGAAAGCGTGGAAGAATACATAGGAAGTTAGCATATAAAAGAAAAAGAACATGCCCTAAATATGACCTATATGCCTTTTTAATAATATTGTCCAAAATTTCACATGATTGTTTTTGCTTCATTGTCTTGTTGTTTTATTGTAGGGCTCACTATTCAATGAAGCGCCTTATTTAGTGAGTTTTAGTTGTCATCATATGCTGCTTTTTTTTTACTTTTATCATGAAATAATGATGAATATTTATATTCAAATATATGTATTCCAGGCATACACATGGAATACATATATTTATAACATCCAGGCTTAATAGATTGGTTGAAGTTTACAGTGCTTCAGCATATTGGTTTACTTCCTTTGTAGGGAGGGGAATTTAAGGTTCTATATGGGGTTACCTCAGGAATTGAGAGAAAGGAAATCTTGTAATGACACTCAGGAAAACAGAAATAGGGAGAGAGAGAGGTATATTGGACCTGGAAATAAATCACAGAAAAGTAATAGAAGCCCATTCATTCAAGGCATTTAAAGCTAGTACTAACCAGTATAATTGTAGAGCGTAGGTTAGTGACCATACATGGATAATGGAACTAATTAAATACCCAAATGGAATTACCTATATTGTGTATGCATTTTTTTTTTTAAATGTGCTTCAGTGTGAAAAAGTTTAGTGCTATGGTCTTAATATACTAATCCATATTACTTCATTAGAACCCATGCAATATAATCCCTAATTAAGCAGGTAAATCTATAAGGAACATCAAGTCATTGTACAACAATGTTGCTATAGTGCTGTGCTTTAGTACTTCATTTTGGAAGTACTAAAGCATGGCGCAGTAGCCACCTGTATTGTACCATGTGTGTGGTGCATGGTTAGTTTTTGCCATTACCTTACCATAGGGCTGCACTAAAATGGGGAGTGTGCCGCTATGGCCACATAACTTCTGATCACATGTAGACCCATATGATTGCTATGTTGCCCACACTGTATCAGCTGGTGACAATATATACCCAAAGAGCATGCTGACTGGTTTAATGTGTACCCCTGAAGTAGTCCTGCAGTAGAGGTGCAACAATAGAAACCTAAGGGAAATAAGTACATTAGTTCAAAGTTAATTATTGGGATACAGCTATTCCATTTCCAGTGACAGGACATAGGCCTACCTGCCTCCTAATTATTTACTAGCTACAACCGACTCTCCTTTGGGTGTGACTGTGTAAAGTATAGGGGATACTGCTGATTGCAGAATCAGGCTGATTGTCTCAGCCTGTTATCATGTGCAATACAGTGTATTGCCAGACACATGGGGATGTGCTTCACACAGATTGGTATGCTTCCCTCACAGTTTATACTGCTTTACAATTCAGCACTTGTAACAAGAGAGTAAAGTGGGCTTCTGCAAACTCAGACACTAGGCCAGAACAATGGATTCTTCCTCTTTGAATGAAATAGAGCAGCACAGGGAACTGGCAGTCTTGAAACACATATGGTCTTTCGCAACTCTTTCTGCAAGTGCTCCATTTCATTCTTCTGTATTTAAAAGTGATGGATTTTCACTGTAGGGTTTTTTTTATTATTTGCAATTAAAAAAAAGAGAGAGCGTGACAGAAGAAATTAGTGAAATGCCATACCTTCAGTTCCTCAGGCTCAGCTGTTTATTTCCTGGTCTTCTGGACTGATCTACATGATAGTGATACACTTTATTATCCAGGCTATATCTTTCTTGGTTCAGCAAAGATTCAAAAGATACTTGACTCAAATATGAGGCTATAAAACAAATATATAATTATTGCACTACCATACAAAGAAGCAGAGTGTTCTTGGAAAGCTCAAAACCAATTTCTAAAAGACACATAATTCTACTATGCCTCACATTTATTCATACATCAGTACTTATCTGCACAGGACTGAAAGGTACCTTCTGGATCTTCAAATCTACTTCCTTGCTGTCACAGGCAGCCACGTGTCATTGTTTGTTTTATAAACACAGCCAATTCCATTTGATTCAGCCATGTTTCTATCCACCTTACAGTCCATTAATCCAAATTGTACTTCCTTAGCTTTCCTGTGAGTGTGGTGGGAAGGGACCTAAGGAGGTCATCTAGTCCCCAACCCCCTGTTCTAAACAGGACTATGCTTGACTAGGTCATCCCAGCCAAGGCTTGGTCTAGTTGCATCTAAAAACCTCCAGTGCTTTACTGCCCTTCTAGTGAGAGAGTTTTTCCTAATGTCTAAACTAAACGTCTCTTGCTGCAACTTGAGACCATTGTTCCTTGTTCTGTCATCTGCCACTACTGGGAACAGTCTAGCTCCATCCTCTTTCAAACTTCCCTTCAGGTAGTTGAAGACTGCTTTTAAATCCCCTCTCAATCTTCTCTTCTCCAGATTAAATAAACCCAGTTTCCCTGGCCTCTCCTCAGAATTCATGTGCCCCAACCCCCTAACCATTTTCATAGTCCTCCCCTAGACTCTCTCCAAATTGTCCACATCCTTTCTGTAGTGGGGGGCCCAGAACTGGACACAGTAGTCTAGATGTGGCCTCACAAGTGCTGAAGAGAGAGAGAGAATCACTTCCCTCAATCGGCTGGCAACACTTCTACTAATGCAGCCCACTGTGCCGTTAGCCTTCTTCGTAACAAGGACACACTGGCTCATATTCAACCTATTGTCCAAACATACATCCAAGTCATTTTCTGCAGAGCTGCTAAACTTAGCCAGTTGGTCTCTAGCCTGTAGTGGTGCATGGAATTGTTCAGTCCTAAGTGCAGGACTATTCACTTGTCCTTATTGAATTTTGTGGGATTCTTTTGGTCTGATACTTCAATTTGTCAAGGTCTCTCTGGCCCAACCTGCCAGTGTATCCAATACTCCCCCCAGCTTGGTGTCATCTGAAAACTTGCTGCGGGTGCACTCTATTCCAACTTTCAGATCATTGATGAGGATATTGAACAAAAATGGTGTGAGGACCAACCCCTGGGGCACTCCACTTGATACCGGCTGCCAGCTAAACAGAAAGCCATTGATTAATACCCTCTGAGCCCAATGACCCAGCCAAGTTTCTATCCACCTGACAATCCATTGATCAGACCTTTACTTCCTTAGCTTGCCTGCAAGAATGTTGTGGGAGACTGTATCAAAAGCTTTGCTGAAATCAAGATATATTACATCCACTGCTTTTGCTGCATCCACAAAGCCAGTCAACTCATCATAGAAGGCAATCAGGTTGCTCATGCATGCCTTGTCCTTGATGAATCCATGCTAATGATCCTAATCACCTTCTTCTCCTCCAAGTGCTTAGACATGAATTCCTGGAGGGCCCACTCCATTATTTTTCCAGGAACTGAAGTGAGGCTGACCAGTCTGTAATTCCCTAGATCCTCCTCCTTCCCTTTCTTAAAGATGGACATTATGTTTGTCCCTTTTCAATCATCCAGGACCTCCCCCAATTGCCACAAGTTTTCAAAGATAATGGCTAGCAGCTCTGCAGTCACATTGGCCAACTCCTTCAGCAATCTCAGGTGCATTGCGTCTGACCCCTTGGGCTTGTACATGTCCAGCTTTCCTAAATAGTCCCTAGCCTGTTGTTTTGCCACTGTTGGCTGCTCACCTCCTCCCCAAACTGTGCTGCCAGGTACAGTAGTCAGGGAGCTGACCTTGCCTATGAAAAGCGAGGTGAAAAAGGCATTGAGTACTTCAGCCTTTTCCACATCTGTCATTAGCCTGCTTCCACTATTTAGTAAGGAACGTACATTTTGCTAGATCTTTCTTTTGTTGCTAACATATTGGTAGAAACCCTTTTTGTTACCCTTCATGTCCCTTGCTAGATGCAACTCCAGTTGTGCTTTGGCCTTCCTGATTTCATCCCTGCATGCCTGAGCAACATTTTTATACTCTTCCCTAGTTGTTTGTCCAAGTTTACACTTCTTGTAAGCTTCCTTTTTGTGCTTTAACTCACTGAAGTGTTCCCTGCTAAACCAAGCTGGTCTTCTGTCATATTCGCTAGTCTTCCTGTACATTGGGATGGTTCATTCCTGCTTCCTCAGTAATTTTTTTTTTTTTAAATACAGCCTGCTGTCCTGAACTAATTTTCCCCACAGAGTGGCCTCCCAGGGGATCTGGTTCAGCAGTTCCCTGACTGACTCATAGTCTGCTTTTCTTTAAGTCCAGGCTCTTTACTCTGTTGCTCTCCTTTCTTCCTTTCCTTAGGATCTTGAATTCAGCTATCTTGTGGTCAGTGCTGCCCAACTTGTCATTCACTACTACATTCCCCACCAATTCATCCCTGTTTGTGAACTGCAGGTCAAATAGAGCATGGACACTAGTTGGTCTTTCCAACACTTGCACCAGTTGTCTCCAACGCTCTCCAAGGGTCAGAACCTTCCAGCTTCCACCTTCCTGGGAGTCCACATCCTCTTTTTCTCTAGCACTGCCCCTGCCATTCCTTCCTCTGCAGTCCTAGAGGTCTCCTCCAGCAGTGAATTGATGAAGTCCTCATGGTGAAGGATGCTTCAGAGTCCTGCCACTTCCTCCTGTATCTCTCTTGCCCACTTCATGAGGGACACAACCAGAACATGCCAACCACATTGCAGGCACTCCCCCACCTGGCTACCAGCAAACTGAAGTCTCCACAGTGCCAAACCAGGACTTAGGTGGAAGCCTCAATAGTGAGCAGTCCTGCCTGGACAGACACCTCACAGGTGCATGCAGAGGAAGAGCTGACAGTGGCAGTGGCTCTGACATTGTGACATCCTCCAGCCATCTCTTTGGATCTCTTAATCCAGGGTTCTTCAACCTTTTCTTGGTACCCCTGGGAGCCAGTCAACGAGTCGGGGGGGGGGGGGGTTGTCCCTGGTGGCCAGTTGATGAGCAGGAGGGTGGGGAGGGTGCTCCAGCAGCCAGCTGACAAGCAAAACCAGAAGTGCTGGCAACAGAACCAGAAGTGTTGGCTGCTTCTCTGCGCTGTGCTGCTGCTGTGTGCCCCCTGGGGCTTTCCAAAGTACCCCCAGGAATGTGCATACTTCCAGTTGACAACCCCTCTCTTAATCCATCACCTTTCTCTTCCTGATCCTCTTTCTAAACAGACTTTCCCTAGCAAACTCCCCTGTAAGCTGGCCTGTTTCCTGCTCCTTGGTCCTGAAAGCTTCCCTTTTCCCTGCTCCTTCTCACCGAGCTTACAGTGAAGAAAGGTAAGAGAGAGTTTCCAGGTTCCCCAGTGAACTCCCCCTTACTCAGAACTCTAGTTAAAGCAAGGGGCTTAAATATTGGTCTAACTGCTGAATTTCATTTATTTACACTAAATATATGTAGGTTACCTACTCTTAATTACAGAAAGAGCTTATCTTAAAGGCTCCCCTTCAAAGAGGGGGTCAGAGAACTGACCTTCAAACTGTTTGCAAACTGCCCTGTTTGCTGTCCCTGATCACTCACTCCTTGGTCACTTGGGGAGTCTCCTTTTATACCCTGCTGGGCCTGGCTCTGCTCCTTGTTAGGGCTTTTGTCAGACATAAGCAGCAGTCACTAAGCAATCACTCAGCTAGAAGCACTCCCAGCTGCTCAGAGTACATACCCAAATACACACAGGTCACCAAACAAACATTCAGCAAGCCAAACACACTGACAGCCCTGGATCACTTACCTTCCCAGAACAGGATCTGGCCCCTAGTGCCTAGCTCCTCTTCCTCTTCCTCCCAGCGAACTACTTGCAAACTGCCTTGTTTGCTGTTTCTATTGACTCATTCCTTGAATGTGGATGACCAAATTTGGGTGAGCCAAAGAGGAAAGGAAAATTTGTCCTATTACAGCTTCATGTTAATTTGTGAAAGACTGACACTGAGTCTCACTGGGCATCTTTACATGTGCCCTGGGGTGGGGGATGGTGTTTTAATTAGAGCACCTCTCCAGAGCTGCTGTCATTAAAGCGCCTGTAGTGTATATTCAGCATCCTGTACTTCGTGATGGTGAGGGAACTTTAAGTAAAGCTCATTTGACAAGAATTAGTTAAAGTGTTCCTCTGCCATTTTGGATTGTGGGGATGCTGAATACACACGATGCCGAGGCTGCTGGAGTGAGCTAATTAGCACAATCCAGTAGACTTGATTAATTGAGTCTACTCTGATGTGTGTTAATTAGCTTGCATCAGAGCAGGCATCAGGCATGTCTATAGGTGCCCATTGTTTCTTTCACTTTCATTGACAAAGCTGCAGGTCCATGCAGGAAAACTAAAACAGGAATATTTTGATGACCAGCAAGTTTCATAGTTTCATAGTAGCTAGGGTCAGGAGGGACCTGAACAGATCATCTAGCCTGACCCCCTGCCACAGGCAGAAATGAATGCTGGGTTCACAAGACCCCAGACAGGTGATCATCCAACCTCCTCTTGAATTTGCCCAAGGTAGGGGTGAGGACCACTTACCTGGGAAGTTGGTTCCAGATTTTGGCCACCCTAATATTGCCTTCTGATCTCTAACCTAAACCTATTCTCCATCAGCTTATTACCATTGTTTCAAGTTACATCTTCCCTTTAAATTGATTCAAGAGAAATTCTTAATGGAGAAGTGTGCATGTTAGTTGAGGGAATTCATGAAATGAAGCTTTTATTTTTAATCAAGATACAGATATATGTAAAGATGCTTGCTCATTGAGAAGGATATCTTTTTGCTTGTCTGTTAAAAGTATTTATGAGGTACTGAAAGCTTTTCACTAAAAAAAATTGGAAAACAATGAATTCTAACAGGGATTATAGCTCTTTGAAAGGGTAATTTTCCTAAAATAAATTACATGGAGTGAATGAGTGTATGGCAAGAGAATAACTCCCCTCTTGACAGTAGCAGGAGACCTGGATTTGGTTTTCTAGTCCCTTGCACTCAACTTCATTACGATCTGCTCTATATGATGAGCTGCTTCCAGCCGAACCTATTGGCTATTCCATTTATCACTAGAAATTCCTCCAGCTGCTGAAGAACTGACATTGACAACCTGCAAACAAACATACCATCTAATCATCAGGCTAGAAAAATAGTAGCCAGAAGATTAGTAGGTGATACACAGGAGCCCATATGTGAGTTATATGCAGGGCGATATAGGATGGCAGTATCCTAAAGTTTCTGATGGGCTTGTTCAATACAAACACTTGGCTTAGTGAAAAACAGAAAGGAATATAACAGCAGATACATTTCATAAACCAAAATTATTAAGAGCGCTGACTCAGCTGCATTCAGTATTAACTCTCTGGTTAGTTGCAGCTTCCATAAGCCTTGTAAAATACATGAAACGTGGATGTGTGTTCAATATTGTTCTCAGCGTGACAACCCTGCAGCCCCAGGAACTGGCACAAGCACCAAGGGAGAGTCCCCATTTTTATATAGAAAATCATAGAAATTAACAGCTGGAAGGTTCCTTGAAAGATCGAGTCCAACCCCCCTTACATACTTACAGACAGCCATCAAGTCCTCCCTCAGTCTTCTCTTCCCCAGGCTGAACAGTCCCAGACCCATTAGTTTTTTTTCATAAGGTTTGTCATGAATCATATGGGTTAGGATCACAAGCAAACCAAAAGGAGGGAACAGGTAAAACCATGGTAACATATACTCAGCGCCTTAATTTCTTCCCCCCACACCTCCAGGGATGTCCCCAAACAAGACTTTAGTCCCTATAATGCTCAAACAGCAGCCTGCAGCTGTCCCCAATCTGAGTCCAGCTCCTTCAGTCCAGGGTCTTGGCTGACAGAGCCAGTGAGATCTTCAGCTCCACTGTGCGCTCCTCTGTGCAGCTGACCAGGTTCCATGTGCACATTGCTCTCTCTTCCCCTTACTCCAGTCTCAAGCTTCCTCTTCCTTTTTCCCTGTTTTTTTTCAGAGTTGCTGTCCAAATTAACGGACATCAGAGTTCTGCAGACTGGCCTGTGGCTCCACCTGCTGTTATACACATTACATTCACATTTACATGAGACCTATTTAAAAGAGAGAGTGTGTGCACCAAACCTGTGAGATTTGATCTGTGAAAGCTGTTCCTGAATCTTAAATTTACTAGTCCAGGTTGTTTTGGGGGGGGGGGGGGGGGGTTGCTGATTATATTTACATGAGGTTGATAAGCTTTTGCCTCTGAATTTTTCCTCTCTTCTCCTATACTCTCCCAGGATTCTCCAACTGTGGTGTATAGTGAAAGGCTCTAAAAAAGCAGTTAAAATCTTTGCATTTCTTACTGGAAATAACATCTGTTTATGTACATATGGAATATCAGAAGCAGGGTCTACTCTCTAGTGTGGCTCAGCAACGAACATTATCTGTTCACCTTATGAAAAGTCTTACTTACCCTCATTAATCATAGCTTTCCCATTCTGTAAATAATACTGGCATTTGGTTGATAGCATTGGGAAAGAGCTAGAGGTGAATCGAAGCTACTGGTGAATCTAAGATTCTGCATCTCATATCTTGCTTCAACCCTAGATGTTCAAGGTCTTTCTCAGTGCACAGATAAGCTCATTATCTTGGACTTCCTTTAATGTAGTATGTAGCACATCATATTAGTCAGGTTTTTCAATACTTTACACACTAGGCTAGATCCATTCCCACTTACTTCTTGACATAGTTGCACTGGCGGTGGAGATGGGTGGAGTGTTTCACCTGTGGAGAGGCAGATCATGATACGAAGCTTGTCTTCTCCTTGAGAACATAGACTTATGGTTTAGATAGAAGCATCACATTGTAGAGGGAGCCTTGAAGTTATAGTGATGATGATCCAGTAGATTGAGTCTTCCATATTGTTTTTGTAAGACTTGTCCATGAGATTCAAACCTGAGGTCACCAATTTATTTCATATAGGCCACCAAAAAGACATTATAGTTAGAGCTGAACCCAAGTAACTACAATAAAAATATATATATATTATTGTCTGGTGTTCATTGTCATAGTTTCATTGATGCCATATAATGTATACCTATTCTTACTTGCTGATGACTTTGCCCAATAAGTATTCATTATTTCAGAACATAACTCTGTAGTGTAAGTATGAATTATTTCCAGTTGTTTTTTTGTTAAGTGGGTGTGCTTATTTAGGGTGATGGGATTTCTAAGCAAAATTATTTTATTTCTTTATTGAAAAAGTATGCTATAATATATAAATATGCTTAAAGTATAATAGTAAAATTAGTAAATGATAGAAGCATTTTAATTTTATATAGTCATGCAATGGATGTTCTTCCCTGAATAGCTTTCAAACAAAATCACCCACACAATGTGTTGGGGTTTTTTTTTTCTATTTTAATATAAACAAGGGCTCCAGTGAAAACAGTGATAAAAAGACTGGCCTGATGACTTGCTTTATTACCTGTGTTCAAGTGGGCTGCTGCTAGGTAACGTGAAATGATGCTGATGCAATGAGAGTCAGAAAATAACCTCATCCCTTTTTTGCTTACTTCTGACAGTAAAAGAGGACAAGAACACTGATTATAGCCCTGATTCTGGAAAGCATTCCTATACAGGACAGCATTTACATATGTGCTTAAGACCCATTGAAATCATCAGCAATTAAATATGTGCTTGAGAGTTTTCCTAACCTGGGGCATAGGTCAGTATTTTGGTCTCTTATCTGTAGTCAGAATATAAGACTCTTATATGCCTTATAATAAAATATTTAAAATAATATTTCATCATAAATTTAATCAATTATTGAATTTTTTTTTTTAAAGAACATGGTTTTATCTTTCAGCTTTAAGTAGCATTGCAAATGGTGCTATTTATCTCTGAGTAATACAAGTAGAATAAACACAAGTTCACTAGTGGGAATGTGTATTTAAGCATTTTAAATTAGTTGCTAAATGTAAAATTTGCATTCTGCTATATAGGCTTCTTGTTCATTTAAATAGCAAGAGAATATTTCTGTAGTCCTGATGCAAAATCTTGAACTGCTAGGTTTTATTTGTGTTCAGATGTTACTGGTACCTCATTAAGTTTAAAAGTAAGGGGAAGAAAATGATATTCAGGTTGTGATCTATATAAGGCTAAAGAAGCCCTTAAGGTTTATTTTCTACCCTCTTCTGAGAGAGTTGTTATAAGTAAGCATGCATTGTGTGTTTAAGTTGTCATAGAAATCAGTTTCTGAGAACTGTAATAGAAAGACCAAAAATACCTTATGTGGAAGGCAAAAGGTCACTTGGTAAAATTAATCAGTTTTTCTGGAATAAATTCTAATTCATTATAATTGTACATGTGGACAGATAAAAAAGACTGTGCACATTGAGTGCTGTTGCAGAAAGAGTTTACAGTGCCTAGCACAATACCATGAGAAAAATGATAGCCTCCTTCTGTATTGCAATTTGACATACAAGCAGTTGCATCGCATTTCACAGTGATTATGTTATCTCATGGGTAATGGTTAAATGCTGATAAAAGGTTGCAAGGCTCAGAAAGAAGATGGGTCTGTTTTTCTTTATCTGGTGTTATCAGTCTTACGAATCAATGAATTAAGCAAGATAGGCAGCACTCAGGCTATGTTCCTGTTGTCAACAGGCTACCATTTCGGTGTCTCAGATGTCAGGGTGGAAGTGATGTAAATGGGCATTGGGGAGCCCAGTTGTCATTAATGCATGCATGCTGTCAGCTTTAATAAATCCTGGGTCTTGTTATGGAAATTAATAAATGGTCTTCTGTTTCCAAAATGTCTAACATTGCTTTTATATATGGAATATACGCAGGGCAATGTAGAATGGGGAGGGTTTAATGGCTGTCATTTTGTACAGTTTTCTGTTATGTTTATTTCAGATTTGGGAAACACAAGGAATTCAAAATGTCAAGGTTGTCAGGGGCAAAAATATACAATCTACCTGTAAGGCAACAGTATTTTTTAATGTAATATATAGTGTAAAATATATGTCTATTAGTCACACAAAATAATACACACACATTGTGCATATTTCATATAAATTATATATATGCAATGTGTATAATATTTTACATATATAATTTTACATATTATATACATCTATATGTAAATTGTTTAAAATGGCCCTCATAACAGTTACTGAATGCTGCAGGTGTCTAGGATGCCAAATAGTGCTTTATACCTCTGCTGATTAAAAAAAAAAAAAATACAGTAAAATACTCATTGAAGTCCTCTTTTATATATCAGAAAGAGAGAACACAAATTTGCAAGCAAACTATTTTGTTCCATATCTATAACCTGTGTTCTGCATTTGTCTCTCTTCTCCTGTTACTTGTCACTTTATACTTAGCTTGTACTCCCTTTGCAGAAGTGGGGCTATCTTTTTTTTTATAAGTGGGTGCATCTACATGCACATCTCAGGGCACTGACCAGACCATAGTTTATGTAGTATCACTGTATGGAATGGTCCTAGGTGATTGCCCAATGGTAACTGCATATTTATTTAGTACTTGTATAAGTAAGTACTAAATAAATGCTCAGTTACTGGAGTTACTGCACAATAGCGCTGGTGTATGTCTTTTAAGTTACACTACTACACAGTAACCTAATAATACTTCACAGTAGCATATTAGTACTGTTAGTGTTGTGATGTGCTACTGCACAGTGTTATTTGGCTACTGCACAGTCAGCATCTTGTGTAGATGCACCCTGTGTTGACAGTCCTCTGTAGAATGTAGCAGACACTGAGTGAGACCTCCCAATCTTCCCCCAGTATCCGTAATTAATAATAATACTGCTCAGTAATGCTTCTTCAGTGTCTCATAAGCTTCCTTCTCTTTACACAGCAATGATATTTGTAATTAGTGAGGGCCAAGCCATGGTGTCCTGTCTATTTCTAACATCAGTTGGTTTTGCTAAAACTAGGTCTTAAGCGTTTTTATTTTTTAATTGTATTAACTTTTACAAAAGAGAAAATATGTCTTCTTGTCTCTATGTTCTCTTGTATCTCTAAAGAGCTTGAGTTTCAGAAGTCACACTTCGGCTGAAAATAAGCATAGTAGAAAATGCATTTGGTAATGAGCATGGCATAAAACCCCAGATAGATTGACATAAGAAATAGCAATGTATATAAATGTGTGATAATGTTTTACATGATGTACAGTATTGTACGCTGTAATATAATGTAACATAGTCATTATGTTGTGTATATCATATAATAGTAATAAAGTGTGTCAGAAGCCTCAGAATGGATTCATTGCTATATACAACATTTCTACCAGGTACAATCAAGGTCTTCAGGTATGGAATCATGCAACTTCTTCTCTTCCAGACCTGCCAGAACTAGGTGGGGAGGGGCCACAGGCAGGATGTTTGAGCATGTGTTGAATCAGCTCCTCTTCTTGGAAACATTAACAGGTCTCTTGTGGAAGAGTCAAGAGAAAATATTTTTTTCCTTGAGTACCTGAGTATTTGGAGGAAGTAACACAACTTTGATTCAACAGTGCAACTCCCGTCTTTAGGGACGATGGGGGTGACTATTTTTTAAAAAATAAAATCCTATTTTGCATAAAATGTAAAACATGGCATAAACCCACTTACAAGCATCTTTTCTTTTATTACAAATATGACTTTTTGGTCCTACCTTATTTCACTTCATACTTAGTACTGATCCCTTATTTTCCTTCCCTATCTACGTGTAATCCCTTGAATGGAATTTTATTGGTTTCAACATTATTGGTACTTTCAGTCCCAGTAAGCACAGAAACAGTGCTTTGAGAATAAAGCTGTTTGGGAAAACTTCGGTAATCAGTGTTTTTTTTATATGTAGCACAAGTTTTCATGAGCTGTAGCTTACAAAAGCTTTGCTAGAAAGAGGGAGAAAGAGATCAATCAATTTAGATATAAGGTGCAAATCTAGCCATTTACTTGTCTTCAGACTAGTACGGCTCACAATGTCTCAGTACCTTCTTTGCCATTCAATCTGCATAAGTCATTTAAAGACATCACAAACAGCAGGAATGGAGTATAAACAAAAACGATGAGAGGCAGTTCTCAGTCACAGTCTCATTGCATGGGGTAAGAATCATAAACTGAAGTGTCAACATCATGAGGAACAGCCATTTTCCTCTACTGACGATATAAAATGTTTGATACTAGTAACTATGCTTATTGTATGTGTTTGGTAACAAAATCCATTTTGGGATATTTTCTCACATTTGCAGTTAAGTTTTCAAAAGTGCATAGGCAAGTATTTTTATCTGCATACCATATTTGCTTGAAAATTGTACTTCATTTCCAAAGTCTGTTGTAGTTGTACAGAATAATATAGCAGGCAGCAGTTTGTCTGTACATCTGCATTACTATGGCCTGCTCTACAGGTTACATGTATTACACAATTAACTAATTAATTATGCAATTAATTTAGACCGGCTACATGTGCAAAGTAACTATCATGACATAAAAATGTCCAACCAGCTATAAAGTTGGAGCTAGAAAGTGTGCAATAATTTTATAGCTGGCTTCTATCCAGCTTTAATTTGCGTATGTAGCAGGGTCTCATCCTGTGAATGGAAGCCCATCAACTGACAGGGCTTCCAGCTGCAGGGGTGCACTATGCACAGCTGGGGCTGGGAATCCAACAGCTGAGGGGTCTCTAGGCCCTGGCAGTACCCTGCAGCTGTAGGACTCTGTCCCAGGAGCACCCTTCAGCTGCTGGGATGGAGAATCCTAGCTGCAGGACTCACAGCTGTAGCAGCTTGCTATTTGCCGGTTCAAGGAGAGCCTGGGATAGCAATCCTAGGCTTCCCCTGTACCGACGATAAGGCATGATAGGATCTGATGCTGGATCCCATTATCACTCCTTTGAGAGTTTATGCACAATGCAGCTGTTTTATGTATATATGTATTTTAGCTGTAACAAGAAATCAAGATGGAGTGGGGAAATGGAAGGAAAAAGGGTAGAAAGGGGAGGATAGGATTGAGGACACATGAAATGGAACATTAGGGCGAAGTACAGGCAGTCAAAAAGCCCAAGGCTGAATCTATTCAATCTTTGCTGGTTAGTGTAAACTGTGTAGATTGACCCAATAAAGGAACAGACATATAATTTTGGTTCTGGAGATACAGCCACATGCCTGCAGTGGCCCAGGCCAGAATCCAGGGGGTGCTGGAGTACACACGCCTGCTCAGTTGGAATAGATAGTTTGGGCCAAGGCTAGCTCACCCACCCTGTGACAGGAAGGTTGCAGGGGAGGTGCCAAGCATCCTGGGATGCTGGAGGACTGTGAATTAACATTGAATCTGGAGGGATTTGGGGACAGAAGGTCAATAAAGCAATTTAACCTAAATTAGTTAAGTCTGATATTACATCTATCCAAGTTTATCTTAAACCAATTTCAGTCATTTGAAAGCAGTTTATTTATGTACACTGAACTTCTGTTCTGTTACAGATTTAAACCATTTTCCAATCACTTTTACTGGTTTATGTGCAGTTTCTGAACCTAGCCTAGGTGTCATGAAGAGCAACAAAGATGAAGTCAGCCATGAGGACTGTGAGAGACAGAGACCAGTTTGATTTATGGAAAAGTTTAGAAACATATGAACCCAATGAGACATTTATGAGATGGGAGGAGGCAAGAAGCTGCTTGTGCAGGGCTAGAGAAGGGAAGGGAGGAATGGGACAATTAATAAAAGTCCATGGTGACAAAGGTAAGAGGTCCTGTTCTGATGTCTAAGGTGAAAGAAAAAGCATGTTAATATCTCTAAGTTGCTGAAGGGTTGAAATCTGCAGGTTCAGGCTGCAGCTATATGGAGTATCAGTTGAATGGGACTTTGAGAAGCTGTACTGTTTCTAGAAGCATTAACTGCAAATCCTCTTTCCACACACTGGTGGATTCCATTTTTCAATTTAGGTCCTGCTGAAGGGAGGAGAAGAGCTGGAAAATAACAAATTACTGAGGTTTCAGATTATGGAATGTATTCAATACAACCAACTACTGCAAATGTTGCAGTGTACAATACATACTCTTGAATAAATAATAGCAAACAAATGGAAGGTTACATTAGGATGTCAAACAATAAGATGTCATAGGGGAACAGTTTTTTGTTCATTTGTTTTGTTGTTTTATTTTCATTGTTTGTTTTTAATCAGTTACATACTTTTGAAGAAAAGTAAATATGTGATAGATCATCATTTATATAGCATACTTAAATGTAATTAAAATAATTTAGCATTGGCTGATGGCAGATGTAGAAAATGAGTGTTTGCCAGAAAGGCCATCAGAGCAACTTATGTCATATAAACAAATGAAGGAAAATGGAAACGAAAAGCATTCCAGGAAGGGAAAAGGAACTAAGAAAAAAGAAGTTAGGCTATAAAGCAATATCTTTTGAGTGATATAAATGTAATTGTCACAAAACACAATTATCTCTTTTTTTTCCTAAGCCACAAATAATATGCAATCAGTGCTGTGTGAAATGGAAGTAGAAGATAATTAAACCCATCCAGAAGCAAATTATAAAGATATGCTTAGAGAAATGTAGAGGTGTTTTTTAATTTTACCTTCCAGCCGGTAATTTTCAGGCATATTTTGTAGTATCTAATCCCACCTTTGTGTACCCCTAGATCCCATCAATTTTAATGAGCTTGGGATGAAGAGAAAATGCAAAACTATTCCTGTATGTAGTTTATACATCCGCCTAAAGCATTGGTTTGGCTGGCAGTATAGAAAGTTAAATAATTGAGATATAATATTTACGCAGATGTCAGTGATTGACTTTGACTTGGTCTAGGTGAGCTGTTACATTTACTAGTAGCAAGACTTCAGTTCTGTTTTCACAAACCATTAAGGAAATTTACCAGTCTGATTAACATTTCTGTGTAAGCGCTGTAGGCACTGGTAATAACTCCTGGGTATTTAAAGCGCTATTAACATAAGTATGGTTATGAAATCAGATTTTGTATTAAAAATGGTGCATTGAAACAAAATTGTTTTTAGTGGAATAGCATGTCAGTAAGTAGTTTGTAAATGGCTATTGTAGTTAATTATGCAATTGATGTAGCATGAAAATTTTAATCAGAAAATATCTTCTGAATCATATAATTTAATATATATTACCTTTATTTTATACTTTATGAACTATATTATTTTATACCATAACTACTGTGTAAATTCTTGTTTATTACATTGTTATGCCATGGCATTAATTTGTAGATTTTTTTCACCTTCAACAAATTGCTTTTACTATTTGCTTTTTTCATAGAATCAGGATTTACTGTTGTTAATCTAAAAATGCTAAAGAAACAACATTTTGTGTATCTTAATTTTTACAGGGAAAATCTGAGGGGTCTTACACTTTCAATCCATTCATTGATTGCTGTGGGTGCAGACTGTGGTGAACTGGTAAGTCTCTGTCAATTTCCTTATTATTTTATTTTCCTTAAATGCCGCGTTGTGGTATTACATGTGATGGTCCTCCTCAGTGGAATTCAGTAGAATTTTGTGGCAAAATTTTTTTTGTGGAGGGTCTGAGAGGTTCGGTGTCAGTCTTTGGCCAACAGGGCCATGTCCAGATGAGTGCGGCCGTGCGGTATGTGGTGCTGCAGACATGTCTGTGCTGCCACATACCACATCTTCCATTGTTCCCCATGTTGCAAGGGAGCAGTTTGGAAGGCTTTTTGACTCTTGGATATCCAGGGATCAAAAAAATCCATTGAAAAAAAAAAAAAGACCGCCCAAAGACAGAACCTGGCCGGCCAGAGCCACACTCTGCTGCTGTCCAGGCTCTGTGCAGCAAGATCACCATTGCTGCAGCCCTGGGAGGCTATCAGGACCCCAGGTAAGGCTGCTAGGGCCAACCCAGTTCTGGCCCCGCCTTTCCTACCCCTGGAGTAACTTGCCACACACCAGAGTGTGTGTGGCACAGGCATTCCCTGTGGACAACTAGTGGCGGCACAAGGTGTGCTGCCACTAATTGTCCTTGGGGAACAAAATGTCCACACATGCCTGGACGCAGCCCAGGTGTTTTCTACAGGCCTGAAAAGAATAGACTTAAATTGTGAAGAAATATCGAAGGGGTTCTGCAGATTTCAGAGGTCTAATAAATCCCTTCCTCAGAATAACAGACATTGGCTGAAAGTTTTTTCCAAGGTATATATAGAAAAAAAGATATCAAATTTTCTTTAAAAAAAATATTTTTGCTGGATTTGGGAAATAAGTGGCATTCATATATCCTAGATAGTTGGAACAGTTTTAAGAAATGCTGTAGTCCAATTAATAAATCATTTTTCTGGGGATCAGGAAGTTTAGGTTTTTCAACTTTCTGCACTACTTACTGTCTGGCCTCCGGGCAAGTCACTTAACCGACCAGTGTCACAAATTCCCTTTCATTTTGCCTAGTGAGAAGATAAACATTGAATGTTCTTTTAAATTTTCCTTTCCAAGGAAGTCGATCATACCAGGGTCTCATAGAGATTAATTAACTAATGCAAGCTCAGCTCCTTGAGCATGAGTATCATCTACCTAATTTTGCATAACAGTAACAGTCACTTCCTTTGTTCAGTGTCTGATATGTCAAAGGAAGATGAGAAACCAATACCAGCTGGTACTATGACTATGTGCTTGAAGGAACAATTTCTTCTTGTTCCTTTCAAGCAAGTTATATCTTACTGTGTGACCTACATTATGTGATTTGATCACTCTGAATTTATACTAGCTAACATAATTGTAAATTTTTATTTTAAATAATTAATTAGACCCTTATTTTGTGGAACTTACACTATAAGAATACACTGATTCATTCAAAACAGTTGTGTATTTTTATCCCAAATAAATAAGAATGATTCCAGGTTCAAATGTGTGATCCTATACCAAAATATGTAAAACTGCAATTCTCAAAACTTTCCACAGATTCAGACCTTAGAATAGTGATGTTAATGTAATTTAAATCAATATATATAAGGCAAGAATGCCTTCTTTATATTAAAAAAATAAATCTGATCCTTGAGTTTGGGTCTACATATGGCTTTGCTCTGAATAATATCTTCCACTGAATCTCATCACTTAACTTTAGTCTATGGAATTATGAGTAAATGCTTGTAATCCGGCCTCCTAATCATTCAGAAGAAACTTCCTTGAAAAGGCCATGAACCTTAAAAAACCTGGAAAAATTGAATATGTTATGGTCCTAGGTTTTTGCTTACCCAACCCTCAGATTAGATAGGGTTTATATTACTTCACATGGATGATGTATATCAAATCTTTTCAAACTTTCATACAGTTAGTTTTTGAGGTAGGTTAAGCAACAAATTTCATCATATTTTAGCTTGTTGTTTACTGGGGGTCAAAGCTAATTCTTCTAAGAGAAAATCTATTAGCAGTAAGCAGGGTTCAGTTTTTGCCAAATATCAAAGTTAGAAAAAGAGCAGATAATTCTGAATAGAAATAAAGTTGATATTTTTTTGTTTTTCCTATTAGTGCTGTTTCAACCCTGTAGATGTACTTGGGGTTCCTAGATCTCTCCCTTTTAAAAGAGACTCGACTCAAAGGTGACATTTTGGCATCATGAAGACAATGGCAAAACTCTCACTGACTTCAGTGGGTCCAGGATTTTACTCATAAACCTTTGTGGGGAAATAATATTACTTATGTTACTTCTACAGAAAGGGCACTGCAGAGAGCATATTCAGTGATGTCATTATTGAAAGCTGAGTGCTATATTAGTAACAAAAGAATTAATAAAAACATAGGAGGGGGAAAAGCTACAATATTTTATTTTTTGTATCATGGAAAGGCATAAAACAGGAAAATACTGATGCATCCTAAATATCAAATTGTTCAATATACTTTGTGTCTGGGGAAAACAGTACAAGATAAATGCATTCAAATTGCTAGCACTAATTATCAGTTGTTTTGCTCGGAGGACTACAAATCAGCAAGCGAGGCATCTGGGCTATCTGTATGAAGCCAGCTCAGGTTGTTTGAGATTTGAAAATTATTTCAGTTTGACAGTTTTTAGTAGGGGTTGAACCAGATGACCCTGGAGGTCCTTTCCAACACTATGAATTTTATATGAGATGTGTTAATCCAGATGCAACAGATCACATGATAAAACTACTACAGTTTATAATACCTAGTTGAAGGTTCAAAACATTTACAGCCCCTGAAGGCTGAACAGAGCCTTATCGGATAGTGGTCCCTCTGGTTCTAGATTAATGGCACAGCTTGTGAAAATGTGAACTGCTTCTGATTGTAGCATCTTTCTTGTGTTTAGACAGAAGACTTCAGTCTGTAGATTTTTTCACTTTAGTACCAGCACTCAATTCACTCTTTTTAAAACAACTGAACTGCCCTTATCAATGCAGATATTAAGGGGGGCAAATCCTAATTTTTTTTTTTTACTAAGTCTGTGCTCTTTCTAAAAATGCTAAACTGGCTGAACTAAGACTACGGGTACCTGTAGTAATTTGCCTTTATGTAAATTTTGCCCCTCACTTCCATGTGTTCAAGAAGAACAGGGTCGGCAGTAAAACGGGTAAGGAATAACTTAGCGGGGAGGGTCAGAGGGCAACAGACTGAATTTGTCTCCCTCCCCAGCAATAGGAGGGGGACAAATTCAAGGTAGATATCCAACAATTAGATTCTATACCTGGAAAATTCTAACAAATTTATAAATTTTGCATATATAAACTGTAGTTATTTAGGGATCAACTAGTAATCTAAAGTAAAGAAAACATTGCTTTTCAAAGTATTTTTTAAATATCTTCACACACACATGATTTATATAGGCTTATCAGGGTTATCATTGTTTACTATCAGTGTTTACTATCAAAGTAAATGTAAGACAGGCATGCCAAATTTGACGTAGAATAAGGTGTCACCAAGTACACTGAAAAACATCAATCTTCCTGCCCTTTTGGGTTTATTCCTACAGTTCATTTTCTAGAACATTCTCTAGCCAAACTTTTAATATACAATGTAAATGATGAGGTTCCTTCTTACATTCCCTGAGACACCATTATGAAGTCTGATGAATCCAGTCTCACTAATAAACCATAGGCACAACGCTTAGTGATTTGGGGGGTGGGGGGGGAGGGGAGGGGTTTGTTCAGCTATATCTCCAGGGCCAGAGACATGCTTGCGGAAGACATTCTCTTTTACCTAGAGTATTATTCTGTAAGAACACTGGAACAGCTTTCTGGTTATGCCTCAAGTGAATATGATCAGATAAAAAGCTCTGCTAATGCAAACCTCTGGAGACACATTTTATTACTCATTCAATGTACTTGGCAATTTCTTGCTGTTCTACCAGTAATCTGAAACTGAAATTGATTATAGGTATTTCTGAGCTCATCTAAAAAAAGATTGCCCTTTTTCTTTTTTTGGACACTTTACAATATAATATTCCCTGTGCCTTTTTCATACTTCCTCAATGTGAAACTGGTATCTTCTTTTGCAAATGAAATCACAGATTCTCTGTATTAAGGACACATTTGCTGTGGCCTACTGAGACTTTGCCTTATCAGACATGTTCTGACTAAGGTATCACTGAGATTTAAGCATGTGCACTGTAGGTTAACATTTTCCTATATACCCTGTGCTATCATGGCTATAAAAAGTATCTTGGGGAAAATGGATCTTAAGTATAGGTTAAGCTAAATATTTATAGGATTTGCAGACAATTATCTTCTGCACTGTGAATATGACTGATTTCTGATAAACCGTTCTAATATATAATACACACACACATGTGAAAGCATGTGTGAATTTTCCTGAATGTTATGGGTCTTATATGGATATGATTCAGGCTACTTAAGAATACTTACTTTAGAGATTTGCCTGGGCTTTATAGACAACATTGTTTTGAGAGCATTCACTCTTTCACCTGTAAAAAAACAAACAAAAAAGGATTATTCCAGCTCTCACCAGCTGAAGCACCTTACAATGCTTTGACTATACAACTGGTCAGATCTTTTCCAAATAGTTTTTCTGTCAGCAAATACTGATTAAACACAAATGAAATGTTTTGCACTTCAATAAAAAGATTGGAATGAAAAAAATATCAAAACATTTCATTTTGATATGGTTTAAGTCCATGTGTTTCATTTAATGGCTCAATGTCAAGTTGAGAAGAGATATCAAATAGGTTCCCAATGGGTCTGTCCTGGGTCTGGTATTGTTTAACATCTTCATTAATGATTTTGACGATGGGATTGAGTGTATGGTTAGCAAATTTGCAGATGGCACTAAGTTGGGTGGAATTTTAGACACTGAAGGGTAAGGCTGACCTGGATAAATCAAAGAAATGATTTACAGACTGGAGAATGACTGGCTAGGTTGCAGTACTGCACAGAAGACCTGAGAGTTACTGTGAATCATAAGCTGAATATGACCCAACAGTGTAGTCTTGTTGCAAAAAAGCCAACAGCATACTTGGATGTATTAACAGAATGTCACTTTCAAATCAAAGAAAGTGATTCTTCCACTTTATTCAGCACTAGTATTGCCTCACCTGGAATAGTTTGTCCAATTTTGGGCCCCGTGCTTCAAAAAAGAAGTGGACAGATTGGAAAGAGTCCAGTGGAGAGTGATAAAATGATTAGAGGCCTGGGAAGCATGACTTATGAGGAAAGTCTGAAGAAACTAAGGTAATTTGGTCTAAAGTAGATTGGCAGGGGATTGGATAACAGTCTTCAAATGCCTGAAGGATAATTATAAAGAGAATAGACATAGTCTTGTTCTGTGGCTGTAAAAGACAGAACTAGAAGCAATAACCTCTAACTGCTGCAGAGAAAATTTAGGGTACATAAAGAGTTCAAATTTAAATTGACACAACTAGAGTTAGGTCAGTCTAAGTGCCAAACTGTACATATGTTCAGACAAAAAATGGCCAGTCTAATCTGTTTTAGTTCATCTAAGGAGGTGAACTACTTAGATTGGGCTAACCGGTGCCTAAACTAACCAAACATGTATATGTTCAGACCCCAGCCACTCATCCCAGCCCTGGGGTTGTGCTTTTCTTACTCCCTCTCCAAGCCTGACCAGGCTATTTTGTAGCATTCTGACCCCCTCACTTCTGGATGGGCAACACCCTCCCCCTGTGGACTGGGCAGTCTCACCTCCCTTCCCCCCAATTCTTCCAACCTTCCTCATGGACCCATTAGCCCCCAATCCCACCTGCCCCTACCCCGCACTAACTTAGATTGCATTCCCAGTGCAGCTCCCAGCACCAGTAAACATGTGCACAAGCAAGGACCCAGTCTACAATCATAGGTCGTGACCTGTGAACATGTGCACATGCTCTTAGGTTGGAAATGGGGAAGAACTTTTTGACTATGAGGGTGGTGAAATTATATATATACTTTGGTTAGTTGCCAATCTACCTTGTCTTCTACTTGACTTTAGACTAATACAACTAAGTATGTTAGTCAGGGATGATACTACCTTGAGCAGGGAGCTAGACTAAATGGTCTCATGAGGTCCCTTTCAGCCCTGCATTCCTATGATACTAATAATTAATATAGCTTGGCTGAGATTAAGTGCAGTGCTATGCAGTATAATACAGTACAATATATTTGCCCTGTAAAGATTGTTATTTTATGGTGTTCAGGGAACCAATAGTTGTCACATATGGCTGGTAATAAAATAAAAAACCTTTTGGATCTAGACAATTGTCTAAAATCCATCTCAGTTTAATGGTAACTGAAAATAGGTGATGATATTATAGAATGTTGCATATCTGAATAAAGGGAATATGTACCGTACTATGCAGTTATCAATGCTAGCTGTTACCAAGCAAGATTGGGTACTGAAAACTGTATAGCTATATTAGTGTGAGGCTTCACTAAAATTGAATATTTGAAGAGGAAACCAGGGCTAATTAGCTCAGGAGCAGTATCATGATAACATGGACATATGGCTTTCAGTACCTTAGCTAGCATTTATTCATCTCCTTGTGTCATGATGCTGTCATGCATACATATCCTAAATGTCTTGTCTTGGTTAAGTGGGTCTTTAGAAATATAGTTGGGCCTGTTCATTACCTTGTAATCTGTTGTGGGTATAGATTTTCCATCATAATCAAGTCTATGAAATCAAGGGAGTTGTGGGGGAGTATGAAAAGAGCTGCAAATTGCCCAAAACAAATTGTATGTGTTGTGTTCACTGGAAAATAAGACAATAAAAATAGCGGTATGCTAGACGTGACACTGTGCAAATGGGCAAATTTTAAACTGTGTGCGCTAATTATAGAACTCACACAGGCTACCTTAACAATGAACCTTAACAACATGGGTCTGATTCTCCTTTCGTGTGGTGTCCAACAAGAGTAATTCCACTGATGTAATGAGAATCTTGTCCTGTGATCCCAACACATTATCAATTAACCCTAGTAAGCCATAGTTTAGATTTAATATCCTTTTTCATCTGTGTCCCTCTTCTGGAAGCTGTTATTCAGGCAACACATCTTTTAATTTAAGTGGCAGCTAAGGAATGCAAAATGATACTTATGCCATTATAGCTTTACTTACAATAAGGTGCTTGCAAGAAAGCCAGGCACTAGTAGCATCTACACATGTGACTTTTTTTTCTGCACACTCATTTAGTATCTGCTTAAGTACTGGCACCGCACGGGTCATTTTTAATGCTACTGCATAGTAACAACGAGCTACTGCACAGTAGCCCTTTGCTACTATGCAGTAGTATCGGCATCACAGTTTGTGCCTGCCATGCTACCTTGCCGAAGAAATGAGCTATGGCAATGTAGCTCATCACTACAGCGATGTAGCATTTCATGTAGATGCATCCACAGTGTAACATCTTTACCTAGAGTAGATAAACTCTCTTAGTAAACTCATTGCACTGATGGACATCAAACATGCCTGTTGGTACCTAGTTTTATATTACATATTTGGAGTTCTTTGTCTGTTATTTATAAAATGCAAGTCATGACACATGCCCTTTCAAGTGCTAAACTGGACCTTCAGCTAAATCCTGCACAGTTATATGAATGTATGGTATGCCTTATAGTTAGGGTGACCATATGGGACCATGGGAAATCCAGGACACTGCCCTCCTCTCCCCTCCCCCCTGCCCAAATATAGCAGTGCTGCTGCAGGCAGAGGTGGATGCAGAGCAGCATGGTGTGCCAGGCAGTCGGGCAGCAGTGGTGCCTGCCAGCCTGACACACCTTGCTACCCCACTTCCCTGCCAGACTGCACCCCACATCCCTGTGATTCCAGGACTCACTTTAATTTTAACCAACCAGCCAGAACTGGCCTTCAAAATCCAGGACTGTCTCAACCAAACCAAGACATATGGTTGCCCTACTTACAATAAACATATTTTGAATGGTAGAAAGGCTATTATATTCAAATCAGCTACATATGTACACAAAGCAGATGAAGACCCAGGGATCCAGTACTCATCCTCCCCATGATTTTCCCTGAATAGGTGGAGAGAGAGATTTCCCAGGAGCTTCATAGCCACTTTAGAAATTATATATCACCTTATTTCTCACCCCCAGATAGAAGATAGTGTTTCTTTTCATATACCAGTCCTACTACTGCAGGAGACAGGAAGTTAAACTGTCAGCCAGCAAACAGTGACCTTAACTATATGTAGAGTGCTAGGAAATATATAAAGCAAACTGAAAAAGGTATAATATAAATCTTTCATTTGGTAATCTTAAATGTTACATACTTCAACAAGAAGGGGTACAACATTGGTAGTTGGAACTTTGCTTTTCAAGTTGATGTATTCCTTTTAGCTTATGTTTGCTATCAACTTCTGAAGCATTTTTTTAATATATATTATTGAAGGTTTTCTCTTCTGTCTAGAATTATTAGATGGATTCTTAAATCTACTGATTATATTCTTCTCTCATATATAGCCATATTGCTAATCTACCTAATAATCTACCCTTTTGAACATTGTTGCTTTCTGTTTTAACAAGCCAGAGATTCAATATTAATTTCTAAAAAAGAAAATAGCTGAATAACAGTAATAATATTTGTTAATATTATACTTATCTTGAATAATCCCATAGCATTTTACAATCTGCAACAAGGATCAGACTCCAAAGACTAATATTTAAAATCTCCTTCATTCAGAGTATCTGTCCTTAGTAATAACAAAGGTAGAATTTGCAGTGAACTCACTAAGAGTGCAGGCCTATGATTCATCTTGCTTAAAACATTTAGCAGATGAAAACTGAGTTTACTTGGAAAGTTTTTAGGTTTTTTTGTCTCTTCATCAGGATGGCTGTTTAATTCCACTTTATCCAGAGTTTATAAAAGTATGGCGGGGACAACAAGTTGCTGCAGGAGCACAATTTACATTGTGTATTTTGGAATATTTCTGCAGAACAAAATGAATACCATGTAGCTAATTCAGAACTAGCTCATGGACTAGAAGCAGCTTAAATGCCCTACCCAAAAGAATTAGCCCTGATGAGAGAGGGAGTTCTGTAACTTGGGTGCTGATCTTGTGGTACATTCTGCATGAAAGGTACTTTCATCCATATGGAGTTTAACTGACTGAGTAAAGATGCAGATAGGTGCAGGGACTTGCAGGACCAGGGACTAAATGTACAAACCTTATCTACATGTTCTTTCATGCTATAGAGCTGGAAAGGGGGAAATAATAATATACAGTTTACTCAATGCTTCATAAATATGGTATATAAGAGAAAAGAGATTTACCTTCCTCAGTGCTTCTTTCCTAAATAATAAAACTATGTGGGAAGTCCTACTCAGTTGTTTTTTGTCTCTCTGAAACAAGAATGATTAATATGACTGTGAATGACTTCTGTATAGACATGTTGACTTTGTATTCCTGCAGGTGACTTTGTTCTACTCCCACTCTTTCTTTGACTGCTTAAATATTTATCTGGGGTAATAACAATAATTATAAAATGTAAGTCAGCAGCTGTTAGCACACATATTTTTGTTGCTGACAAATTCAATTAAAGGTATTGCTAGCTAAACCAATCAAATAACAGGTAGTTTAGAAAAGGTCAACTCTGAATTATTGTTTCCCATAATAATTTCCCAAGCCATTAAGTCTGTAAAATTCATTTGAAACTGAAACCCATAAAAGTAAATTATGGAACAAAGTGCTGTGATAGTTTGTGGGCATTCTAGAACAGAAAGCTTAGCCTCTCCCACGCATCCTGACTCTTGCTCTCATTGCCTGTGTTGCAGCACAACTAGAATAAGGGTCTGGCTGCATTTCTATGGTAAAACCCTGATTCCAGGAAGATATAAGTCAATTCCAAAACTGTTAATTCTAGGCTGACCATAATCCAGTGATTTTTCTTGATTTTAAAAACTAAGAATGTCCCCAGAACATTTAAAGAACATTTCACTGGATGCTTGTGAATGAGAATAAAGACATATAACATTGGAATAAGTAAAGTCACGCTTCATAAAGTCAGGTGCTTTGAAACACAAGAATACCAAGATACTAGTCCATTAATTTCTTAAGTTCTTAGTGTAGAATTTAAAAGATTTTTTGAAATCTCATAAATGTTTGTGGATTGTAGCCCTTTGCTGCCTCAGTTACAAATTCTGGTATAATGAGCAAGGCACAGGGCATACTCATTTAATTGAGCCCCATAATGAATTAAATGAGTTAGGGTACTGTTTAGGGATGATAAAATACTAAAAATAAGGCTCCTGGCCATTAGGCCATCAAATGCATGTGGTACCTTAGGCAGACAAGGTTCCTTGGGTGAATTTGATATCTTTTATTAGACCAACCCAAATGGTTGGAGAATAGTTATTAAGCAAGCTTTTGGGTTCAAAAACCCTTTGTCAGGCTAAGGAAGCTTCAGCAGTTGGTGTGTGCTCTTCCTGGATGGAATGAAAAGTAGGTTTATTGCGTGTCCATGTACAGATAAAATGATTCTTTGTTCTAATTGCTTTTTCTTGTCATCTTATGATGTTGGGTCACATCTTACATGTGACAGAGCATCAAACAGGCCCATCAACGGAGAGGAAGAATATTTTGGTTATTCATCATGTCTTGATGAATGAATTGGGGAAATCATTAAAACCACTGCTCCGTCTACTATTCTTACCAAAATTAACTCATAGTAAACACTTGGTGCTTATGTTCAGTTAGTGATGAAAACATGAGAAATGGATATTACAATATGCATATTTATTTGCTGGAGTTTAAAAAAAGGTGGAGTAGGTGCGAACACAGATCTCTTGCATATTCCAGTTCCTTGCTTGAGAAAGGGTAGAGAAGTGGAACAGAAACATACTTTATCCTTTCATTCCATTTTTAATGCATCATTTCCTTACTATCTGACTGGATGTCTATTAAAGAATTTAGAGTTCCTAGCAAAGGCGAGCCAGAGAGTACACCTGTCCTCCAAAAATAAAATAAAGTCAAGTAGTGTTACAACCCAGGTTCAAGCAAAATAACCCTATAAAAGACTGTTTTCGCAGCTTTAGCTTTTATCCTAAGTAACTGTATTTAATGTTGCTTTCTATTTACTTGGCCTAGCCTCTTCTACCACCTGCTCCTGTGCTAGGCTTTTAAAGGGAATTCAGGGCTGAGATCAGACTACCTTTTCCTATTCATTCCTTAAGTATTCTTCTATCATTTGACAGCAGTTGTAACTGAAAATAAGTTTTTACTTATCAAGATGGTTGCCTGTAGGGCAATTGATTCTCCTTGAAAATTAGAAACATTTAGATGTAAGATTGAAGAGTGGTGGTGTTTGTTCCTTCCTGCTAATTTGTTTTAGTGGGAGAATATTTTGTTTTCCCTTTGCAAATTTAAATGGCTAGTTTTGAGTTTTTAATTTGTAAAGTAATTCATTTAGGGGAGAGAAAAAAAAAAGCCAGACAGTAGTTCTAACATTGTATAGAGTGGGGAATATATACTTCTGAGTTCTGGTTTTATTTTTGCTCTAAATTCATTTTGTGGTTTTAGACAATCCACTTGAAGAATAAATTTAGTTAAACTAGTGTAAACCCCAAAATGAGCCAGATGTAAATTTATTTAAAAGCATCCACATAGACCAGGTAGAGACATCACATTTTGACTAGTATAAGTGATCAGAAACCAGTCCATACCCATAACAGAACAGAAGTTTGGCGCACACAGGCTGGTTTAAAAATGGCAGAACCAGACTTGCTGCCCCCACCAAAGGGCAAATGTGTTCACTACTGATCTAAACTTCACCATTTAAAGAAAACTGCCTAACTTAGTTTGATTCTTCCTCAGACTTTTTGAATGTCTGTACCTAGCCACTGAGGTTTGAATCTATCGAAGTAAACTGTGTGTAAAAATGATTTTAATCAAGCCAATCCAAGTTCTGCTTTGTAGACAAGCCCCCACACTTTCAGGGACTAACCCAGATTATGCTGAAATTGATGGATGAGGTCTGGTGGGAATTTAATTTTGTTTTGCTATACCTTACACTGATTAATATCTGCCTCCAGTTGTTATTTCCTAAGTGTTTTGAGAGGTAACTGGAATAATTGCAGAATTAGGTTTTACCTAAACAAGTAAGATGGAAAGAACTAGTTTCTTAGTGTTTGTGAAACACTGAGACTATGGAAAGAAAGGAGCTGTTTGGCACTGATAGAGTGAAAATAATGTAATAGCTCCAATAATTCTATTTATGATTTAATAATATAACCTTATACTATATGGTCAGCTTCACATAAATGAACACCATCATAAAAGAGAAATTCAATGATTAGTTATAAACATGTGTGGTATCCATGGAAATTGAACCTTCTGTTTTCTTTGCTTAATATAATAATTACAGTAAGTCATAAATGTTTTGAATTCTGAAGGGAGGGGTGCCTGAGCCAAACTGCCAGAAAAGTAGACAATCAAGTCTGAGAGTTTTATATGGTTAAGTCAGGTAGAAGGAGTTTTGCACTTTGAAATCCTAAAATAATCTAGAGACTTCACCCTGATAGAATTATCTGTGCCACAAACATGCATTGAAAAGAAATTACTACTGAAGTGTACACTTTCCACTACAAACCATGGGGAAGCAGAGGAATACAAAGGGAAGGGAAGTGCTCCTCGGAATACCCTTTAGTTTGCTAATGAGCATGTTAGGGAACTGAAGCATTTCCCAAATGCTTTGGAAATTGAAAATTCTTAACTGAATTACGACATCTCAGAATCTGTACAAGACAGGAATAATGTTAGAACAACCACAAAGAAATTAGTTTTACTCCCCAGAGACAAACCATTGACACACAAGGCAGATATGGAATTTTAAATCTCTCTGGCTGAACTGAGATTGTCAGGGTGTGAATTAATTGTATGTATCAAAATCAGTCATTTATGTTTTTTACTGGCACCACCTTGAAAGAAAGATTAAAACTGAATTCTGCTTTGTCATTCTTTTATATAGGTGTCCTGTTGCTCTCCAACTGTAATGGAAGTTACCAATTGTTTTGCTTGGTTTCTGCTTTCAAAAGCTTTTCTCACGTAGACTTGAATGAATACACAGCACTTTCAGTCACTGTATCTTTCTTAGTTCATTTTACTTCTTGTATCACAGTTCATAAATCAGTGAGAGTCAAGAAGTCAGATAAAGGCTTGCTTTATTCAGTCTCATTTTGGCTAAGTACAAACATTACACATATTGCGCATTAAGCAAGTGCTCTAACGCCATAACTGAACAGATGTTCACAAATCTTAGAGCACTTGATAAAGCACTCTAACAGAAAGCACTTTAGGTTAGTACACATCCATCAGAGTTAATTTAGCACATTTGTAGTAGATGACTCTTTAAAGCGAGTTTAAAGCATGTTAAATGCTTTTTGCTCTGCTTTAATGGCTGTTTTTTGCATATTTGGCAGTGTATAGCGCATTAATTCCAGCCACTGTAGAACATTTGGTGGCATAACGCACCTTAAATGACTTTGGGATGCAGCAAATGACTTTGAAGCACTGCAAAGTAAAACATCTCCAAGGAGTTTTAGTTTCCTACCCTACAGCTGTGGAGGGAAGTACCTGGCTCTGTGTGGCTCAAGGGCTGTGCAGGCAGCCTGGCAGCAGCCTAGGAAGGCAGGCTCCACAGAAGGGGAAAAAAAAAGTGGTGAGCCTGATCTTTTTTCCTTTTTTCCCCTGGAGTCTGCCTGCCTGCTGAGCTGCACGGGGACCCAGTGCTTCCCTCTGCGGGTGCAGTGCCCCCTGGGACAGCCGAGGCAGGTGCCAGTGGACGGGTACCACCTGGGGGAGGGTACTGCTGCAGCAGAGGGAAGTACCATCCCCCCCACACACACACACCCCCTGCAGCTCAGGACAGCTATGCCCACCAGCAGCTTGCTCTCCCCTCCCCACCACTGGAGAGGCAGGTAAGGATCAGGCTCTGACACAAGTGTACATGACATAGGTGTTTACTTTTTCCTAAACTGAAGCAGTGTTTTAAAAAAAAATCACCACTTCAATTTAGGGAGAATTAAACCCCTGTGTCATGTACAAATACCCTTAGAGTGTGACCTGCCATTTTTAAAGTGTCTGTGCCAGATCCCATTGAGGGTCATGTCGATATTTGCCATTCCAGGCAGCATGAGTGACTGGTGCCTCCTAAATCTGGGGGCGGGGGTGGGGGGGTAGCTGCAGAAGCTGCTGACCCTGTCAGGGGGGCACCAGCCCTACTGACAGCATCAGTGTCACCTATTGGGGGCAGCACATGCACCCCCTACTAGTTGCCTGTGCCATGAAGCATTGTGCAGAGCTATGCTCTAGCCTTGGACAGAGTTCATTTCCTCTGCCCAAGCCTGGTCCAGCTCTGTCCCCTTAGCTGTCACTGACTCTAGTCAGTGATAGCCTCTGATTCCAGCCTGGTGCTCAGCCTTGTGGGTGGGGGGGGTGAGAGGGGCAAGGGGAGGTTCTGCCCCACAGCCACCAGGGCCCCACAGTGTGCTGCAGCCCACTTCGGGACTGAGACTGTGAGGAAAGGGCTCTGGGGACTCTTCCCCTGCTGCATCCCAGGCTAGGCAGTGGTATGCCACTGTTTGGCCAGGGACCTTGTGGGGAGAGGGTCCAGGTTCCTTCTTTCCCCACAGCTGCCATCACCAGTGTACATTATGGCAAAGCCCAGGAAAGGAGAGGGGTCGGGGGTCTCTACTCCCCCTCCTCCCTACAGCAGTCCTGTCCAGGCAGTGACTCACCACTACCTGGCCAGGGGTTTCTCTCCCCCCCCCCCACTGCTGACCAGCTGTTTGGGGTGCAGGGCTGGGGAAAGGGGGTGCTCCATCAGCCTTCTGGGAGGTATGTGAGTGCACCCCAAGCAGCCATTGCAGGCAGGCTCTCTCTTCCCCCCCCGAACTACAAATATCTGATCAGTTTGCTCGCACTCTAATTTATCCTGCTTTAAGTAAAGCTCAATAGTTAGAGTGCTTCAACCAGTGGCTTTTTGAACATCTGTATATAACTTTTGTGGCTGCATGGGTACACTACAATGCCATATACAGGTAACCAATAGGGCTGTGTGAAATGGCTGTGTTTCATTTAAGTTTCAGATTCGGCATTTCGGAGGGACAGTGTTTTGTTTCTGTGTTTTGTATGGCTGTGCGAAACGGCTGTGTTGCATTTTGGTTCAGATTTGGCATTTCGGAGGGACAGTGATTTGTTTTGGAGTTTCAGATTACTGTCCTGTTTCATTTTGGCTGAAACTGTTTTGAAACTGTGTTGGAATTTTGACACTGTTCCAATGTTTCAGCCATAGGCTATAATGGGGAATCACACAACTGCCTATAACTTTGTCATTTCTTGCCTGATTCAGATGAAACTTGCAAGAATGTTATCCCCTTCTGAGGCCATGATGCCTGCAAAGATTCAAGGAGATAGGCACAGGGGTTTCTGGGAATCTGCACCTGAAACTGTTCAAAGCACAACTCATGTCACTTGTGTGTGATGTGTGTAGGCAGAGTGGGATGAAAATTTCAGGGATGGTAGCCCCTTCTGAGGCCATGAAGTCTTCCAGGTTTCAAGGCAATAGGTGTAGGGGTTTCTGGGAAACCTCACCTCAAACTGCTGAAAGCAAAACTTGTGACATGTGACTTTGTGTGTGGTAAGGCACAGCAGGGTAAGAACTGCAGAGATGGTAGCCCCTGTTCTCACCCTCACAACTCTACTGCAACCAGTAAGCCTCAGGCCTCTCAAAGATCTTACAGGTCTGGGGTTTCCCCAGCCAGGACTGTGCAGTGGCTGGAGGTTATCAAGTGCCTCCTACCTGGCTTTCACCGGGGAGATTTGTGGTCCTGGCATTTCCTGGGGCTGTCACACCACTAGCAGTCCTACCCAGGCCTCCCTACCCTAGCAGGGTGCAGTTTTAGGTCATGCCCAGGATGATGTGGGGCCCCCTTCTCCCCATATAGCTCCAGGCCTTATACCTCCAATTTCATCTGCCATGGGAACTCAGCAGGGGAGATGTTCTTCCCCTACTGGCTGGTGATGCAGTGAGTTCTGCCTCCAGTTCTGAGATAGGGACATTAAATCATTTAAAAAAAATTTAAAAAGGAAATAGGTGTGGGCAGAGTGAGGAGGGTGGCACTCACTCCATCTGCACATGGTGCTTAAGGGAACCCCAGCAGCCAGAGGTTCACCTTGAGGAATACCAGCTGCTCCACCAAACCAGTATCCAAGGAAGTATGGTGGGATGTCAGAACATCCCCAGCAATGCTGAACACCCTCTCACTTGGAACATTGGTTGGTGGACAGGACAGGTGTTCCTGAGCAACCATGGCCAGTTCCTGTGACATCTGGCTCCGGGTTCCCTGATAGGCCAAGGGGTCTCAGTCCAGTCCACATTCTTGCCAAGATAGGTAGCCATTGACACCTCCACACTATCTGCCCAAGGCTGGGGTCTGGTGCTTCTAGACCCCACCATTGAAGCCATGCCCTTGGCCCACATTGGTAGCAGCTGTTGTGGAGGAAACTGACTGCTGCTGGGAGTGCAGGCACAGGAAAATAGATCCCTCTCTTCCACGTCCCCCCACCTGTGCCCTTCTGCCTCCCGGACTCTGTTCACCAGCACCTCTGTACAGTGATCCAGGGTTTTGCTTCACCCTCAGGTCACGCATGGCCACCAGTGTGTGGACCGTACTGGACCACAATGGATGCAACCATTCTTGATGTCCTCCCTCAGCTGCTTCACCAGTGCCTGCACCTCTGGTGACAATGGCTTGCCACAGCCAGGAATATTGATCCCCTGGAACTTCTCCATTTGGTTTTCAAGTTCCCTCAGTATGGGGATCACCTGGCTAAGGAGGGCATCACCAGCGCTGAAGGACTTGGTGGCCTCAAGGAATGGCTTGAGAACCACTAAGATATGGGAAATGGTATCCCACTCAGTTTTGTTAAGGGAGCTGCTGATCCCATTCTCCGCAAGCAAGGCCATCTCATGGATGGCCTTTCTGTTGCTCCACCAACCTTTCCAGTATGATGTATGTGGAGTTCCACCAAGTCTCCACATCCTGGATTATTTGGTGCTGTGGGATGTTCAGCTCATCCTGTTTGTTCCGCAGCATCTTGCCCTGTTTGATGCTCCAGTGGAAGTAGCTTTCCATCTTCCTGCATTTTGAAATGAGCTGGCCAGTTGTGACAGCACTGTCACCAGGAACCCTGTCCCCCTCCAAGGCATCCCTGACTATGAAGTGGAACTTGTGTGCCACACAGTGGATGCCAACAAAGTTGACATCACGGACCACCTTGGCCATATTGGCCCCATTGTCAGTGACCATGAACCTGCAGGTGAGCTTGCCCTGCCTAACAAGCTACCCCTGCACCAAGCAGTTCACGGCCCTCATGATCTCAGTGGCCATGTGGGAGTAATTGATGACCTCGGCTTGAAGGAGAGCCTACCAACAGCCTGACTGGCTACATCAGTGCTCTGTGAGGGAGAGATAGGTATGATCACCACTCCGGCTGCTCCAGATGTCTGAGGTGAAATGCAAGGCCACCTGCAGACCAGCCTTGTGCAGCTCCTCCTTCAAGTACTCCCTGCATGCCTCATACTGGGAGGGCACCATCATCCTGCTGAAGGTGGTACATAGAAGCACTTGGTAGGATGGGGTCATGAATGCCATGAGTGGCTTGAACCCTGGCTGCTTAACTAGGGAGAAGGGCTGGCCATCCAGAGCAAGCATCTCCCCGATGCTCTGGGTTATGTCACTTGCCTATGCAATGTGTCCCACTTTTTGTCCACCTTTGGCCCACTATTCCAGGGTGGCCTGCCTCTGCTTCTTGGGGATGCAGTCTTTGGAGCCAGAGGGGGACTTCTTTTTGGGTATACTCCCACTGGTGCCAGGCTGAGGAGGAGCAAGGGGTGGTGCCTCCTGAGATGCATCAGTATCCCCATAATGCTGAAGTGTTTCACCTTCTTGCCCTGGCTGGTCTTACATCAGCAGTGCAAGCAGATAGCATATGTGGGATTATCTGGGATTATCTGCCACTTCATAATGATCCCACACCATGCTACCTGCTCTCTTCTGGGGTGCGGGTGCAGATCCTACCTGATCCCCCTTCTCAGCAGGCAGAGGCACAGCAACAGGAGGAGCTGACTAGGCTGAGCCACTTGCCTCCACAACCTCAACGTCAACTTCCTCCATACTCCCTTCTGGGGAAGGACACCTGGCTTTAGGGGAACTTGGAGGGGAGTGAAGCAGAAACTTAGATTCCTCCTCGATCTCCAGAATTTCTGTTGCTAGGGCACTTGGGTCTCCTGCTTCCAGATCCAGCTCCTCCTCTGGCACTGGAAGGCTCAGGCTGGGAACTGAATGGGGGTGGAGGAGACTGTCATGCTGGTGCTGCTTGCCATGCTGATGGTACTGGGGGGTATTAATAGCTGGTGTTATTGGAGGGGGTGCAGATGCAGGCACTGGCCCTAACTCCTTGCTGCCACTAGCACCAGAAGCCTCATGCCTGCTAGTGCTAGGAAAGAAGATGCACCTAAGTTTGGGGGAGGGGGAACTTACAGCGCTCTCTCTGCCCTCTCTGGCCAGAAGACCTGGCACTTACCTTTCCAGCATGCTTCATATTTCATATGCTAGAAAAAATGTGTCTGTGTGAGTGTGTGTGTGTAATGTATGTGTAGTGCTTTCCTGTAGTGCCCGGTGATGAGACACTGCCAGGCAAAGCACTGCGCTTTTTTTCATTTGGGGAAGAACAAATAACAGGATTTTTGAGGAAGAAGGAGTTGCAAGGGATAACAATAGGGAGTGTAGGCAAGGGTAAATAGGAAAGGATTGACTACCACTTGGTACCAAGGCACTACCAAGCTGCAAGCTTACAGGTGCTGCTCTCTGCAGCTGCTCCCATTGCTACACAGACACAGCTGCAAAATGGCAGAGAGCAGTGCACAAATAGCCTTTTATGGTGCGTCTCTGTCCCTCCCCCAGAGCACTGATATTGGAAGGGATCTCAGGGACAAATTGTTGTCACTGTCCAACTACAGATGTCAATATCACAGCAGTCCTGCCCCGCCCCGCCCCGCCCCTCCCCTCCCCTCCTCTCCCCCGTCTTAGTTTCTTTTTCCCTGCATGCCCGCCTCCAAAACAAGCTGAACCATCTGAAACATTTCCAGAACATTTTGGATGGATCTGTTTAGTTTTGGAGCTGTTTTGGAGCCTTCCATTTCATTTCTGATTTGGTGTTTCAGTCACCGAAACGTCCAAGTCCAAAACTAAATGAAACAGCTGCTGAAATTTTGTACAGCCCTACAAGTTAGCTCTGCTAGCCTACCATGTGTACTACAAGCAGAATAGTTATATTATCATGGCACTTCACTCAAGCTACTATACCCTACCCCTTGGTACCTGTACTAACTGAGTTGCTTCCAGAATCTGCACTTGCTTGCATAGTGCTATAATGCCATGCTATATAAAAGTACTTGGAATGGCAACTGATCACAATTATTTAACCTGAACATCCACACAGCACAACAGTTATTCCAAGCTGCTCATGACAGGTGCTTTTTTAAAAGAGAGCTTCCAAATCTAAAGGCTGCTTCATAGCATAGTTACTACTATTTACAGACCTTCTAAAATATTTTTTTCTGAACAGGCTCTGAAATGGAGGTGGTGGTGGGGTAGGAGTGGAGCATCACTAGCAGCATCTTATACAATGGACTGTGTTCCTGTGCTCCCCTGTTTTATGTATTTCTTCTCCTTTGAAGAAGGCATGGGGTGGGGGTAAGGACCCAGAAAGGAAACATAAAGTCCTTGAGATATAAAACAGTTTTATATCCAATATTTGCTAAAGGTTGAGTATTCATGTAATCAGAAAAAAACATCAACAGGATGCTCAGAGATTTTTCTGTAAAGTTTTGAGGAGCTCTGGGGTTGCTAGGCTGTTAAATGAAGAATATTTTCATATAGGTCTTAGTCTGAGCATACATGCATCACTCTGATTTCCTGCTTATGATGTCAGTGATCATTGTATTGTGTATTAAAGAATTACACTTTTTCTGAAATAAATCCGTTATCATATGTAAAATAATTCCAGTCAGGTAAGCTAGGAAGAGCAAAGTTCACCACAGCTTTTATTGCATGCAACAAGCAGCTACTTTCACTTCCAAGGACAAGAAAATTGGGAACAAGTTAACTGTATTCAACTCAACCAAGCAATCCTTTACAATTATATGCCTCTATGGTGATGTAAGCTCCTGCCTTCAGGATGTGAAATCAAAGCTAACAGCTTGAAACACTGCCGCTGATCAACCAGTCTTCTGTTCCAAAACAAAAGAACCTAATCTATTTTGTTTCCTCTAATGTGTTATTAGGTGGGTTTCAGGCAACATTTTTTTTATCTACCGTTATTAACAGATTTGAATGTAAGGAATATATCTTTCCAACTGGGTTACAATTATAGTGCACAACATGTTTATTTATGAAAATACATATGAACTATACAAAACCTACTTTACTTCTTTACCATAGGATATACTTCCTTAATTTTTTTCTGGCCAACGACTGGTTTAATCTGGAACCCAAACTTTTTTCTGAAGTTCAAAGTATTAAAATCCTACCCTAGGGCTTCTATACATGGAAAAAAATATTTTATTCTTCAGCATTTTATATGTATTATTTTTTATAACTAAACAAAATGTTTAGTTGTTTTTATTGTGGACTCCAAAAGGTGACTTCAGTAAATTGAAATATTAAAATTTTAGTTTTAAGTATTTCTAAATAAAGTTTAATGAAGCCCCAGTTGGTTTCTGTAGTTCTTATCACCAAAGCTTTTCATATTACTTTCTGGACTATAAAATAGGAAATCTGTAACTGAAATTTCTGCAGAAAACTATTTAAAAAAATTAGGGAATGTTGGTAGATGTTGTTTTCCAGGAAAAAATAGTCTTACGTGATGCCTTATACCATTTTGAAGGGATATTTTAGGAATATTTTACTAGAAATGAACTTGTTAGCACAGTTTGTATGGATACATTCTGCTCTGTTTGAAAGAGCAAGCAATATCGGAGAACAGATGATATTGAAAAAATAGATGTCTTTGCCCACCCAAAGCCAGTAATAACATGTGGATCTTAATAGACTGAGTTCAGTTTGAGCCTTTCTAGTGACAGTACTAAACATTTTTACTTGTTGATAAGGTTGTCAAAAATGCTAATGGTTGCTGTTATACTAAAGCGGTGTTTGGTAAGTTTCTTGGATGAAATATTTATCAGTCTGTTGAGTACCCAGTTTTGTTGTTGTTGTTAAATAATTTTAAACACTAGCTATTGCACTGAAAGTGTTCCATCTATCTAGATTCTACAGCATTAATCCATATCTGTTCAAACTATTTTTTTTACATATTGTCTTGGTGTTCTTCATGTAACATTCACAAATTTGTGGGAATTCTATATCCAGAATGAATAGAAAATATATCATTGGGATTTTAAGTATTTGTAACACCTTTGAAATATATATCAAAACCAAGAAATTTTCCCTTCTCTTGACTTGAAAACTCTGAACTCTGTTAAGAAAAGATTAATGCAGTGTACGCAAGGGTGTTTTTTTAAACATGCCTACCGTATGTGCTCAAATCACTCACGAGAGCTTCTCAGTGCGGCCAGTAATTAGTGATGAAGTAATCAAATCCAGTGAATAAAGATCTAAGAAAATAGAGCATCAGTTTTGAATGAACAAAATTAAACAATCCATTATCACACATGCAGGCCAAAAAGACTGTTGCAAAGTCTGGTCTCCATAGCTTATTTTCTATATATCATCCTATTTTGGCTCTAACCACATTTTATTTGGGTACTACATAACTTATTTGAGCGTTGCAAGATAATTGTTTCATCACACTTACGTAGGGTGGATTAAAATGGATTGTATCCTGTTAAATAGGACTTTTGTAATTCAAAAGCTATTAACTAAAAGCAATTTAAAAATGCAGCGCATAAGAAAGATTTTCTTGGATTCAGAACAGAATGTTGCAGGAGCTAAAGTATATGCCCAAACATACAGAATATCCTTGTTTGCATATAAACTACACAAGACACTTCGGCAGCTTGGTAGCAGTTTTGCATGCAGTTTTGGACTTGATCTCTCCTTTATTTCATAGACCTTAGGGGCTGGAAGGGAGCACCCTGCACTTCCTACATTGAAGGACATCAAGTTTTGGTTCGCCCACCTTGCTAGCGTGTCCAGGTCAGCCTGTAACCCCAGTCTGTCTTCCAGTGTGGACACTGTTGAAAATAAGGCAGGTTAACAGTACTCCCCTTTTCTGCCACCCTGGTGTCAGAGAATAGAAGGCTCTGTCCAGAATAGGGCAGAACAAGAAATCCTAAAGCCCTTTTAAAAATAGTCTTCTTCTTTCTTCCTCAATGTTCATGAGATATGGAGGAAATAGTATACAGAGAAAAGGAAGAGAGGGCCCTTTTTTTTTTTCATGAGCATAAAGAGAGCAAGTTGCTTTTGGATAATGGGTATTAGAAGAGGGCCATATTTCTGGGCCTCATTGTGAGAGCAGTCAGGTTTTCTTTTAGGAACTGGGCAGGAATCTTTCCCTCATTGTTACATTCTCCTGGGAGAGGTGGGAGATAGAGAGAGGGGGTTATTCCCACCTCTGCCCCCAGGGGACCGCAACACGGTCTGCTTGTCTTGACTGCTGGTCACTGCCTGCAGGGAGTGAGTGATGGGATAAGCCCCCTTCTGCCCTCTGTGGCAGACGCTGGAGGAAGTGGGGGGGGGGAATACTTCCGTCTCTACTCTGCTGCCTAAGGGGGTCCTGCTGGTTGGCCTCTGGCCCTGTCTTCACTCCTGGAGTGGGGGGACTGACCCTGACGGGGCTACAGGCCCTGTCATGGTGTCCTGAAGCACAAGACTCTTCCTTGCCAGGGGGTCATGCTGTGGGGTGGTCAGAGCTGCTGTGGACTGCACAAAGTCAATGGTGACAACAGTAGTGGGGTTTGGAGGGCTATGGCCCCCTGGGAGCTCCGGTGCCACCTCCCACCCCACCAGGTCTGTAGCTGTTCTGGCCACAACTCACCCTTCCCCCCCCCAACCCCTACCAGGAAGTGACCTGCACTTCCCAGGCACCAGGACAGGGGCTGCTGCCCCATCAGGGTCCTGCTGCCTTGCTGCTCCAGGGGCAGGGTCCAGCCAGAGCCCACCTGGCAGGGCCGCTTAAGCTGGGGGGCTCAGGGAGAGGGATTATCCCCCCAACCCTCCGGTATGTGGCAGAAGGTGTAAGAGGGGGCTTATTCCACTGCTTGGCCCCACACAATGACTGAGCAACAGCAGCAGTGAGGGAGGGAGAACCTGGCTGCGGTCCCTCAGAGACAGTGGGGGTAGACGAGGGAATAGCCCCCCTCCCTGTCCCTCCTGCCTCAGGGGCCATGCTGGCCAGTGTCTGGCTGTCCCCCAGCTCCACTGCTGCAGCACTGAGGGAGGAGCACCTGGCAAACCCTGGACCAAGTCCGTACTGGTGGGACAGGGAGGGGGAAATTAAAACACTTGGACATCTATCTTGTTGGGATCATTTGACCCCAGCTGACTTTGCTCTTTGGCCAGGGCTTGACCTGATGACCTTGCAAGGTCACCTCCAGCCATAATGTCTATGAAATCTATGAAACCCCCTCCCTGGCCAGCTCACTCTAAGATACTGCTGGGGCTGGCCCCATGCCCCTACCAGCACAGCTTCTCTGTAGCCAAGGGCTGCTGTAGCACTCCCCCCCCACCAGCTCCTGACCTGAGTCACAGCAGGCATGTGCCTACATTTCATGAATGTCTGTTCACTTGCAAATTGATTCAATCTAAGCAGGTTAGAATAACCTGCAAAGATTGAATCAATTCAGGCTCTGGCTATTTGAATGTCTGTCCCTAGCCTTAAAGAAGTTTGGAATAGAGTTTGAGACACCTACTGACTGATATAGAAAATTTTCCCCCCATACCCTTAATTGCTGTAGGAGGATTTAGCAGAAGTATTTGCATCAAAGTAAAAATTTGGGGGGCTTAATCTTCTCCCACATAGTATGAACTAATGAAAGAAATGTGACCTGCATTGAATGAGTATCCCAATTGCATTAAAAAGGTAAACATTAACTCATGGCATAGAAAATAATGCTCTTTCTCTAATGCACTTTCTAATGTAATAGCAACACCAATTGAGAATTACCTACCAAATCTCCTCTTCCCCATCCAGCTGAAGACAACTGCCTTCAAAAAAAGAAACTCATGACCTATACATTGATTGCAGCACTGTGCAAATTGTGATTCTTGCAAGAATATGGGGACTCTCTTAATTATCTATGTTTGATTGTGATGTTTTCTCAGTGGTTGGCAGCAGCTTCAAAATATAACTGGCTAGAATCCCAGATACACAAGTATATTGTATGGACCCAAAAGACTGAAATCTCTACATGTGTTTGTATTATATAAACTACTTGTTATCACTAAGAGAACACAATATAAATCCTATAATTTTTGCATAAATATAAGTAACCTTATCATTGAAATGAGTTGAGCCAGAGTTTACTATAAGATAGAGTACATTCCAACATGCACAGATCCTGTTGGTAACAGATTTTATCTCCTAAAGTTCCCAGGACTATTGTAATGAATTGTTGGTTTCACAGATTAAGCTGGTTGCTTTCAGACTATTATTGTATAAGCATTTTTAGAGGAGATTTGAGCCCCTTTTCCTAAATGCTGGAAGCTAGTCTTAAAAATAACCATCTGTTCAGTTTCCCCCTTGCTGCATGAAGAACTCTTTTACTCCTAGAATCAGGAAGCTGTTTCATCTAGGTCTAGTGCCCTCCTTAATTTTGCTTGAGGTAAGTCAGTATAACAGCTTGACAGAAGCGAATGTTCTTTTGTACAGATTCAGAGGCATTTGGAGGTATCAGTTACATCTGCCAACTAAGCTTCCTGCACCATATCAGGGTTTTGACTGAGCAGACTCAAGTTTCAACTGTAATAATATTGGAAAGACAGAGAAGTTGCTTGAACCAAGGCTTATGGTGAAATTACACATTACCCTTTGATTATACTAAGTGTATGGAATATTAACCTGTGTTAAAGTTAAAATGTGCTGTAAACAGTTGCATGTTAATTGTTAATAGCATTTCTTGCTTCCAAAGTTCTGACTTGCCAGTAGAGGGCTGATAAGCAGGGGCATAGCTAAGAGACAGGACACCTGGGCTCTATTCCTCATCTGGGTGTGGGGAAGGGTATTGGGATGTATGCATCCTGGGATGCTAGCGGACTGCAAATTGCTTGATTTATCTCCATGGAACCAAGTGAAGTTATCCTAATATGAGCTAGACACAGGTCAGAGTTAACCCCAACCTGAAGTTGTGTAACTTTGAGATGCTCAGAGAATACTAACATGAGTTAATGAGCATTAACATGTAGACACTTGCATTTGAAGTACCCTTAATATGGTAAGGCACATATTTACATATTTACATAGTTACATATTATAAGTCATATGTAACTTCACATTTAGTCTGCCAGGTTGTACTAAGTCCTGTTCTGTATAAAAAAAAAAATCAATCCTGCATACTCTTCCTTTTCACCAGCATTCTATACATAAACTTGGACATAAGGGAATACTGAAGGGTGGCACTGAATTAATAAGTTCTCTGGGCATCCAACTGGACTTGATCCTACATCTACACCCTTCATTCACTGGTAGTTTATTAGCCTGTAGATATAGTTACCAGAGTTAACATTTGTTAATCCTGGGGTAACACGGTCATTTGTAAGGAGTTCATAATTGGTGCTTGGAGACAAGAAAAATTGAGATTGGGGGAAGGAACAGCTATAAGAAACAAAGATACAACAAGTTTTGGTTTGTTTTATTTTTTAATAATGCCCCAATTCTTTGTGCTGCTAACAGTATTTTCTTTCTTTCTTTTCCTGGGGTAACACAACTGCTTCTAAAGGATTTATGTGGGTGTAAAACTGATTCACTGTGTTGGAGAGCAGTTTCCAGTTTCTTTAAAAAAAAAAAAAAAGAAAAGATACTTGTATCATTATAAATATCTTGGACTATTAAAATTCAAAAGAAGATTTACTAAGGTGATTTGCTTGTTTTCTGTCCTCTTCAAGCACCAGTTATGAACCCTATGATCTCATTACAAATGGCCATGTTGCCCCAGGATTAACAACTGTTCACTCTGGTAACTATATCTACAGGCTAATAAACTACCAGTGAATGAAGGGTGTAGATGTAGGGTCAAGTCCAGCTGGACACCCAGATAATTTATTAATTTACTTGATTCATGTAATTAATCATTCTCATTTTTATATAAAGCTTAATATATTGGTTTTCATAAAATAGCCAATATTGTTGTGATTGGATGGGAAATGGAGCTCTTCATGAATTTTGTTTCATCAGTGCAGAAAATTTAGATTTTTCATTGAAAAAAGATTTCAACCAGGAGATTCTGGATAACCCACTTTCAATCAAAAAGCTAGTTTAACAAAAAGTATTTTATCAGCCCTAGTTTCAAAATAGTGTGTGAAAGGAATGTGTCAATCCAACTAAATAATGTTTTTTCTTCTTTTTTTCCATGCATACATGTATGCATGTGCACACATGCATATGTCTTTAATTTTATGAAAACATTACTATTTATATTTAGCTTGTAGATAAGTTTTATTTTATTCCACCACCAACTGTGGTAACTTCACTGGTTTTCTGTTCCAGTGGCACCATCTTTTTAGATATTCCAATACATTTTTTTTTCCATTTTGGCATGCAAGGGGCTTGAATATTACCCATCACACTCAGAATGTGAATTGACTATGACAGTGGTGGATATCTGAGGCAATATCTTTTAGAGAATTAAGAGTAACAGTATGAGGGTCATTGGTGGCAACAGGTAGATTGTGCTGAGGCAGTTTTCCTCAGCATACTATGAAATTACCTAGTTCCTTTGAATTTCACTCTGATAAGAGCTGCATCTTTGTTTCTGACTATCATGAATGAGCAGAAGGCATTGATTAAATTCCTCTCAACTAATCTGAAATTTCAAACAGCGGATTAGGTTGTTGTTGGAGAGGTAAATAATTCCCTCTTCCCATACTAAATTCACCCAACTGTATGCATTTCTCCACTGTTACAGAGAGCTGTGCTTCTATACAGCAGGCTAATACAGTTCCACTTAATTTTAATGGGATGGCACAGAGCAGGGTTAGCAGTATCAGAGTGGTAGGAGACCAACTCTTTGGGAAGTGCTGTGCTGAGGTTGAAGATGGGTAAAAATGGTGAATTTGCCAAGTTGTAGCTCACAGGAACCTGAAGGTTGTTGTGCAGATTGCTGTGCTGTGCACCTGTCTGATAACAGAGCTTCAATCAAGCTCAGGACTTCTTAGGGTTTGTTTGTTTGTTTGTTTTTATGGACTGTCCATAACTTTACAGACAGTTGGCAAACCTGCCTGAAAGATAGAATATGATTCTTTTCCACTAAGTGGATATCTTCTCACCTAGCCTAACACCCTGTAATTGAGCTTAACATGGAGAACAAGGATATGACCATTGGAGCAGGAGTTTTAACAAAAAAATGTTGTTTCATGAGGAAGAAAAAAACCCTGTTGTAGAAATGTATATGATTTTGATGGAGATTCTGTTGGGATAGCATGGAATTTGAAACTATAAGCGAGAATGAGAGATGTTTGCACCCACTATAGAATCATAGAATCATAGGAAGTTAGAGTTGGAAGGGACCTCAGGAGGTCACCTAGTCCAACCCCTTGCTCAAAACAGGACCATCCCCAACTAGATCATTCCACCCGTGGCTTTGTTGAGCCAGGCCTTAAAAACTTCCAAGGATGAAGATTCCACCACATCTCTAGCTAACCTATTCCAGTGCTTTACCTCCCTCCTAGTGAGACAGTTTTCCCTAATATCCAACCTGAACTTCCCTTGAGACTATTGCTCCTTTTTCTGTCATCTGCCACCACTGAGAACAGTCTAGCTCCATTCTCTTTGGAACTACCCTTCAGGTAGTTAAAGGCTGCCATCATATCCGTCCTCAGTCTTCTCTTCTGCAGACTAAATAAACCCAGATTATTCAGGCTCTCCTCAAGTCATGTGCCCCAGACTCCTAAGCATTTTTGTTGCCCTCAAGTGGTCTGTCTCCAACTTGTCCACATCCTTTCAGTATTGGGGAGGAGGGGCAAAACTGGACACAGTACTCCAAATGTGGCTTCACCAGTGTAGAATAGAGGGGGACAATTATTTCCCTCGATCTGCTGGTAACTCTCCTACTAATCTAGCCCAGTATCCAGTATACCATTAGTCTTTTCATAACAAGGACACACTGTTGGCTCATATTCTGCTTACTGCCTACTGTAACCCCAGACCCTTTCTGCAGAGCTGCTGCTTAGCCAGTTGGTCCCAATACTGTAGCAATGCATGGGATTCTTATGTCATGTGTGCAGGAGTTTGCAGTTTTTGTTGTTGAATCTCGTGATTTCTTTTGGTCCTATTCTCCAATTTGTCTAGGTCACTGTGAATCCTAGCCCTACCCTCCTATGTATCTACTACTCCCCACAGCTTGGTGTCAACCTTGCTGAGGGTGCAGTCCATCCCATCTTCCAGATCATTAATAAAATTTTTGAACAAAACTGACCTCAGGACGGACACCTGGGGCACTCCAGTTGATACCAGCTGCCAACTAGACCTCAAGCCATTGATCATTATCTGTTGAGCATGACAATTCATCCAGCTTTCTATCCACTGTACAGTCCATTCATCTTTCCCATACTTCCTTAGCTTGCTTGCAAGAATGCTGTGGAAGACTATATCCAAAGCCTTGGTAAAGTCAAGGTATATCACATCTACTACTTCCCCCACATCCACAGAGACAGTCATCCCATCATAGAAGGCAATCAAATTGGTCAGGCATGGCTTGCCCTTGGTGAATCCATGCTTTTTGTTCCTGATCACTTCCTTCTTGTCCAAGTGCTTAGAAATGGATTTCTTGAGGACCTGTTCCATGATTTTTTCCAGGGACTGAGGTGAGACTGACTGGTCTGTAGTTTTCTAAATCCACCCTCCCATCTTTCTTGAAGATAGACACTATATCTGCCCTTTTCTACTTGTCCTGGACCTCCCCTGATCACCAGGAGTTCTCAAACACAATGGCCATTAGCTCTTCAATAACATCAGCCAACTCCGTCAGCACTCTTTGATGCATCTTGTCTGGCTCCATGGACTTGTACACATTTGGCTTTCCTAAATAGTCCCTAACCTGGTATTTCACCACTAAGGGCTGTTTACCTTCTCCCCAGACTGTGCTGCCCACTGCAGTAGTCTGAGAGCTGACCATGCCTGTGAAGACCAAGGTGAAAAAGATGCTGACTACTCCAGTCTTTTCCACATCATCTGTCACTAGCCTCCCTCCCTGCTTCAGTAAGGGACCCACACTTTCCTTGATCTTTCATATCCCTTGCTAGTTGCAACTGCAGTTGTGTTTTGGCCCCTGATTTCATATCATATCTGATTCATCCCTGCATGCCTGAGCAACACTCTTATACTTCTCTCCAATCCTTTGTCCAAGTGTCCACTGCTTGTAAGCTTCCTTTTTGTGTTTTATCTCACAATACAGTTCCCTGCTAAGCCAAGACGGTCTTTTGCCATACTGGCTAGTTTTTCTCCGCATCAAGTTGGTTCATTCCTATAATCTCAGGAATGCTTCTTTAAAGTACAGCCTGCTCTCCTGGACTCCTTTCCTGCAGAGGGAACTCCAAGGGGATTCTGCCCATCAGTTCCCTGAGGGAGTCAAAGTCTGCTTTTACGAAGTCCAGGGTCCATACTCTGCTGTTTCTTCCTTTTGTCATAATCCTTAACTCAATCATCTTGGACTCACTGCTGCCCAAATTACCATCCACTTCTACACCCCCCACCAATTCTTCCCTTTTTTGCGCATAACAAGTCAAGATGAGCATGGCCCCTAGCTGGTCTTTCCAACACTTGCATAAGGAAGTTGTCTCCAACACTTTCAAAAAAATTCCTAGATTTCCTTTGCACTGCTTCATCAGTGACTTAGACAAGGGAGTGAAGTGTACTCTGTCCAAGTTTGCAGATGAGGGGAGAAGTAGACACACCGGAGGGCAGGGAACAACTACAAGCAGACCTGGACAGGTTGGACAAATGGGCAGAAAACAACAGAATGCAATTCGACAAGGAAAAATGCAAAGTGCTGCACCTAGGGAGGAAAAATGTCCAGCATATGACCTGCTTGGTGGAACGGAAGTGGAAAGGGATCTTGGAGTCCTAGTGGACTCCAAGATGAACGTGAGTCATCAGTGTGACAAAGCCATCAGAAATGCTAATGGCACTTTATCGTGCATCAGCAGATGCATGACGAACAGATCCAAGGAGGTGATACTTCCCTTCTATTGGGCGCTGGTCAGACTGCAGTTGGAATACTGCATTCAATTTTGGAAGCCACACTTCAAGAGAGACGTGGATAACCTGGAGAGGGTCCAGAGAAGGGCCACTCGTATGGTTAAGGACGTGTAGGCCAAGCCCTATGAGGAGAGAATGGGGCACCTGGACTTCTTCAGCCTCCGCAAGAGAAGGTTGAGAGGCGACCTTGTGGCTGCCTATAAGTTCATCACGGGGGCACAGAAGGGAATTGGTGAGGTTTTATTCACCAAGGTGCCCCCGGGGGTTACAAGAAATAATGGCCATAAGCTAGCAGAGAGCAGATTTAGACTAGACATTAGGAAGAACTTCTTCACAGTTCGAGTGGCCAAGGTCTGGAATGGGTTCCCAAGGGAGGTGGTGCTCTCCCCTACCCTGGGGGTCTTCAAGAGGAGGTTAGATAGGCATCTAGCTGGGGTCATCTAGACCCAGCATTCTTTCCTGCCTATTCAGGGGGTTGGACTCGATGATCATTGAGGTCCCTTCCAACCCTAGAATCTATGAATCTATGCTATATTGCCCTCCCAACAGATGTTAGGATGACTGAAGTCCCCTTTGAAAACCAGGGCCTATAATCTGGAAACTTCTGCTAGTTGTCTGAAGAAAGCCTGTTCTACCTCATCCTGCTGGTCTGCTGGTCTATAGCAGACAGTAGTAGAATGGTTTAAAATATAGGAAATGTAGGTTTAATCTTATGTATCCCAATTTGTCCTATGAAGTCTGTATACTGAAATACTCAAATTATTAATACAAAGTAGAGCAGCTCAGTGATATGCCAAGGAGAGGGAGGGGTAAGGGGAGGGGAGGAGAGACTGATTTGACCTATATAGAGAATGTATACATAGATATACAGGCATCCCACATCTTATGCGTGGGTTATGTTCTAAAGGCAGCGCGTAAAAGCAAAAATTGTGTATAGTGAAATTGCATATTACCGTGCCAGCAGTGACTGCCTCTGCTTCCAAAACCTCCCTCTGCCACCACGGAGCTGTACTTAGAGCTGTGCGGCTGGCAGCAGCGGCACAGTGCGGGGTGGTGGTGGGGATGGCTGCATGCCGCCTGACAACCACCACGCCTGGTGGTTGGCCACACAGCTCTGGGCATGGCTCCATGGTGGCGGTGGGAGGTTTTGGAGGCAGAGGCAGTCACTGGTGGTAGCATGGTGGTGGCCGGGCCTCCAGGTAAGTGGCAGCACCACGTGCAGAGTAAAGCCCTGCCCCCCCTCCCCACCTGCGTATAGTTGAATTTGCGCAAATTAAATGCGCATATAATGCGACATGTCTGTATATTGTTTTAAGCATGAGAGAACTTAAGTCACTTCATAATATTATTAGGGTCATGTGCAGTATTTAAACCAGTCTTTTTCAGCCAGGGTTCCACAGCACTCTGGATGCCTTGAGATCCTTTCAAGGGTGTTGTGGGGTGCCACATAATGTTAGCACTGTTAGGTGCACAAATATGATTCACATGCTAAACCCAGAGATATTCAAGTAGGAAGTCACAGTGTTAAAAATATTCTGACCCCTTTTGGTTTTTCTGAGTTTTTTTGCAAGAGAAGAACTGCTGAATTATTTTTCCAAATGAAAATAACAAGCAAAACTGAAGAACTGGAATTTTCTGAGTCTTGCCTTGAGACTATCAATATGTTCCTTGAGCTTATCAAGGAGTGCCTTGGAGCTTTTGTTCAAATAACTTAGACATTAGTAGCAATCGTATGATACCCAGTATTATAACATTAGTACATAAACTTTAACTTCTCATGGGTATCTTAAAAGAATTATCATTTTCAAGGTTGTTGGAACATCCATCCAGGCTTCCCATTCCTATCAGCCCATTGTTAACTAAAGCCCTGATTCTGCAAGGGCCCCACCTATATCTAGGTCATTTAGATGTTTGCAAGGAAGAGTCTTAGTTCTTCTATAATAGTTCTGATCAGTCAAATAAAAAAAATGGTTTGGTTTGCAACAGTTTATTGATTGCTAATAGCACTACATCAGTTTAACAAAATTTTGCACAAGCTCATTAAAGCTGAAAAAATATTTTTTTCTTTTTCTGTGCTTCAAAGAAAAACACTTTACACATTTTTTTTTAATTACTTACTTTTTTAAGTGCTAATGTAGCCTTAACATTGAGTTAATATGGTGCAGAACAAGTAACTTTGAAAGCAACTGGTGTCCCAGAGGACAGCTGAGTACAAAAAAGATTAAAAGATTTTGTGAAAGTAATTTATTATAATGTATGCTTAAGATAATTTAATAAAGGACACAAAGTTTTCCTGAAATGAAATTCTTTGAACAATTTACAGTGCTGAAGATGGACACAAACATAATAAACTCTGCCATAGAATAACAAATTTTGTTTTTTCTTTCACATATCACTGAAAGTGGTACTGTACCCATGCATGGGAGTTTTTGTTTATTTCAGTGGCTTTTGGATAAGATTCTTTGTCACTGTGTACGATAGAAGAAAGGAGTGTTACTTGAGATAAAGAGCAAATGGATGAGCTGACCAAACAATCTGATTGTTGAGCAATAACAACAGTACTTTAAATTTCCAACCGTTCAAAAAATGGGAAAGGAAAAATACCAAACAAAGAGTTGAGAGTTAGAATCTCAACACTTTTATACACGCTTTAGTGCACTCTGATTAGAATGCATTGGAGCAGATTCAATTAATTGAGGTTGCTGGAGCATTCTAATCAGAACGCTCCAGCATGCTGTACTGTCTCATGTATTCAGCACCCCACATTTCAAAATGGCATCAGGGGCACTTCTTAGATTCATAAATTGCTAACAAACGGTGTGTGCCGGTGTTACATTTAGATTGACCTAACTAGAGTTAGGACGATCTAAAATGCCAATCTATGCAAAGGTTCAAGGAGGTTAAATTGGGCAAAGAATGGCAGGCCTGATCTAAATTAGTTCACCCAAGGAGGTGAGCTAAGTTAGAGTGAAAACAAGTTGACCCAATCTAATTAACATCTGCAAATGTTCAGAGTGCAGCACCAAGGCTGAGGAAGCCCACCCGCTTGCTCCAATGCAGGACTACACTCTTTCTAACCCCCGTTTGGCTATTTTTACCCCTTCGCACCCCTGGACAGACAACCACCCCCTCCAATCCTGCCAGCTCCCCACCCCATGGACCATCCCAGCCTCTCCAATCCTGCCTAGCTCTCAGCACCAGTGAATGTTTGCACATGCTGCTCCTGATCTACAATCAAGTAGCTTCAAGTGAACTGCATGATCATAGCCTGGATGAGCTGAATGTCTGCATGTACCTAAAGATAGGAATTTGTTCATTATTAGAAATTGCTTCAGTGCATTATGAGAGCAAATGTAAGTCTGTGATTGGTGTCATACTGTTCACTGTAATAATTCAGTTGATATTCAAATTCAATATTCAAGCTGCATGATTGGTCATTTAATCAGATGATATATTTTTCTATGGAGTCTTGGGGCATGTGTAGACAAAACGGGGTCCCTAAACTGAAGTGGTGGGTTTTTAAAAAACACGGCTTCAATTTACGGCCCTTTAAAACCCTGTGTCGTGCACATGCCCAAATTTTTCTGCATCTCCAGCTGTGGGGGAGGGAGGCCAGCTGCCAGTGGGTGGCATGGTCCCTGGGCTGTGGGGGTAGGGGCTGGGGCTTCCCTCTGCAGCACCAGTGGACCATCCCCAGGTGGCACCCATCTGCAGGCATCCAGCTCAGGCAGTCCTGGGGGGCATTGCAACCATGGGGGGGAAGCACCAGGCATCAATGCAGCTCAGGTAGGCTCCAGGGGAAGAAAAAAAAAAAAAAAAGATCAGGCTCGCCTCTTTTCTTGGGTGGAGCTGCCTTCCCAGGCTGCTGTCAGGCTGCCTGCACGGGCTTTCTACAGAGCTCCTGAGCTACATGGAGCCCAGTGCTTCTCTCTGCAGCTGTAAGGCACCAAACTAAAACTCATCAGAAGAGTTTTAGTTTGCTGCACCCCAAGTCATTTAAGGTGCATTACACCACCAAGTTTGCTACAGCAGCTGGAATTACTATGCAATACTCTGCCAATGCGTGCAAACACCAACACCATTAAAACAGTGCAAAAGCATTTAACCTGCTTTAAAGTGTCATGCACATATGCCCTTGAGGTTTAAGAACTGGAGCGCCCATCTGTACGGGTAACTGCAGCATTCATACCTATAAAATTATAGCTAGGGAAATTTTAACAAAATGCACTCGGATTATTATAGCTGAATTTGGTTGGAGACTATATTATTGAAGCATGTGAGGCTGAACTGAGTTTAAAAAACATGCCTTTGTCCTTTTGATTAATTGCTGTAATGTCACAGCTGTCCTGAATGTTACTTGGTAGCTGATGTGTGAAGTTTCCCATCTCATAGGCTAACAAGTGCATTGATTTACATTTCCCACTTTCTATCACTGTCTCTCACCATTGACCTAAATTTCTGACCCTATCAGGGCAAAATCTTCCAATCTGAATGACTAAAATTAAGCACCTAAATAAGTGACCTGAATTTCAGAGGTACTAGCCTCCTACAGCTTCCTCTAAAGGCAAAAACATTTTCTGTAAAGACCCGTCTAAGCCTCAGGATTCTGACTGGGCAATATTAATATGCTCATAACGAAATTACATCTGTGTAACCATACCCTTCTGCTAGCATCTGATCAGGGCAATCTGCTATTAAGAAAAGTCAGTCTTCAGGGTACAAATTGTCTGGGTAAAGCAATATCTCAGGGACTGAGAGGATCTTTTATTCATGGGAGTACTGGGGTTTGTGTGAATAAATTACTTGTGTGAATTAAGCTTAAAACAGTAAACTAAAAGAATGTAATCAAGGCCAAAACTAAATGCAATTTATAATTTACATGCATGTTCATGAATAATTTGCACCACTGTTCACCCAGCTTTCATACTGACCATATGGGGTCATTGCCTAAATCCTAATGTGGTCTAAATGCTTTGCATGGGAAATTACTTTAGATAAGTCTCGTTGGATTACATCATGCCACAGAGCATGTTTAGGCAATTCTAGTGCATGGTGTAACAGGACTTGACACAATATATTTTCATGAAAAATGCCTCAGCATATTTTACCTTTCAGACAGCTAACTGCCATAAAGTGCTATAAACTGCATTTATAAACTGCTAACCTGAATTTCGTATGTGATTAGCAACCAGTTATCTCTCTCATATAAAGTTCTGAATGGCAGAAAGGGAGTGGGGGGGTATTTATGGTATAATTTTTTTTTTCATTGCAGGTGTTAAATTATTTTAACTAAATGCTATATTTCTTGGTTGAAGATAGGAACCAAAAGCTCAGGTCTGAACAATGACCACATTTGGAAAAGTTTAGGTCCAGGTCCAAAGTTGGCAGCCCAAATTAGTCATGAGTAAACCAGCACACATACAATGAGAATTTTCTTTTCATGTAAAAGTGCATTTAAAGTTTCTTTTCACATTTCAAAAGTTTAGTAAACTCATTGGACCTTGTTTATTGTGTTCACCTAAAAGTCTAAGGACTTGTCAGTACCAGAAGGTGAACAGCTAAAAAAACAAACAAACCCAAAAACTGTAAGAAGAAGGTCCTTGTAGAATTCTCTGTAGCCAGAAGAAAGAAATGCCATAAATGTCTTAGGACTTGTTCCCATCAATTTCCCAGTCTCATATCCCAAAACTCATGAGGTTCAGAAAATGTGCAAGCTCTTGGTTGCATATCTGCATTGGCTCTACTAATCTAAAGGTATTCCCTTCATGAGTCATGTTTAAAATCTTTCAAACATTACAACACAATAACCATGGTTACTGATGCTTACTATAAGCTGTCATCTTCTTCAAAATGTACATATTTCTCATAATAATTAAACTTGGAAGAATTTGTATGAAACAACTGAAGATTTTCCTTTTTGCAGATATTCAGACAATAAATATGACTTTATCAAATAGTTATTTTTCCTTAACATTCTACATTTAAAATAAATGTTGTAACACTAGGCAATACAAGCATGAAGAAGCATGCTGTTCTTGTCTGCTATGTGAAGGTTGAACCACTTCACAGCAATTATAAAAAGTAGGTTGCTTAAGGTAACATCACTAGATCTTCAGACTACATCAGAAAGAATGAACTCATCTAACGTTTTGAGCCAATTTATGAACACTTCAGTTAAATATTTAAAAGAAAGTCTTTTAATAAAAAATCACTTTCATGCAGTTGCTAGAATCCACCACAGAGGAATAACAGAGTAGGAAAGTTGACCTACTTTTCTACAAGATCTAAACTTTACCCTGACAAGAAACAATTGTTAAATATCTAAGAGCTGAAGAAACCACATTGTTAAAGGAAAGGAAGCATCCAGCTAAGCCAAATAATTTGCTTTTTCTGTCAAATGGCTTCATAAACCTACCAAAATTATCTGCTGCCTTTCATCTCCTTATTTCCATTTTTGCCTCTTTTATGTGCTTTTTTGCATTCGGTACAAACAGAGAATTCAAGGAAGAGGGAGGTTTTCTGAGATTCATAAGATCATTTGGAGATACTAAATGGATAGACACCACATATATGTCTGTTAGATCTTTTATTAGACATATTAGGCATAAAGAGGTGAAGTGTTATCTTAGGAAAATTGTAAGAGAATGTTATGGTTGTTCACAGTTTTGAGCTGCACAGCACTGAATTTCCATGTCTGGCAAGCGTGCCTGGGCAAACTATTTTAGCGCACTGTTTATTCATGACATGAAAAATGCATATTTAGTCCTGTAAATACTCATGAGATTATGTCAGATTTGCCAGATTGTTTCAGCAGAAAAAGAAATTGAGGGACAGGAGCTAAATACACAAAAAGAAAGGAGGGAAATGCAGTGCCACTCCCTTCTTTTTGATCAATATCTACTGGCTTGGGCTCTGACCCAAGATATGTGACACCTGGGTTCCCTTCTATGGCAGGAATGACTTGCAAGCCTCTCCTCTTTTTGGGAGAACACCTTAATCACTCTGACATGGGGTATTCTGAGGTAGTCTCCCACATTCTCTCCTTTTAATATTCTTCTCCTTTATTTTCAACAGTTTAATAAACCAGAGAGATTGTCACGTTCACTTGCAAGAGTTGTAAATCATTGGAATGCAATGACCTATTAAAGTTAAGCAGGCAAGGTTCTTTGGTAGATTTGATATCTTTTCTGCCTATGTCCTTAGACCAACACAGCTATAAGCAAATACTCTATTAAAGTTTGTACGTGTAAAGAGAAACCCGCACCTAAAAGGGAACATTACAATGCTGAAAAGGCACTTATCACATGCTAAACTGCTTGAACATGTTTCTGCCTGCATTTTAACCATACTTAGTAAGTGTTAGGTTAAGCGTGTCACACCACCCTGTCATGTGAGAGTCACTCTAGAAAGGGCTGGTGGTACTCTTGTGACAAGTGTGACACGTGGTTTAATTTCCCCATTGAAAGAGGAGTATCTGAACCTCCTTCCTCAATGAGTGTCATGATCATTAGACTACTGGGTAAAAAAGAAACAAAAGTATCACCTTGTTTTCCTGGCTGGTATGGTGAATTCTGCCTAGATCTATTTTTTTAATTTCAATTAGATGCCAGAAATGAAAACAATAATTAAAAAAAATGTTATAAGGAAAACAAAATGTTTATTTTGCCCTATTTTTCAAGCATTTTTGTTTCAGCAAGAACAACAACAACAAACACTTACTCTCCCTTTTGTTACTGTTGGCAGCGTTGCTATATTTTGGTGCACTTAACAAATTGAAAAATCAGATAATACAGCCCTACTAACAGAATTTAGGAACTCTCCATCCAACTAACTGTCCCCACTGGACAACCTATAGTTAGTGAAGAAAATTCACTATTTATAGCAAAAAATGCATTTATGATTTTTTTTTTGGAGGAGGAAGGAAATTCAGAAAATGTAGCACACAGTGACATTGAGAAGAAAAAAAGTCCAAAGTGAAAAACTAAACTAATAATTCAAACAGTATTTCTCCCAGAATCACTTTAAGTCCATTTGGACAGAAAAGCAAATCCACTTACAATTAATTTGGTTTGCAGTATGTTGTGGGCATGCTACCTTTGACCATTGACATTAGTGACCACTTTGTGATCACATCTTTGACCACAGACATCAGTGAATGTTGTATCAGGGCCAAAGAATATATTAATGTTCATAAAAAGAAACAGTTATTTATTGTGGTATATTTGCATATACATGGAAAACCTTTCCAAATTTGATGCAGCTGGCTTCAGTATGTGTCCAGTAATAAAACATGTGGACAGATTTAATTGTGGGCTCACTCCTGTGAGATACTAAGCAATTCTGGGTGATGCAGTTACTAAGAATTGACAATACTTAATTTATGAGATTCTTGTAGATTTTAGCCCCAAATGAATTTATAAACCTATATCTGAAGAATTTATGTAAGCTTCTCTTAATAGTTGTTTCCATTAGAGTTAGGAACTAGACAGTTTGGCCACAAGCTCTTTCTCCAATTTGTGCCATAATTGCACTTCGTGATTTCAGTTAATGAAGGGAAGTGATAAATATAATCCAAAAATGCACCCTAATTTAACAAAGGAGTCAAATAATGGCATGTAGCTGGCTGACTTCTAACAATATTGTGGATAGGCTATTGATAAATGGGAAATGTGTCTACACTCTTTTTTGTCTTAATTAGCTCAGGCCTTAGGGACGTAAGTTAATGGTTTTGAAATCTTATCTGTATTGTGGAAGTGACCTTTTTATAAAGTCTCTGTTAAGATGAGCTTGCAATACCTTAGTTTTAAACTTGCTTAAAGATGGTATGAAATGTAAAATATATTAGTTGTCTTTTTCAAATTGCTCATTATAATAAAATAATTTTCCAGTTTCGGTTGAGCTTTCCAGTGAACACATAGTATTCATTTTGGGTAGTACCACTATGATCTCTGTACAAATAAGACATGGCTCCAAATATTTAGTAAATCAGAATTCATTTGAGTTCATCATACATTTGTGAATCTTTTTGTAGTTTTAGTAATCAGGATACTTATTCTGGTGCTGGGTAAGAACATTCTTGTCTTACTTGGGTACCTTTAAACCGGTCAAAATAGCTGTTCTTTGGGGAAAACACGCACAAAATGTTCCATGTATCCTTAATTGTCTCAGCCTTCCCTTCGTGATCAAATAGGATGACATTTGGCTAGAAGCTAGGACTGGAATTCTCAAAGGGGTTCTTATATCCCCAAGGGTCATTGGCAATTCAGCAGGAGCTGGGCAATGAACTCCCTTAAACACCTTTTAGAGATCTAAGTCTGAGTAATTAAGGGATATATTTTCAAAGGAACAAAGGCCAGTTAGGCACCAAACTCCCATTGAATATCAATTAAATTTTATTCTTCTGACTTTTTTTCAGTGGAACTAGCAGCTGATTGCCCTTTTGTGCCTTTGAAAGTCTACTCTTACATGTGCCAACTAATATTTATCAATATAAAGTATTGTCACACAACCAGCAGGTCAGGACACATGGTGTGTGGAGCTCAGGCATCTACACATGTGTCTTATGGATAAAAGGACACTTTTATTTGATAACTAAAGGTTACAAACTTATAACTTAGATTATAGAAATCCTTAAAAACCCTTCATGTTTTAGAGGAATTATTTTAGAAAGGAAAATAAAATGATTTTCAGTTGGTTTTATTTGTTGATGGTTTGGGATGAAGAGGATAAATCCTATTTGAGGCTGACCTTGTGCCATTTGGAGTTGATAACAAAGGTTCCATTAACTTAAATTGTGTGGAAGCAGGTACTATATTGTTGCTGCAGTTTAACTGCATTCTGGAGGCAGGGTGAGATATAACTAAGTTTAGAATTGAGTATTGTGAAAAGCAAAACTGGTACAACAATGATTATTCTCACAACGTTAAATAAACAGACTCCCCCACATCTCACCCCACAAAACAGAGCTAGGAAAAGTAGACATGTTCATATCTGAGTGGGAAGGAACTCTTTACAAACTCAGGGTGCCTGAGGAAAAGCTGTTTTGAATTTGGGGGTGGGAAGGGGGGGGGGGGGGACTAGTCGAAACATTTGCCTCAGATTTCAACTCACCAATTGCATGTTATCTATCTACTGGCTTCCAGTGCAATTTCTGTTATTGCCCTCCTTGAAATACTGTGCAGTATTGTTCTGCATTATTAGATAACTTATATGCTTCACCCTAGGGGTAGCTGCATTTCAGTGCTGGGTGAAGTGAATCCTGGGTAGAATGCTTTATACGATGTATAGGAACAATTCATGTGACATAAACATAACATAATTCCATATTGCATCACTTTCTTATCTTTTTCCTGTGGCTTTTCCTGCTTGAGGAGTAAATAAGTACAGTGAGAGAACAGATAAATTTAATAATATTCATAGAAGCAACTTATTTCCATAGGCACAAATATGTGATGAGGCCAAATTAATAAAGGTTAGTTTCTTGGAATATTTTAGCTTTGTATATTGTATTTAACTATGCAATTAAATGTCACAATTCTAATTATTCTATTTAGAGAGCAGCTTTCTTAGGAAAAAGTTTAAACTATCAAAAACAAGAGAACAAACAATTCTATGTGTATTACTGGAAGACTCAGTAACAGCATTCTGTAGCTGTTAGAAATAAGTTCAGCATTGCCCTATAATGTGCTTCTAAAAATGCAGGTCCTTATCTCTAACGTAACTGAACATTTTTATCAACTGCTTTCAGGAATGCAGTTTGACCTGCATCTTTGCAGGGTCAGTGATTTTTGAACTTATTGATTTAATAAAGATTATAGTGGTAGAATGTATAATAGTAATACTCACCTAGACTTCACTTCTGACAGTATTAAAGGGAAAAATTATTAAACTTTATTGGAATAAAAAGATTTTTCAGGTAGATCAGTGTCAAGTGATTTCATAGAACTGCTCTCTGATCTATAATCCGTTCTGTAAATCTGCAGTTGCATGTTGTTTTAAATATGCAGACTCAAAAAGTTGTCAGTTTTTCTTGTGGAAGTCTACTGTAAATACTAACATAATTATAAAATAACCATTCAATCTCTAATTATAGTAGATGTCCAGGAATGCTCTGTAGAGTAAATGTACAATTTGTAAGGAGAGATGCTTTCAGGTTTCTGCATGTGGATAATGAAAGCAGGTGATTGTTGCAGTTTGTTGTTGACATTTCTTGTAAAAAATAAGTGTTGACACTCCTATAATGAAAATGCTGTTACTGCAAATCTGTCAGTTTAATGTTACCCCAGAGCTGCCTTGTAGGATTTCATTACCTATTACAGTAAATAATATTTTTGCTGTGAAAATGTGAAAAATAAGTTTTGGTAGACCACTTATCTTCTTTCAGTTAGCAATCAGTTTATTAAAGAAAGATCTTATGTAGAAGATAAGATGTATTCCATGTATTAGTATACCTAGATAAGCATTGTGTGAAAAATGAAATAAAGGCTTAGATAGGAAAAGAATCAAAAGTCACAAATGTACTAAGTGTACATACCAGAGGTCTGATTAAAGCAGGGGTGGGCAATCGCTTTGGCTGGAGGGCTGCTTAATGAGTTTTGGTGAGATGTTGAAGGATGCAATGGTAGTCCCACCCATTGACAGGTGCCCTGTCCCCCCGGTCGCCATCATGGAGCCAGAAGTCCCACCACATGATACCTGAACTTTGCCACCTAGAAGTCCCTCCCCTTGCCCCCAGAAGTACTCCTTTGGAGGAGGGGGGGAGGGTTCCAATTTGGAATCGTAGAAAAACCCAAATCATATACTAAAATCAAACATTTCCTATAACATATTTTAATTTTATTAAAAAAAAAGTTTGTCCTGGTTTATGTGTGTTTGTGTAGTGTATATAGTGATGATTGCATAATAGCGCAAACATAAAGTCTTACTCTTGCATAATGTGTGTAGAGTGTGTGGTTGGGGGGTGAGTATGTGTATATGGTGGGGTGTATTTGTGGGTAGGACTGTATAGGGTTTGTGATGGGGTGTGGCTGTGTTTGGGAGGGTTAGGATATGTTGAGGGGTGTGGGTTTATGTATATGTAGGAAGGTTGTGGGGATGTGGCCAGGGTGGAGGGTGTGAGGATCCCTCCCCATATGTCCCCCATGGTGCATAGCTGCCACTGCCAACAGAGGCAACAGCAGGCAGTGGGCCCTCAGGGTGCTTGTGGCCCATGCAGATGCATCCACCAGGCAGCATGTGACTCCAGCCAGTTCTGGGAGCTGCACGTAGTGGAAAGGAGTGGAACCAGGCAAGCCTACCTCTATCACAGGGGGGCTTCCCCCCAGTGGTGTGCGAGTCCCAGGAGCTCCACATGAGCCCCACACAATGGAAGTGGGCCAGCCTAACTCCATTCCTTGCCACCATCTGCACCTACCAGAACTGACTGGAGTCATGCACTGCCTGGTAGTAGTGCCTATGTGGGCCACAAGCACCCTGAGGGCCCACTGTCTACTGTTGGTGCTGCTGGCAGTAGGGACTGTGTGGCTTGGGGAGCACCCTTCATCACACCCCACAAATCCTGCCTACCCAAAGGCCTGCACTCTCGCTGCCTCACTGGCTATGGGCCCCAGGCTTTGCACTCCTGCCAGCCCCAGCCCCACGGTCCATGTTCCTGCCCAGCTGCAGCTTCCCTACTTGGTGCCTGGACTAAGTGCTGCAGCATGGACACGGGGAGGAGCCACAGGACACCAGGTCCCCTAGAAGCTGCAGTAGTGGAAGCAGCAACCCCACCCAGAAGCTTTGCATGCTGGCCAGTGCTGGGGCCCTGTCCCAGGAGGGTGGGAGTGAAGCGTGCAGCCTGGGCAGAATACAGTTAATTGGTGGATGCCCATGGGCTGGATGAAATTGCCTGGTGGGCCAGATTTGGCCCATGGGCTATGTTTTGCCCACCCCTGGATTAGAGCAATATGTTGTTTGATGTTAGGTATGAAAACTTAATTTGATTACAGAAAAATGTCAGAACTAATTTAATACCGAAAAATTAATCATTTACATTTCCTTTTAATTTATTCAGCACATAGTTGAACATCTTGAGTGCCTGCCATTCACAAATAGTCATTACATGCAGAACTTCATTGGTACACATGGATTTCTATAATGTTACACATTGTAATAATTTAGATGTTTATAAAATAAGCCAAGTCAGATCACATTTTAACATATATTAACATATTCTTCTATATGGTTTTAGTTACTAAATACTACAGTAAATTGGTTTCCTTTGATGAACTACTGCTCACCATGCTATATTGCTTCACCAAACCAGCTAAGGGACCCATTAAATTCAGTGGTGAGTCTTGTTTGACATTCCATAAATCCTTACAGGTACATTTCTTTATTACCTCTCTCTCAAAGAAGTACAAATAGAAGTGTCTGTTTTAATTTCTGTAGTTAGGTTGGAAGTTTAAGTTGTATTCTTCTCTCTTGAAGATTTTTCTCATGTAACTGTATGTCTGCATGTCAAAGTATCTGAATGTCAGTGATGAGTATATGATTCCAATATTTCCAAGAGCTGCCTGCCGCTATACATAATATCTTAGTCTTTCAGCAGAGGAGGGTTTGTCATTGTTGCTGTTGGAGTTCTCTGTTGGGCAAATTTTTTTTTTTATTAGTACTGCTTCTTCAGTAAGATCTCTGCACAATGGAACACGCAATTACTGTCTTTCCCACAGATCTCCTTGGAGGTATAGCATAGGCGAGGCATAAGGGGGTACAGGAGGGGCACTTGCCCCCTCTGAGAGTGCTGGTGCCCCCCTGACAGCAAGCACTCTGGCTGGTAGGGGGGGCATGGAGAGCACTAGTGCTTCCCCTGAAATTGGCTCTGCCAGTGACAAGTTGGCAGTAAAAGTGCCGTGCTGCACATGGAAGTGCTGGGACTTCTGCATGCTGTTGCTGGCATGCTTGGTAACCAACTGCTGGGTCCCCCCAACCTGGTCACCAGCTGGCCACTGGGGGGACCCCCCCACTTGTGGGCTGGCCACTAGGGGCAGGGGCAATGCATAGGGGGTGCACGTAAGTGCATGTGCACCCCCTGAGCATAGCAGTGCATCCCCTACAAACATGTCACCAACAGTGTTGGTGGTGCCTGCGGGCAGTCACCACTCTCCACCCTGCTGCTGATACCACTGGTGGCATCTATGGGTGGTCCACAATACCTGCTGACCACTGCTGATGCTGCCGATGGCACCTGTGGGTGGTCACTAACCCCTGGTCAGTGCATGTCACCCCTCCACTGCTGACAGCACCGGCAGCATCTGCAGGAGCTCTGCATGTACCGCCGCTGCACTTCTGCTACCACCGCCGCACTGCTGTGCCCCCCAGCTGCTGGGTGCACACGCCATTCATGAATGGGGGATTCCCCGCCACCCCCCGCTTGTGCCCCCCCCCCAGACCTGGGAGGCACCAGTCGCCCATGAGGTACAGTGGTGTTTGCTCCCCACTGTAGCTTCTTATTCTGTGTATCTATCTGATCACATGCCTAAAGGAATTGTCTGAGGAAGAGGTAGCTGAAGTGAAACACCTCAAAGGATTAGGATGCTGAAATAAAATTTGAAGCTGCACCATGACTGAAAGGGATTTGGGGGTCTTGATTGACCACAAGATGAGTATGAACCACCAATGTGATGCTGTGGCTGGCAAAGCTAACCAAAGTCTGGTGTGCTTCTACTGATGCATCCCAAGCAAAACCAGGGAAGTCATGCTGCCACTTTACTCGGCCCCGGTGAGACTGCAGCTGAAGTACTGTCTCCAGTATTGGGCCCCCCACTTCAGGAAGGATGTAGAGAAGCTTGAGAGAGTTCAGGCGAGAGCCACTCATATGATCCAAGGCCTGGAGGGAAGCCCATATGAGGAGAGGCTCAGGGACTTGGGACTCTTCAGTCTGGAGAAAAGAAGGCTCGGGGGGGGGGACTTGGTGGCAGCCTACTGTTACATAAGAGGAGTACATCAGGACCTGAGAGAACGAACACCTGTTCACCAGAGCTTCCCAAGGGATAACAAGGTCTAACAGCCATAAACTCCAGGAAGACCAGTTTAGACTAGACATAAGAAAAAAGTTCTTTATGGTGTACGTGTCCAGGGTCTGGAAAAACTGCCCTCAGAGGTAGTGCAAGCACCTAATCTGGACTCCTTCAAAAAACAGGTAGATATATTTCTTGCTGGGGTCACTTAATCCCAGCTGACTTCCTGCCTATAGCGGTGGGGTTGGACCCGATGATCACATTGTTGCCCTGGAGGGGTCAGGCCAATGTTCAGGATCTCAATATTGTGCTGTTAGACAGGAGGGCATGGTGTACAATTGCACATATACAAACACACAAATCAATTAGGTGCATACACACACATACTACCAGCTCAGGCACATACACATTCAAACCAGCCTAGGCACATGCATACCTACTACCAATTCAAGCACATACACTATACACCCCAAAAGTTAGACACAGATCACTAATTCATATATCATGCACACAATGCGATACACACACACACACACACACACACACAAGCAATTCAGATACACACACATTCAAAATAACCAGTCTAGGTTCATGCACACCTATCACCAGTTTAAGCCCATACATGCTACACACACCACATTTAGACAGAATCAGTTACCAGTTACCAACACCTGCACATCCAATACACACACACACACACACACATTACTAATTTATATATCCCACACATACGCACACAATGATATCTATATATGTATATATATGTGTATTCACTAATACACATATCACCCACGTACACATACACACAGGTGAGTTCCTAAATTGGATGTTGTGATGTGTATGTATGTATGTGCTTGGTGCACTTGGATTACCTGGGGAAAGGTTAAGGTAAGAAAGTAGAAGTGTAGGGAGTTAAAGTTACCAGGACCAGGATTAGAACTGGTAGGCTACAGGGTCCTGGGCTGAAGAACTGAGGCTCGGGGATAATTTTAGGTTAATTGAGCTTAATTGATTAAAAGACAATGCCCAAAGCCTGCAGAACAGGGAAGCATGCCAGCACAGAGTCTGGGACTGGAGCCAGAGCTACTGGCCATTCAGAAGAGGCCTGCTACCATTGTATTTCAATCATTCCCAATCATTCTCATTCATCCGGGAGGGGTACATGGGAGGGGTACATGACGCATACAGTTGCAACATGGGATGTCCAGGCAGAGGACAGAAGATGGAGGCTTGACATATAAAATGGAAACTTGACATGACTTTGGTTCACTTACAAACACAGGCCTAAACCATCCAATATCCATATGAAACAATAAAAATCAATACGTAAATTATAATAATACAATATACAACAGTAAGAATCAATACAAACCTAATAATAATACAATATAAAACAATGGATATCCAAAACCAAAAACTTGCTACCAAAATAAAAATGTTTAAAGCTTATCCTATATCTTAGCTTACTTATACTTATCTATAGGGAATAGAGAGGGAGAGAAAAAGTCAGAAATGGTTGGGGAAGGGGAGCAAATGCAATTAAAAAAAAACAAAACTGGGGGTTTTGCTACACCATGAGGTCCCTTCCAGCCTCTAATGTGTATGAAATCTATGAAATAAACACCCGGGGCAGGCATCTCTACCTGCAGGAAAGTGGGAGCAGATTTCCTGCTAATGGCAACAAACTCCTTCTGCTTCCTGGGGCCCTGCTCTAGGCTCCCCTTGGGTGCCAGCTGTCTCCTGGCTGGGACTGGGTCATTACACCCTGCCCTGGGGGCTGCCTGCTTCCAGGGCAGGAACAGTGTCCCCCTGTCTCACCAGTAGGGAGTTCCTGGACCTGGCTCTCTCCAATCAGAGGCATGGGACTTGAAAAGAGCTGCGGGGGGGGGGGGGGTAGGTCCCAGTCCTCTGCCCCAATCCACAAGTGGGGCAGCTAACTCACTGCTAGCTGCCCTACCAGCAGATGGGTTAGGAAGCTGGGACCTACACCAACCCTGCAGCTCTTTCCAAGTCCTGTGCCTCAGTCACCACAACTGTAGGGTGGAGGGTCAGGAACTTGTTCCCCAGTCAGCTCTGTGAGCATGCAGCTGGGTACAGAACAGGCTGGGAGCTTGTTTCTCACTCAGCTTGACACTCGCAGAACTGAGCAGAAACCGATTCTCCAGCCTGTTCTCCATCCAGCTTCATGATCATGGAACAAGGGAGGGAACAGGTTACCCAGCCCCAACTAACAGAGAGCTCCCAGCACCCACTCCGTGACTGTGGGGCTGGTGATGGGAGACCCTTATCTCCCAGGCCAAGATCCACAATCACGGAACTCAGGCTGGAGAACCTTATCTCCCAGTACCAGCTCCATGGTTGTGGGGCTCAGGATGGGACGTAAGGATCTCCCAGTGTCAGCCCTATGACTGCAGAGATAGCGCTGGAAGATAAGGATCTCCCAGCACCAGCCCCAGGACGGCAGAGCTGGCACTGGGAAATAAGGGTCTCCCAGCCCCCCACTTCATGATTGTGATCTTGAGTCTGGGGGCTTGGGCTCCCTGCTGCTGGGGCAAGGGTATATAATTTCTGCCCAAGCTTCGGTGGTTGAGCCCGACCTGGGGGACGAGGCAGCTCCTGGGGTCAGGGAGCAGTCTGCCCCCTGGTTGCCAGCTGACAGGGAGCAGGGTTGCTCCAATTCAGGTGTCTACACAAGTGCTACCTAGCCACTACTAATCAAAAATAAATTTGCTATCATGATTAGCAAAGTTTACTGCGCAGTGAGCATGTACATGTGTAGATGCACATGCTTACTGTCCAGTAAACTAAGCTACCGTGCAGTAAAGCATCTCATGTAGACACACCCATTAAGTTATATACTATACATTAGGTGCCTACATTGCCCTCAGTGGGTTCCTACAGATGCATGGGGAACCTGTTCTGATGCAATGGAAATCAAGTCTGCTGGACCACGGAAATTGATGCGCTCCAGCAGCCTTCTGCATCACATATATAAGCATCTCCTCTCCATGTGTCCCCACACTGATTAAATGGTGCTTTGAAATAAAACCTGTTTCAGCTTTAGTTTGGAGCACCTCATCACCATTTTTTCAGCACGGGGATGCATGGGCAATTTTAATTAGCACAACTTGCTAATTAAAGTGCACACTGCCACATTCCAGAGCACATGTAAAAATGCCCAATGGTTCTTTTCTACTTATGATCAGAAAAAGACTTGCCCCAGTATCATTAGTGCTTCTTGGAGAAAGTGAAATGGCTGTGGGGGTTTTCTTGTTTCTTTTTTTTCTTTTCATTTTGTTTTTTACCAGAAAAAAATCTTAAGATTCTGCCACAAAGAATCAGTTTCCTTTTTTGACTTCCATTATTGCCCTTTTGGAGTAGTGGACAATTTTTTGTTGTAACTGGCAATTTCCAGTGGCCAATTAATCTGATGGATTCTGTAAAAGCAACAGTAAGTACTGCTGAAGTACCAGTAAGGTATCTCTCTCTCCCTCTCTCTCTTTTTTACAATGGCTTAATAAATACTAATAAATCCTTTTTGGATTTTAAAATCCTATTGGAAGATCCTCCTGAAAGCATGGTCTGAACCATGCCAACCCCTCACCCCAAATAAAAAAAAATAAACAAAACATATTTCTATCTTTCCCCTGTGAAAAGAGTAGAAGATTTACTTCTCTTCTGCAGTTTGCTCTTTCAGTTACCAGGGATAATCCCCTTCCCTTCCGTTCCTGGAACGCAAGGAGAAAGACTGTGGTTGCCTCTTGCCTTGATGCATTAGGAAAAAGGATCTCTTTGGATCCTAACATAATTTCTTCTGGGATTCATGATGTATAATTTCATTAGAGAACTGTGAATTAGGGATGTGCGAAATGCGTATTCGATTCAGATTTGCTTTCGGCCTGATTCAGGGACACTGATTCGATTCTTTGATTTGAATCACTGTCTGGATTCGATCCAGCTGAATCTGAATATTTGATGCTGATTTGGAGAATCAGCGATCTGGCCAAGGACACAGCTTTAAATGTTTTTTCTACATACTTCAAGGTACCAGGCACAGCTCGTGAATGCTGCGATGGTGGGGTGGATGGAGCGGGCCACAGAAGCGTGGGGGGAGGGGGCCCGTGTGCTTGGTGGTGAACCCAGAAGTGGACCAGAAGTAGTTCTGCTCCACTTCCAGGTCCACCGTCGAGCACGCTGGGGGGCCCCCCCTTGCACCCCTCTGGCTTGGTGATCGGCCATGGGGAGACCCTGGGTGCTCTGCCAGATCCAGGAGGCACCAGTCACTGAGCTGGGGGTGTGTGGGAGACCCCCCTTGCATGCTCCCTGGTGGACCCAGAAGTGGACCAGAAGTGCTTCTGGTCCACTTCCCGGTTTGCTGCCGACCATGCTAGGGACCTCCCCCCTACCTCCCCAGCATTCCTGTGGGACACTTTATCCACCCCACCATCTCAGCATTCATGAGCCACCTGGTACCTTGAGATATATAGAAAAAACATTTCTCTAAACTTCATACTTTATCTGTAAGTACACAGATTTTGGGACATATTAACTGTGATAAAATTTGATATAGAAGTCAAAGAAATAATAAGAGGCAAAATTAAAAAAAAGACTTTCTAAACTATGACTAGGTCATTGCATATTGAGAAAATACTGTCCTCTTACCAAATAACTGAAGGGATCATATTTTAAAAGTAGCCTCTTACCTTCCATATTTTGTCTATTCACTATAAGCATATTAAGCGATATGGTTTGGTCCTTGCACCAGGACAAGCTCTGCTAATTGCAGAGTAATAATGGAGGAACAATGGAGGTTATATACCATCCTTACTTAAAAGGGTATTCCTAGCCCAGCTGTGAGCTGGTACATCCTAGGATAAAAAAGAACAGCTCTGGAGCTTCTCCCAGTTATAATCAGCTGCACCAGCCTATTTCAGAACACAATAGTAATTTAGATGCATTCTGTTCTGGTGCTGGAGGTAGATGGCATTGTGTTGACCAAAACATCTCTAATTCCTCCTGTGCCAGAAAAAAAGCTCCAGCAAGCTAGTTAAGCTAAATTTCTGGATGTGTTGCATACCTGAACTGTTCAAAGCAAATAGAACAGGGATCAACAGCAGAGGTGTAATTTGGAACATGGGGGACATTTGAAATGGATTTGAAAATGGACCCAGTAACTGCGCACTTTAATGAGATATTTTATGGGTGTTTAAAACTGCTAATGCCTTAAAGTTTAATTAAACTGAATTATGAAACAATGAGTCTTCTGATACAAGATAAATTTGGACTTGTAAACATTTTTATAATAAAATATACTTAGGGTATACTTAGGCGGAAGAACATCTAATTGGTGGCAAACTTACAGAACATTAACTATTCTTCTGCATTTAATCAAAATAACACTTACCAACCAGTAAATACAATAAATACTTGTTTCTCAATGAAATTAAGGTAAATTACCTTGTTTTAAATTCTAACACACTGGGAGTGTCCATATATCAGTTTAGCTCATGGTAACTTTTCTGTATGTCCAAACTCATAGAGAAAAGGGAAGAAGATAATTAACAAGTCTGCTTTCAAAGGACACTATTTAGCATTGTAGTCTGAAAACTAGGGAAAATTCACATAGAAATTAGGTAACAGCAAAAATCTATCTTTCTCTTGTTCCTGAATGCTTTATCTGCAGCTACTTTGTGGTCAGGGGGCTGTATAAGAGTCACCTGACCACTGAATATGGTCACTATGAAAGTATAACAATGCCTCTGTGTGTAAGATAATAAAATCTTATTAGCTAGACAATAAAGCTATGGATAGGAGGATCTGGCCTATATTTATAACACTGAGGTAAAGTGCTAAAGTAAAATAGAAAAAAAACCCTTTTCTAAAGCATTATAAAGAATCCAAATAGTTGATTTTTTTTTATTTCCCCATATATTGTTATTAAAATAAAAACCAGGGTGCTTGTACACATGATGATGTCAAGATGTACATGTGACAAAAAAATTCCCTTTGGGTGGCTTAATGGCATCATCCATTATACATACATGCATTATAGGAGTTTTAAATGCATCTGCATTGTTGGAACTTGGAATATTGTAGCCATTAGTCATCTCACCTCCCAGCCATGGGAAAGGCAGGCAAGCTCCACAGGAAAAAAGGATCGGGCCCCTCGCCACTTCTGTCTTCACTAGGCTCCTGCAGCTGCCAGGATGCCTAGGGCCACAGGCGACCAGTAGGAGGTGCGTGGGGGTACAGTAGGGGGCACATGTGTACCACTGCGTACCCCAGATGGGGCCGGTGCCCCCCTGATGGCCAACACTGATGCTGTTGGAGGGCTGGTGCCCTCCCTGGCAGGGCCGCTGCTGTCGGCAGGTTCTGCGGGTGCTCCCCCAGATTCAGGAGGCACCAGTCACTCGTGCCTGGGGCTATCCAGGTATGGCCTGGCTTGCCCCTGGGGCAGCACAAAGAGGTGGCAGGAGGGTAGCTGCATGTGCTGGTAACTGGAGAAGGTGGTGGGGATGGTGCTCGGGGTGCTGGAAGTCTAGGTGGGCTCAGAGAAGCCAGTAATCTGGCCAGATGGCCCCTTGCACCATCCTTGCCACCTTCTTCAGCCACCAGCACACACAGGTGTCCCCTGCCACCTCCCTGTGCTCCCGCAGGGGCAATCCAGCCCATTCCTGGACAGCCTCAGGTATCCTGCTGGCCACAGGAGCCTGCTGAAGGTAAAAGTGGTGAGGGTCCTGATCTTATTTTTCTGCAGAGCCTGCCTGCCTCTCCTGTGACCAGGGGTTTAGATGACAGATTAATGGCACAGATTAATGGCCCCCAGCCACAGGAGACGTGGGCAGGCTCCATAAAATAAAGGATCAGGCCCTGTGCTGCTTCTGCCTTTAGTAGGCTCCTGCAGCTGCCAGAACATAACATATATACAGTGAATGAAAAATAAAACCCACCATTTTCAATTAAAAACTCACCGTTTCAATTTAGGGGGCATAGAATGCAAACCTAAGGACTAAAACCTTGTCATGCGTACAAGCTTTCCCAGAGCCCACTCTACAGTCTCATTTTAGGACTCTTATAAGTCAATAGAGCAGTACTCACCTTGAAAAAAACTCCTATCTGCCATATGTTACATCTTGGTATTAGAGTGAGGACATTATTTAGACCTATTTATTCAGTGGCTTGGGCCTAGGAATCTTAAGAAAATTTCCTTGTCTCAATTCCCCAAGAATCTAATCACACATCAGAAGCCAAATATTTGTTGGAACTGCTCCCACAGTTATCAAGCTCTGAGCTTTGGCAAGACTCCCTGACTTGCATGAAGCTTAGAAATCATGCTTTCCCACATGCTTGGGCCTGGATTGTAGCCCATGCAAATGACAGCAAAGTGAGTTAACTCCGTGTATTTGGAGGGAACAATGAAATACAGCACATGCCTCTCAAGGGCATTGCTGAAAAGGGAAACATGCATGCAAATATGTTCTTTTATCTGTTCTGTGCTTTGTCTCTTTTTTTTTTTTCTTTCTTGTCTATACTCATTCTTTTCTACCTGCAAGGTGACCAAAACCAAGGCAAATTACTAGATTATCATTTATAAAAAAAAATGCAAACCAAACCAAACCACTATTTAAGTTTTTCCCCAGAAAGGTTAAGATCCTAATCCTCCCACTTGTTCTTCCTTCTGCAGGAGAAAACTCACAATTCTTCAACCCAATCAAATAATCAGAATATGTTTAAACTGCTGCATTGATTGACAATAAGAGCTACTGTATATTTTCTTACATAGCCCCCTGGTGTGGTAGAAATTGCTGCTGCCTTCTTCATACTTCCTGGAGACTCCATATCCACTGACGGACTTACTCTTTGGTACACAAGGTTAGGCCCCAGACCCTTGCAAGGGTTGTAGCGAGACCATTAGGTCTTTACTGTAAGTAGTTCTTTATATAATTTTCAGGAAGGAAAGTGTTCTTTCCACACCACAAGCCTAGCAGCTACCATCTTGGCAGCTATATGACATGAACAGTGTTTCCAATCATGCTTCTCTTCCAGTGAAGAAAACAGCTTTCCCATCTTAAAACATGCACCCAATTTTAAGGGGCTGATATTGGGGGAGAAAGTGCTTGTTGTATGTAAGAAAATATGGTATATTAGATATTCTGGAGAAGGCACTTGTAAATTGGAAGGATGGTGGAGCCAGTCAGGCTCTCTCGACTAGTTCTCCAGACAGTCAGGAACCACAACAGGAAAGTAGATTCTGGAACTAGAACAATTGGGAATCTCTTAGTGATTTTTTTTTCCTCTCCTTTGGACAATGCCAATTTGTAAAACCAAAACAGTTAACAGGAAAAAACCTAGTTCCACAAACTCTTACTTTGAATAACATTGGGTGGAAAATTGTCAAAATACTCAACTTCATCATTTTAAAAATAAAAAATAGCCTTTTTGTTTTAAATTACTCTTAAATTAACAATGTAAACCAATTACACACACACACACACACACACACACACACACACACTGCCCATCAAGAATGAAGTGGGCAGGCGGGGACAGAAACCCATGTCTGGGCAAATTTTATTTCCTATATGCAAGTGCCATCTCATTCATCTCTTTGAAGCTTTTTTCTCCTTCAACATCTTGCCTTTTGGGGGCTTTTGCTATTCCATTCTCTGTCTTCTTCCTACAGTTCTGGTCATTCCTTTGTCAGTCTTAATAGATCATCCTACTTTCTATAAGAATCTATCAAGTTTCTCTTCCTGTCCCGCTTCTTTTCTCCTTTCATAACCTTTACTTGAGCTATGTTATCTAATCACATGCTTTACTGATGCCATGAGCAGAGTCTACATATGATTATGATATATACAATTACTATGTTTTAATGGGTAAAAAAGGGAAAAGGGAGTAAGGCAAACTTAACTATTTTACTATCTCTGCCACTGTGCGACCTGAGGTAAATAACAGCCTTTCTATGTCCTCCATTTTCTCATCTGTAATATGGATACATCACCTTTTTTAATTAATTAAAATTAATTAAATTAATTAAATTTTAATTTAATTTTTAAAAATGATTTATGGAGATTCCAAATCTCCACATGCCTGAAATAATGTAACTTGTGTCAATAGGCCCATACCATAGGATAATCTTCACCCTCCCTACCAAATCAGCGACTTTCCTTCTAGCAATGTAGATTTACTTCCCTGGACCACTTCTTATGTTATTTTGTCTGTGGGTCCTCTTCACAGCCTGGGCTGTGCGTGCATGTCTTCTTCTATCATCCTTTCTCCTGGCCTTATTGAGGCCTTACTTCAACTACTTGCAGTTGAACTACCCCCTGCAGTTTCTCTAGCAAATGCTTTAGAATACCTTCCTAGGTGATGGTCTTTGATGAAGCAATCTCATACTTACTACTTGGTAAATACTGTGGGTACTCTCATTTCCAGTTCATCTGGGTCTGTGCTGTGAAATGAGATTCTAGATATGAATTCCATCAGAAATTGAGGATTTTAGTTCAGTCTATCAAAGCCAATGCAAATAGATCTGAATTTCCATAAAACATTTGTGGATTTGCTCTGGTACATTTGTTAAGTTTTATCTAAAGTATTCCCTCAAACCTAGATTTGAATCAAACAAAAGTTCAGAGTGTCTTTTGTCTTCCCCATTCTTCTTTTAACTGAGTCTAGATCTAAAAAGATTTTAGTTAAGGATAGGAGCAAAGAGTCCACAGTAAGAACATGCTTATTTGTCAGTTGTACTGAATGTTTCATCTTCACTGAGAGTTGCTGTAATCAATGGAAATGTATTGCTACTGTATATTAATTGCATTTTTTGGTTTGAATTAGTACATTAGTTAGTGATTCAAATCAGCCTTGGCTGATTTTATAATTAATTGGATTCACATGCAAATATGTGCTAATCCCCAGCTTTTTTTGAGGTCTGAAAGTTAACTAAATAGCCAATAAAACTCTCTGCTTGATTAGTTTTTTCAATTTGCAAAATACTTTAGAATCCATTTTCACCCTCTTAAACGAGTCTGTTAAACCCCCCCCCCCCACACACACACACAAAAACCCCAAAACTGCTCCCTCTGGGGCATGTTCTGAATGGTAACAGTACTACATTCCTGAGTAGCTGAGATTTGCCTGTCTGGGTGAAAGCAGTATCATCAATGTAACTTCTCAGAATTTTCTAACAACAAATCTCAGACCCAGGTATACCTACAAAGCTGAATCTAATCCAGTTAGGACTGGTTAGACTTGCCTAATCTCTACAGCTGCAGATATAATAAAGGGGTACCTAGGCAGTGATATAGTATTTATGTAGATTCCCTACTCTTTCTCACTCTCCTGTTAAAGATCATGTTGGAGGTCAGTAGCCATAGAAGGCATCCTTACACGTGCTCTGGAATAGTTGGGGAGGTGCTTTAATTAGAAAGGCTTTAATTAAAGTTCCCACAGTGTCTTGTATATTCAGCATCCCGCACTTCAAAATGGCAGAGGGGGCATGTTAACTAAAGCTTGTTCAATGAGCTTTAGTTACAGCACCTCTGCTGCCATTTTGAAGCATGGTGATCCTGAATACATGACATGCAGAGGCTGTTGGAGCACACTAACTAACACTCTCCACCAGACTTGATTAATCGAGTCTGCTCCAATGCACTGTAATTACAGCCCGTCAGAGCAGCATCCCCACATATCTACAGGCATCCATAGTGAAGACAAGTTCTGGGAAATACTAGTGAGAGACACTTAAACATGTTTCATATCTTTCTACAGATACCCACACTAGGAATGATGAAGATGAACTGGCTTAATTAATCAGCCAGGGAGACATTCAGAGGACTTTATGTACTAAAGACAGATCTCCAGAAGTGGCCTGTGTAAAGGCAGAGATTATTGAGGAGAAGAGTTCTTACAAATGAATTCCCCCCTTTATACAGTGGGAAAGCAGTCAGTGAGGAAGATGCTCTGAACTCATATGGTATATCTATATCACAGCAGATCATAGCTCAGTCTTGCCTTTGAGGTACTAAGTCCCACCAACATGCTCCCACTCCACATGCATCCATCCCAGAAATGAGGCTGTGAGGATGTCCTGAAGGTGTCAGAACCTACCACTATTGAATGAGGTGCCAAGGGAACTTGACGGGGCACACTCGCCACCTGTGGTTGATGAAGGTGGAGTAGAAGTGGGCAGGTAAGTCCTGTTTTCTTAGCAGCAAGACTAAGCTCTCTGCAGCCACAGCGTATAGGTACCCATGGTCATAAAATGAAAGGGGCAGGAATAAAATCATTACCTCATAGTGATACAGATGTCAGGCTTCTGTCATAATTCCTGAAGGACCCAGATTATTTTAATACAATATTAATTTTTCAGGTTTTCATGTCTGGGTTTTTTCGGGGCTTTGACTTGGCTGCCAGATTTACCTTTGAAAAGAACCACCTCAGATCAATAGCCAGGGAACATCTCTCTCCTTCCCCCATCAGCAGACTTTGTGTACAACCTAGAAACTGTTATAGTCTCCCCTAGACACAAATATTTAGGTTTAAGTATTGTAGCTATAGATCCCAAGAGGGACATGGGTCTTCTTGAGGCTGAAAGCTGCAAAAGCAATTTGTTGCAGTTATTTTTCCAGTGATTTTACTGCTTGTGGAAAGTGCTCTACTGACAACCCTTGAGACTGAAGTCTTCTAATTGTCCATGCAGCAAATACTATATTTCACAGGCAGTGATGTTTTATAAGATTCCCCATGCTACCGCTGAAATACCTCAGCCACTGAACCAAGGGACCACTACTCTGAGTTAAAAGGTAGTTCAGACTCCACTCATAGTTTACCTTTGGCCTTCCCATGATTAAGTAAACCATAAATGTTGTTACTAAAGTGATACCGATCACACAGTGGAACTAATTCTCTACTTGCACCTTGTAGTCATTTACACGTGCACAAGGTGATTGTTTAAAATAACAACATAAAATACTATTATAACATACTATATTATGTAATACTATATTATATATTATAAAATATAAAATGCTAAAATAATAGTACAAAATACTATTAACATCAGAATGGTGAGCTTAGAGGTTCATAACTGTTATTGTGCCTTTGCTTTGCTCCAGCAAAACAAAATGTCCATAAAAGCTAAGTTAACTGTTTTCTGATGAAGTGCCCAGTACAGGGGAAAATCTGTGAGTGACAATGAACTTGTGCAGCAGCTGTCCATTATACCGTGGATGAACCTGTGGTAGCATTCTTATTAACGCGCAGAAAACATAGTCATAAACAAGTATATTATTTCTATTTAAGCATGATATAACAGTCAGTCTGTTCTGAAGCCTGAAGGCCATAGCCCCATCTTCAAGAATGAAGGATGATCTTTGGTTTCTGCAGCTCCACATTCTTACACAATGAGCTGCCCCACACAGCTTTCAGCCTAGATGGCATGGCTAATGCACTACTATTCTCTAGGGACTAGTTACTAGTACAGCACCTTACACCAGTATCAGGCACAATTTAGAGCAGATCTGAAACTATAGACTTCATTGCTTATCACAGTGGTTGTTAATTTTACTACGCTTAGATAAATCATGAACACTGGTAGTGTTAAATATAACCTGAAAGTAGTTAGAAAAAGTATTCCTGGCATGCTTAGTCACCCTATTTGTTACATATATACTAATCTTAATGTAGAAGCACAGTAAATTTAAAATATATTCTAGACCTGAAATGTATAGTATGAAGTCAGGACTTAAAAGTAAAGTATTTTCATTAAAAATCAGAAGCTTAGCTGTAAGATCTCAGTTCTTGAAGTCTGTCCCCAGAGGTCTGATGTCAAAGTCACCATAGCTTTAAGTAGCATTTTGCCATTACCACATCTCATTAAACTTTAATTTTTTTAATTAAAAAAAACAAAGCTATAAGTGTTCTAAAATCTCCTGATTGTGACTTTCTAATATCAATAAAAGTTTAATGTGGTGCTGTAGAGACACAGAAAAAAAGCTTTTTAAAACCATAGTTATGCTGACATTGGAGACGACTTTAGAACAAACAAAGCCTAAAAGAGAAGCAGCTTTCTAACACAAACTATTTTATAATCACTTGTTTATAAGTTAAACCTGTCTGTGAGTCTTTGGAAGATTAGGGGAAATATCAAAGATGAATTCTTGTATCAGCACATTTAAGATGTGGGTAGTGGTGTTTGTAGAGGTGCATTTTACAAGCAGGAACTCTGGGAAAAATGTGAACCTTTAACTCTTTTGCCTCATCTTCATATTTAACCCCTGCCATTTCTATATGCATGATACTTCAGCCGTTACCCACACATTCAAGTCAACAAAATACACTCCCTTCAGAGTCCATGCCTACTAAAAATTACTATTTGAACTAAGATACTTGTAAATAAAAGTATACGTCTCAAAGACAGAATGCCACGTATAGTATTTAACGTTGGAAAATCCGTCTTCACTAATGAATAGTCCAAGGAAAGCCAGATAATAAAGTTCTTATGAGCAATTGCATATAATGACTAAGCTGTAATTTTTCCATATGTGGGGAGGCATGTTCTGGTGTGATTATTAACAACTCTTCCTTTAAAAAAGAACAAAAAAACTTGTTTGGTACATTCTGTAGTTGTTGTTCGGGGGTGCATACAGATGCATGGAGAGGCGAGGGGAGGTTCTAACGTAGTTCATCCAGGTACGGACCTTGCATTTAGAACCTTAGTTAGATCCATCTAAGCGCAAACAAATTTCCCAGAAGGCTAGATCAATCTAAAAATGCCTGACCTAGTTTAAGTTAACCCTAACACTGAAGAAGTCTAACTTAGATCATGTTGACCAATTTTAGACTGCTCCAACTGTTCTGAACTTCTGTACAGGTCCCAGGGCAGCCCCAGGATGGGGAAAGCCCAATCACTGGCCCCAGCCCTGGGGCTATGCTTTACTTACCCTCCCCTCCCCTGACATTGGGCTATTTTTAGCCCCCTGGGCCCTCACCCAACCCCTAAGTGGACAATGCCCCCACCTTCCTCTGAGCCCACAAATCCCTGAACCTACAACAACTGCCAATTTTTATCAGCATCCCTGATGCTGGGAGCCGAGGAAGTATGTCCCAGAGGGGAAAGGAGAGGAGTGATGGCTGGGTAGGTTCATTGTGGGGCTTGTGGGGCTAACAATTTCTCTTGCTCCTGTGAGGAGAGAGCCTCACATCCCCACAAGCCCTCCTGCAAATGAGTCCCTGTGACCCTGCCAAACCCTCCCAGGTCCCACAACCCCCCCCCGCCCCCCCCCAATAGATCCCGCTCCTCCCCCCACTCCCGCAATCCACACACAGGTTTCACCTGCTCCCCACAATCCCTCCTGCAGACACCATCTGCCCCCTCTATTCCCCTGAGAAGAGTTGGAAAATAACTTCCAATAAAATTAAACAACAAACATACAATGAGTTGGCTTTTTGTCTACATACTTCATATTTCATTTAGAGTCTATCCTAGCTTCAAAAAATTAATATCCTTGATGTTCTCTGCTGCCAATCTAGCTCTTAGTCAGCAGAGTCTGTGTTTCTAACTGACCAATGACAAAACACCATAAAATACCAGGTAAAAGTCGAGAATCTGCAGGTGCAGTTAAGTGTGTTGGGAATTGGACTGGTACTCAAGAGATAAAAATTATAGTTTTGTTCTTGCCATTGATTTGCTCCGTGACCTTGGGCAATTCACTTTATTTCTTTGTGCCTATGTTTCCCCTCCAGCCCTTTTTTCTCTAATTAGATTGTAAGATCTTCAGCAGAGGGAATGCAATATATTTATACAGTATCTAACACAATGTGCTCCTGAATTCAGTTGGGAGCTACTTAATTACAGATGCTGTTGCTACTAGGGTGTGCTTAAGCTTTACTTTAAAGAGTTGTTTCAGGGAAGGTTTTGTTTTGTTTTTAATTTCCAGGTTTAACATTAAATATTTGGTTACAAAAATTGTTTTATTAAAAAATTGTTTGTACAAAAAGTGTTCCAACACTGGTCTTAACAATTTACATGTAAACATGATTCCAATATGGTTTTTAAGAAAAGATGTTGTTATGGTGCTGAGCTATTTGAAATTAAATATATATATATATATATATATATATATATATATATACACTTAAGAAATTAATATTCTGTGTCTGGATTTTTTTCAATTTCCTACAACTAAAAACACACCAGAATAGAAAGTAAAACATGTATACACAAATTTTTAAGGTCTTTTTAAGGTTTTGCAATAATTTAGTTAATTAACCAAAAAATGCCATAATGAATGCCAGGGACAGAACTTTGAAGGAACAATTTTCTGTTGCAGACTTCTGTTGCAAGGTATTCTTCATCTTGTGATCACTTCATCAGGTCACCTGATGAAGAATCCTTTGCATTCAAAAATGTTATCCTAGCCATGCAATTGGTCCAATACAAGATATAATTAAAAAAAAAAAAATCCTTGCCATTCACGTAATTACTGGATCATCACAGTTACATCACTCCATCACTTACAGAACAGTGTAACTTTTTCTTGGCTGAAAACAGTTCTAACAATGTTAAAACAGTTCATTTCCATATTTTCTAAACAAAATGTTTCAGATATTCATGTTAAATTACTTTTAATTTCAGTTTTTTAAAGTTTTTTTTTTTTAAGTTTGTATTCTACTGCTTCATATTATCTATTACTACTCAAAATCACAATGGCACTCCTGTTTAATAAGAATACAATTTTAGTAAAAGTTTCTTAGAGTCAATCTTTCACCTAATAGTTTAGTAGGTCCTGTTAGGAGGATTTTTTTAGATGGATCTGCAGAACTAAAATATAATGGAAAGAAGACTTTTGTAAATAAAAACTGAAAAGTTAACTTTATAGAAATGCAGTTTTATATTTGGACTGAAAGTTACAAGATGAAATCAACAAAGTATTGAAATGGAGCTGTATCACTTGTAAAATATTTTTATGCCACACACAAAAGATTTTTTAGCATTAGATATATAGGTAGATATTAGCTTAGAGTCATGAGAGTGTTTTGAAGAATGTTAAGGAACAGAAAAGAAAAAATTCATTTGGATCCTGTCACAGTACGTCTTTTTCCAAATGAACTTTGATTCCCACATATTCAATTGCATTAAAAAGCTACTGCTGGCATAAGAACTAGGCCCTGCATTATCCTTTACGCAGAAAGTACTTGGTGATAGGAACAGTTCTACCTGCTTAAATCAAAAGGCCCATCTTGGGCAAAAATATAAGCTGTAATATTTAATAAATAAGTAGGTTGCATAAAGATGTGAAATAATGTGAAAAGTTTTACATTTTGGGGGAAAATAATAATTTATTTAGTAACCAGCAATGCAACTATGATATTAAAGCCTGAAACTTGTGTTTTGGCACAGTTACTAAGGACCACATATGCAGTAAACAGGTTTTTCCCCCCCCCCCCTCTTCTTTGAATGCTTTAAAACAGAAGAGAAAAGAGGGGAAAGAATAAAAAGGAGAAGCTTGTGTTCTGTAAATAAAATTAACGAAAATAAATTAGTTCAATCTGGATTGATTCAGTCCTTCTTGGGGTAGCTTGTATATAGGTATGGTAAGAGCAGCATGTTTTGCCTCCCCACACCCCACCAATCTGGAAACAAGCAGATGCCATGTTGATTTCTGGCATGAAGTAGAAGTAATTTTCATGGTGGGTATACTTGTTATTGTTTGCCCTTTAGACTTCCAAGATTCATCCCCAATATCAGACATCAGAAGGGCAGTGCTGTGGTCTGACCACACCAGAATGGGTTAAAGCATACTGCGTACATAAAACAGACATTATTTGACATCATTATGAAATTCCCAGCCATCCTCCTCCTTCTGGAATAAGTCTATCTGAGTAGAAAGGGTGGTGAAATCTACTTCAAACACCTCAAATTTAGATCTTCCATTTAGCTATATGTACTGCTGCTGGAGCTTAAGCAAATTTGAGTAGAAAATGAGTTTTAAAAAATTAGAACCGTGGGTAAGATTTTTTTGCTAATATCTGATTTGTGCCATTTTTTATGTGAGGCTTCAAATCTTTGTTTTAATAACTCAATCATTCTTTAACCAAGGCTTACTTATTATTTACAGTTAAAGTTTCCTGAAACCAAATCAAGAGTTATCACTCATTACATCTTTCATTGCTGACATACCAACTTCTTCCTCAGCACCAGGCTTAATGGAATGTCTTCAAATCAATGGAAAGTTAGGATATGCCTGATATAGCTGACCTGATTTGACAAGCACTTTTCATGAGCGTACTCTGCGTAATGAAGAGAAGAGTAAGTTGGATGTATAGGTTTTGAAAGCATGAACAAAGTGTGACTGATGGACAGCAAAATCAGCCAAGTCTGGAAAGTCTTTATTATAAGTCCTGCTTTGGCATTATAAGCTCAAACTTCTATCGTAGTTTGCTGGAAGATTTGCAGGGCTTTGCAAACATTTTGATCTAACTTGTGTCTCAATAAAAGTGTTCTTGTCTATTGCAGACACATTTCAATTTTAACTTTAGGGTTTATCCAAGTCACAAATCCCCATTAATTTTGTGGTCAAAAGTAGAGAAAATTGAAGTGAAAGGAGTGAATGTACTTGTACATCTGAAAACCCAAAACATCCAGTTTCTCATAGCTCATGAACTCTGTCACTGAACAAGAGGTTCACCTTATATCAGCTTATCTTGGTTCCATATTCTTTGCAGAGAAAAAGTATTCCTTTTTTAAACTTTATCTATTAACAAATCCAATTTATCAAATGACATATTTAACATTATAAAGATACAGCCAATCCTCTAAAATATACATGAAGAAATATATTTATCTTCCATCAATAGTGTTCCCTTAGCCCAAGGCAATGTCCACAGGAGCCTTGTGTTCTTTTCCTCTCCTCCTTTCAGTCTCTACAGTTCCTTCATGTTGTAGTCAATGTTAAACTTTTGTCTTTCTTCATCTCTATATAATCATTCACCCCCTCTTTTTCCTTAGAAATCTGCATAATACAAACTCTCTGTCTTCTCATGTCTGCTTTTAAATTTTGAATTTATTCAAAATTTGTTCTTAAGTTTTAATTCATAGAGCCTTCACTTTCTTCCAGTAATCAAAAAGGTTCTCAAATTTTCTAGTTTGGAGGCAGGAGAACTTTCCCCTTTTTAACAAATTCCAAATATTTCCACCAAATTTCCAAGTAAGCATCTTTCATTCTTTTTTCCTGCAGAACACTGACTTGATAGGACAAGTTTTCTATTCCTAAAGCTTCCCAATTTTTTCGAACCATTTGGTGATTCTAGAGGCATCTCATTTCTCTTCTAGTCTTTTGCAGTTGTAGTTCTTGCACCCACTAGAAGAGAAATGACCAATTTCTCATGACACTTGTATGTTGCAGAGCTCTCAGAATGGTTCAATAAGGGCACTATGGGCGTGTCCAGATGAGCTCACACATGCCTCTTGCAGCATCTCAAACCCCTTTGAGATGCTGCAAGAGGCATGTGCAAGAAAGAGAAAATGTCAAAAAAACCCTCAGAGGAAAAAAAATGGTTGCCCTGAGGCAACCAGAGGCTGGGTCCTCCATAGAGATGGTCTGCTGCCAGAGCATCTCTATGGTTAGCCCTTGCTCTGGTGCTGAAGCACACTACCTGCCCATGCAGGGCAGGCAGTGTGCCAGCAGCAGGGAGCTGGACCCAGGCTCCACTGCTGGTAAGTAAGGGGTCGAGAGGCTGGAGGAGGGGGGAAGGGACCATGGCGGGGGACCTCTGCCAGCCCTGCCCATTCCCCCAGCCCCCCTGATCCCTGCCCCCCTACCCCAGCATCCTGGGGGAAAGAAATCAAAATAAACAACCCCCCCCCCCCACCAGCACTTACTGGCAGTTCTAGCTGCTGTGTGGGTCATTGGACCTACCCCCCTCACAGTGCAGGGCCAAGCGACAGCCCCAGTGGCCCCAGCCCAGGCTCTGTTGCCCCCCGCTGCCCTGTGTTGCCCGATGGGGCTCTGCCATGAGGCCCCAGAGCCCCCAGAGCCCCTGCTCCTGGGGTAAATAGAGGCTTGTTTTTTTCAAGTACTAGAGGCTGGGGAGGGGCACCCATGGGGGGCTGGGGATGCAAGTGGGGGATGGGCCTGGGTAGGGCAGCCATCAGGGGGGCTGCAGGAGCCAGCAGGGGATGGAGTCAGGCAGGGCAGCAATCCGGGGGGCTGGGGGAGCAAGTGGGGGTGGGGTGGGGCATGTGGGCCCTGTGGGAGGGCTGCAGCACCTGTGGGGGCATGGCCCCTGTGGCAGGCTGTGGCCCCTGTGTGATGGCATATCCACTGTAGGGGGGCTGTAGTCCCTGTGGGGAGCAGGAAAACATATATTCATGTATTCATGAATTCATGAAACATGTATTTAGAATTAATTCTATTATGATGATAGAGACACTGGTAGGCTTCCAAATTTCTTCAACACTGTAGATATATCAATAAAACATTGCCCAACTGATTCCTGGCTGTTTCTGTTTCTGTCTAGTGGTCTTTTGTTTTAATTGTAGAGAAACATGGATTTCGGGGTATTTTACAGAGTGACTTTGTGATTTTTTTTAACAGGGATTTTTCAGTTTTCCAATAGGGAACACCAGAATTCCTGCTAGGGAGGCCAGTGGCAGGACCCTGCCTGCTCAGAGCTGGCACCTTGGACTCAGCTGGCTGTGGCTAACCTCCTGGCCAACTGGGGCCAGGAAGACATGCTTTGACAGTTCAAAGCAGGCCACAACACCTGGAACATCTTCTGGGTGATAGCTGCCCAGATGGCCAGCAGGGGAAACACATAGGAGTAGTGCCACAGAAAGGCCAATTCTGCAGCCTCAGCCCAATGGCAGCTGGCCCAGAGGGGCGGATGCCTCATCCAGGTCTGGCAGATGTGCAGCTGGTCACAGCCAGGCAGCAGCCCCCACTTCCAGATTGCTGCAATGAGTAAAGGGTGCAGGGAACTCTCAGGGCTGGTTCAGCAGTCCAGGTGGCACAAGGGGTAGTGTCCCCAGGTACCAATTGGCTGGATCCCAGAAGCTCCTGAAAGTGAGTAGCCCTGACCTGGGGCCAGGACAGGGCAGCTTTTTATACTGCTGAGGACAGCACAGGTGCTGGCCCCGGGCTCTATTTCCCCCTGGCTGCAGATCCAGGAGGAGCCAGGCAGGGTTATTTTGCCCCAAGTGGCATAATTTGCTCCACAACAAAATGCATGTCTGAGCACGTGCACTGAGGCAAAAAGTCCCAGCTCAAATTTGCACCGCTTCTATTTGAGCTGCTGCAAGCACACGCACTTGCATGTGTGGACAAACCCTATCTGGTAATCTGATAATAGATATTGTGGTATTTCCCTTACCGTGTCTACAACCTTCTTCCAGAACAATTTAATTCTGGATATGTTCACTGTATGTGGTAGAATCCTCCTAAATGACTGCATTCCCTCCAACTGTTCCTGTTCCTGTACCGTAACTACATATGAAGTGGGATGAGAGGCCATCAGTATTATCCAGATGGTTATGTGAATACCATTATTCCAGATAATCTCCCAGAGATTATTCCAGATTAATTATTCCAGATAATTAAGACTAATTTCTGAATCAGTGTCATTAGCCCACTTTTCCATAAACAATGTTTTTTTTTTTCTACATGGCTATCTAAAATTGTTTTATATAACATAAATTATAGGCCTGTGACCAATATTGTCTCAAATTCTCTAACATTTCTAGTAAGGCTTACCTTTGGGAATATGTTGAAAAGTGTCTCAATTGCAGATACTGGAAAAATGGGATTTCAATGTCCCCTGTGTTATGTTGTCTGTCTTGGAATGATCTAAATATAATTTCTTTGAATAATTATCCAAAATGTATTAAACCAATATGTTCCCAGTTATTAAAGCTTCCTAATAAGGTGTTAGGATTAAATTCAATATTATGATAGGTGTTACAGGTGACAGGTATGAATTTAATTTCTTATATGTGTTACCCAGGTTTTTAGTGTAGTTAGTTCTTATACAGGGGTGTCACAGGGCACTGAGTTGCCTGCTCCTAAGGTGCCCAGAAACTGCTTGGAGAGAGCCCAAAGGGACAGACAGAAGTCCAGGTGCAGGTTACCAGGGTAACAGGCTAGCGAGCAAATTATCCTGCACCTGGTCAGTTGACCAGAAGAGACAGGGCTCTGGGCCCATATAAGCCCCAGGCTGGAACTAGGGAAGGCAGTTCTCTGCCAGAGGCCAAGGGGGAAGGAGCCCTCCTAGAGGAAGTGATGGGAAGAGGCCTGACTGTAGGTTCTGCTCCTGGTAATGTTAAAGGGCAGAGCATACCTTGTGCAGCTTGAGTTATAGTATAGCTTAGGGGCTTGCATTTTTTACTTTTGTTTATAACACCGGTGGTTTGGGTGAGGCTATTGAGGAAGGGGGAGCCCTCATTGGGGCCCACTACAGTGTGGGGAACCCGGCACCAGTGTGGGCATGGTATTTGGGGGTGCATAGGACCTGGTGCCAGTGTGGGCATAGTATTTGGGGGTGCACAGGGTACAGAGAGAGAGAGGGTTGTGGAGAACCCCTTAACGACCCAAGGGCTGAGTGAAACCAAGGCCTCTGAGGGACACTGTGTCAATACCATCTGCGAGGCTTGGGGCTTGGTAAAGGAGCGGTTTGGAGCCACTCATATAGCCCATAAGGCTAGGGTGTCCGGAGACATCCATTATGAAACAGGACCCACAAGGGGTCCAGGAACCCATGGGGTTCAATGGGTCTATCAGAACCATGTCCAAGTAGACTTGAAGGCAGCCTCCCTATTTTTTATAATTACATCAATACGTGGCGGGTGAGAATAGAGGGTGCCCATCAGGCCTAATTGGCATGGTCAAGAGATCCTAGGGGTAATACGGCCATCCTTGGGGATCCCATCCCATGACAGGGTGATTATATATTGCATTTGGTCTAGAAGAAAAACATTCTTTTTGTGTACTCCAAAATTAGCCTGTGGTTTATGCTTACAGTGAAAAACAATGCCAGATAACCAAGGCTAATTGAGGATTACAGGATTTTGTGCTGTGTGTTGCAATGCCCTTGGATTCAATAGCAGCTGTATTCATCTCTTCATTATTTTTCCTTTCTATGTTCAAGAGGAAAATATGCTTTTTATGTAGGACATGGGAGAGTCATCTTATCATGATGGTTTCCCTAATACATTGGGTGTAATGGACTGCTTTAAGTGCCCATATTGCACAATAATATGGAAATAAACCAATCTACAGTAACTTAAACCATTTATGCAGGATAGACAAAACCTGTTATGATGCTAAAAAGAGAGTCAAGGAATTTGATAAATATCCACAGACAATGGAAGGTAAGCCTTTTCAAGTGCTGAATGCAGTGGATTAAAAAGTACTTGTTAGCACATTGCCCAACTAATCTGCTCTTTCATGTTTTACATTATCATAACTTAAAATTTTTAAAAAGGACAACTAACATCATGACAAACACCATCTAATAGGATATTGCAATGCACATAGTGAGGTTCAGCATGATATTGTGAGATAGTAATTTAGCAATTAAAAAAAGCATGTATGATGCTTCAATAACATTAATGTAGTCCTAGAATTCTTTCTATTGTTCACAACTTCTGATCACTTTTGTATAGTTTTCTATTTCTCTGATTTTTGTGGGTGGTTTTTGTTTTGTTTTGTTTTTTTTAATTATGGTAGTCAAACCCAAACTGAGACCTTTAAGTATTGTCATATTGAGGGGAGACCTTCCATGCTCTATAACCTGATGCCTTCTATTTATGCATCTGGAAATATACCCCAAAAAGTGGAGGAACAGAAGTGCTGATCTTCACCATCAGTTCCATTCCCTTGAAATGTAAAAGTTCCTGATTTTATACTTAGGCAGATTATTGTGTATACAGTAGCACAGAATGGGATGTGATTGTGAAAGAGCATCAGTATTTACCCTCTGGATTCCAGAGACATGCCAACTAAGTGGCTCTAGCAGCTGCACACACAAGCCTACCTGACCACAATTTAACCACTTCTGGGCTGTATATGACCTGCAGGTGGCCAGTTGCACAGCCTTGCCAGTTGCACAGTTGCATACCGTTGTGTACTTGCAAAGTAAAGTGGGCATCTTCCTAAAATTAGAACAGGAGATTTCACAGTATCTCTATCACTGCTAAATTCTAAAAACTGCATTTTTTTTTTAATGTAAAAGGGTATGTTTGTTCTAGCTACTGTTTCTTCTTTAATGTTCGCTTAGCATCATTGCCTAAGCATAACATGTGCAGAATGCACACACAGAAACCAAGCAGTTTGCTTAGCTTTATTTGCAAGAATCAGCAACTGGACTTTTAATGGACTATGGCATGCAGATTTGTAGTGGGTATGTATGTGTTTCTTAAATGCCATATGACATGCAGCTGCAAAATCCTTTCTTCTACCAAAGCTTGGTTACCTGGGAGTCTGGTACTTTCCTTCCACAAATACGTAGGAGAGGGGAAAATCCAGACTTGATTGACAGAAGTTTGATTGACACATGAGGAAGAATTTCAACTGCAAAGCTTTTTTTTTTTTTTTTCCTCCTTGCTGCAAGGACAGGCATGGCATGCAGGCACAAGCTGGATGGTATCTAGTCTATAACTGGACATTTTTGTTCAAAGGACATTTTGTTTGAGACTTGAGGAGTATGTGATCACTTTCTCAGTTTTTCATATACTCTTTCTGCATGTATTCAAATTCACTTGGTTTTGCATCAAACATAAATGTTAAGCATTCTTTACCATGGTGGAGCTACTTATCAGTTGCCCCAAGGCTGCATGATCTTACACACTATCTGAATTCTGGACCTGGGAGTTTATTTTGACTGCATTTGAACTAGTGACAAACTATGCAGACACTAACAATTTCAGCCGTTACAACAGAAACTGTCAATAGATGTGATTGTTCCTTGTTCATCTTATCTATAGCATTTTAATTAACAGAAAGTTGAATGGAGGCTCACTCAACATATGATCTGAAGGCTCTTTTTGATCATCAAAGAGCAAATAGATAGTCTTATCATAAATCTTTTTGTTTATTGGTCTGCTAGGTGTAGAGGATCAGGTAAAGCCCAAAAATATGTAGGTAGTAATGCTACAAAAAGTCATAAGTGGTGCCTGTATATTGCAGATTCTTTCTGCTTGCCTAATCAAAAACAAAAAGTAAATACAGTGTTATGACTGCATTTGAATTTCCAGTGGAGGAGTCTGTACTGTGTTACAGTAAATCAGATCTTAGAATGCTCACTTGCCTCCAGGCTTAAACACAATGTATAAATCCTGTGCTTATACAATAGAGAACTTAGCCTTCTGTGTTGAACATCATGTTCTTAAAATGTTTCACTTCTGCACACATTAAATTATAAGTAATAAAGAGATCAAAACTGATTTTTCCTAAAGCATTTTAAATGCAATTCTGCTTGTTAAATATTGCTCAAAACTGCTTCACTACATAAAACTAAAGAATCAAATAGTCCTTAGGGCCCTGAACTCTAACCACTTTATACTGAACAAATAAAGGATTTGCCCAAATTTTTATTGTAAATCAGGATTAGTGTGCAATTTTCTTCTTTCCCCATTATCAAAGTGTTGTAAGATCCCCACTATGCACCTTCAGGGCTGTACAATTGAAATACAAAGCAGGGTTAGCCAGAAAAGAGACATTTTAAAAATCTTATTATTTTGCTAATGTTTTCAGGAAAACTAGCAAAATGAAAATTGTGTGGAATGCTTGCATGGAGGATAAGTAATTCAGATGCAAGAATAAAACATTCCAATATTCTCTTAACTATTACTTCAATTTCGTTCATCTCAGCAGGCTATCTTTTCTGTAAGGAGGGTTATCTTTTACTAAAGTTTATATTTCTTCTGTCTACAAATATGTAACCATCAATATAACCAACAGTGGGTTTGCCTTTTAGCTAGTGTCTTACCAACCTGCTCCCAGTTGTGTTTTCTTTGCAGATAAACTTTCTTTAAAAAAAAAAAAAAAGTATTTAATTTTATTTACAAGGGAAGCAACAACAATAAAAATGGAGTTAACTATGAGCAAATAGTACTTATTGCTCAGTCTGCTGTTATCACTGCAATTGGCACCAGCCCTGACTGCCAATTTACAGGAGCCTCCAGAATGGTGGCTTGCATGGAGCCCATGCCACAACAGCAGCAGCCCTTGTGCCAGCAGATGACATCCTGCTGGCAGTGGCTGCAGTCTATGTGTGTAGAGGTAAGGCTGTTTGGCACTAGGCAGTGCTCTCCCCCCATTCCCGCCTCCCCCAACATCTCCTCACCCTGTCTCCGGCTCTTAGCACCCCCCCTACCCAGAGTGCCAGAATTCTTAGCTATGCCTCTGATCTTAGACAAGTTGCTAAAAAGGAGGATCTTTTTCAACATCTCAGATTGGACACCCAGGGTGCATCCAGATGAACAAGCACGTGCCTGTTGTGGCATCTCAAAGCAGTTTGAGATGCCACGAGGCATGCTGATAATGAAAAAATATTCCCCACACTGGATATTTGCAGCGCAGACTCTAAATTTGATACTAGGAAATCCCAGTATTAAAAAACTAATAATAATGCAGAAAAAAAGTGGTGCAGGGCACGCTTCTGGAGTGTGCTCTGAGGCAACCAGAGCCTGGGTCCTCCAGAGACATACTCTGGCTGGGCGCCAGAGCATCTCTATGCCTACCTCCTTTCCCTGCTGCTTCAACATGATGTGTGGCCCATGTGTGTGGTGTCAGGACCCTGGGTGAGAGCAAGAGCAACACCAGTCCCACCCGAATGAGAACTTGGCCAGGCCAGGCCAGGCCTGCACCATGTGGCACAGGTGGCACTGGTTGCCAGGTAGCTAGGGCTGTGCCACGCTGCGGGTGGGCTCTGCCAGTAGTGGGCCCTGAGTGCCCCGAGACCACTGCTGCTCCAGCTGTGGGGGGGCTATGCACTATGTGAGGGGTGGGCAGGACTTGCCTTTCCTGAGCAGTCCACTCCCACCCACACAGTCCCTCCACACCCACAAACTCTCCCACAATCCAGCCACAAACCCTACTCCCACAAACCCTCTACCACCCCAAACCCTGACACAAACCTGATACCTCACCCCCACAAACCTCCCACATCCCTCCTTGCAAATCTCATACCCTATATGCCCAGCTGCCAGATGGGATGGGATGGGATGGGATGGGACCTGTTGGCAGGAGCCATGGCTGCAGGGGCAACTGCCACACTGCAGCCCTGTCCCATGCCTACACTAGTGCTGGGACATGCAGCCCCAGCCTGGGGGAGCTCCTGGTCCCAGGAACCATTTGGGTGTGTGATGAGCTGGGGGAGGGGTGGAGGTGGCAGCAGGGGTGTGTGTGAGAGAGATGAGGGCTGGGGTTCAGGGAGTGGTTTAGGTAGGAGAGGCCAATAGAGCCAGGCTTAGAGCCCTCCTGCTCCCCCTAGAGCAGCCTGTGTTGGGGGGAGGCCAGCCTGGAAGGGAAGTGGCTTGCCCAGTCCCTGAGCCCCAGTCAAGGGCTTCCAAGAAACAGGATGGCTTTGCTAGTGAGGGAAGTGGCGTGACCTGGTCAGAGGAGCCTGCCCAGGATAAGTACCGGGGACCCAGCTGGAGGGCACACAAGGTGGTTGACCTGGCCATTTGGGGCCAAGATGACACACTTTGACAATTCAAAGTAGGCCATCACGTTGAGCATATCTTCTGGGTGATAGCTGCCCAGATGGCAGACCGGGGCACCAGAACACATGACAGCAGTGCCACACAAAGCCCAACTGTGCAGCCATGTCCCACTAGGAGCTGGCCCAGAAGTGCAGGAGGCTCTACTACAGTTCCCATACCACAGCCCAGTTGGCCATGTGGTCCTCATCTAGGTCTGGCAGGCATGCAGCCATGGGGCCTCTGATTCAAGGGGGCGGATGCTGTCACAGGTAGCAGCAGGTCATAACCAGGCAGCAGCCCCACTGCCAAACTACTGTAGTGTGTAGAGGGTGCAGGGGCCACTCTAGGTTAGGGCTGCTTCAGCAGTCCAGCTGGCACGAGGGGCTAATGTCCCCTGATACCAACTGGCCGGGCCTCAGACGCTTCTGAGGGCAAGTAGCCTGGAGCTGCTCTCCAGGGCAGTTCTTTATACTTCTGGGGCCATCATATGTGCTGGCCCCAGCCTCTAGTTCTCCCTGGCTGCAGAACTGGGAGGAGTTGGACAGGGTCAGTCTGCCCCAAGTGGCAAAATTTGCCCCATACCAACATGTATGTTCAGGCACATGCGCTGGGGCACAAATCTCTGGCACAAATTCGTGCCACTGCTATATGAGCTACTGCAAGCACGTGTACCTGTATGTATGAATGTGCCCCCGAAATCTATGTCTATGCATGACACAATATACATAGTTCTGTTTTTCTCAGATCACAGTACTTATTTTTAATAGCAATGTTTTCTGGCTCTTCATCTTATGAGATGATCAGATATGATTTATCTGTCAAAGAAAATTATTACTAAACTATTGTTTTTCATTATATGGCTGAATAATAGAAAATCTAAGCAAATAGCAGTAATAATTTTTAAAAACACACTTTTATTCCAGGGCCATGTGAAACAGAAATTGTTTTGAAATGTTCAAAATATTAATGAAAATGTTTCATTCAGTCTAGAATAACTGTTACATTTTAGATATTTTTAAAAATAAAAGCAAAGGAACCTTGAACTGAATAGCTAAATTCTTAAGCAGACTTCAGTATCATTCACAAAAGCAAGACAGAGGATTGGTGCTGTGTTGCTCTTTATATTTAAGGCCCTGGACAAAGAGTATCTTTTTAGCACTATGTACATTGTATAGTACTACAAAAAGCAAGATTCCAATGTCCAGTCCAGACACAGTATTTTTATGCTGTCTATAGCACTATAAAAATGGCACATCCACTACAAAAATAGTTCCTTCTTTGTAGCACTGCCTTTTGTTGTGCCACATGGAAGGTATGGACAGTTACATATATGCACCCCCTGATACCTGCATCCAAGAGGGAAGGAGGGAGAGCAGCTACCTTCCTAGCATCCCATGAAGAACAGAGCAGCAGTTCTGCTCTCTAAATCAGCAGTCACAGTGATGCTGCTGCATCTTCAGGGGGCAGCACAAATAGCTGATGTCACCACCACTATGCAAAGCCATGGTAGTATTAGCTGTTGGGGATACCCCCTCTCCCCATTCCATAGAGGCTGCCCTCTGTGTTACTGATGCCACCACTGTCACAGAGGACTGCCTCTGTGGGGAAAAGGCAACCAATGACAACACCATGGCAGCCAAGAGGGTGGCCACTGCTGTGGTGGTGTTGGAACCAGAAGCACTAGCAGCCGTCAGATACATTTTTCCCATTGCCCACAGGTATGGCAAAGGACATGGAGAGGAGCTTGACAAATGCTGCTCCAGAATGGGGCCAAGATTGGTCATGGAACAGCAGCTGTCAAAGATAATCTTGCCTGCGAAAGTGAACTAGGCAAGCTGTCAGTTATGAACAAGCAGCAGCTATCCACTGATCACTGATGAGCTCCCTTGAGAGCGGGGGAAGCAAAAGAGTAACCCTCTGTATTGCCCCCTTGCTGGAGAGTGTGCTTTTACAGCAATTTGTAGCTATGTGTGTATTTATGCTCCCAGAGTGCTTAGTTTCTCCAGCAGTACAAAATAAAATGTCCCCCAGGTCTTACAGACAAAATATTCTGAAACTTGCTGGGGATAGTGGAGACCTGGGTTCAAATTCCCTATCCACCTGCATCAGTGAGGGATTTTAATTACATTTCCACTCACTGAATTTCCTTAACTACTACACTATAAAATATTCTAGCATGAATGTCTCTTTTCTTTCCTGCTGAAGCTTTATATTGGACAGCAAAGAGAAATTGAAAATAACTCTATAGCCCGGGGTAAAGCAATCACCTAGGACCATTCCAGACAGTGATAATACATAAACTATAGTCTGGTCAATGCCCTGAGATGTGGGAGATCTTGGCCCAAATCCCTGCTGTGCATCACAGGGAGAGATGTTTTAAATCCAGGCCTTTCCCATCCCTGGTGAGCCAACTAGGCTATTTAGCTGTTTTATACCTTAGTTAAACACACTTCTGGATTAGGGATAGACATTCAAAAAGCCTGAGCCTGAATTGATTCAAGCTTTGCTGGTTAGTCTAACCTGGCTAAGTTCAATTGCTTTGTAACTGCACAGACATCCCCTCTGCACTAAAAAAAATGCCAGCCCATGCCTGTAATGGCTCAGGCTAGAAGCTGGGGGATGCTAGAGCAGCTCTCCGTTCCCTTTCACAGGGCTGAGCTGAGGGGGGTATGGCCAGGCTCCAGCAGGATGTTGTGATTAGGGAGGGTTCATTCCCCCCCCCCCCCCCTGTTCCTTGATAACAGAGCATTTATCAGTTCTGTTATCTGCATTTAGCACCCCATCAGAAAACAAAGCCTCACTCATAGTTCAAGCTCTTCTTAAACAGCTTTTTCCAAAGGAAGGAATGCAGGGACATTACGAGCTGAACTGTTGATTAGCTCCAAAAAGCCTTAAATGGACACTGTCCTATCTGCCTTACACAGTATTAGCTAGCCTACCACATGCTAGCTATGGTCTGTGCTGTGGGAGAGAGGAGGAAGGGTTCTTTGCTTAAGCAGCAAGTGGTGAGAAGTGGGGGAGCGGGGCAGCCAGCAGACCCTGCTGTGCCTGCAAGTCTCTGCTGGAGTGCAGCCTTGGAGTAGAGGGGAGGGGCCAGCTCTGCTGTGGAGCAGAGAGCCCCGCACAGCCCAGGGAGCAGGCCAGGATGCTGGGGGAATCTGATTTAACTTAAATCAGCAAGGGGTCTGGGACAGAAATTGCATAAACCGGTTTGACCCAAATCAATTGAGCCTGATACTACATTCAACCAGGTTTATCTCACACCAGTTTCAGCCATTTTCAAACTGGTTTATGTGCACTGAACATCTGTTCTGTTACAAGTTTAAACCAGTTTCTGATCACTTAAACCGGTTTATGTGTAATGTCTGTCCCTAGCCCTGAAGTCAGACTGAAAAAATTGCTTATTTCATCCTGAACTAAAACAAATTGTTTTGATATTTGATATTTCTAAAATATTTTATTCCATTAAAAAAAAAAGTGATTATGGGAGAATCATAACATTCAGAAGGCACTGTAAAGACAAGGTGAGCCTATGTACCTTTGACATTTGCATAAATAGGATAGGATAAGGCTAAAGCAAACATCTGTGTGTGACAAGTACAACTGTGATGCTAATCTATTTCTCTTAGAGGAGCTGACTCTCAGAGAATTCAAAACAAAACAAAAAAACAATCCCCCCTCCCTCCACTCTGCAATAATCTTTAGTTGAGGGCTAAATAAGTAAGCACAGTAAGAGCTCCAGGTGTTCAATGTTGCTCAAAGTCATGAGGACTGTGTACCTTATCAGTTTAGCAGAGGTTAACTATGGTTTCAGAAAGGACTATTTGTTGTAGCTGTTGTATTTATGCCTCAAAATGATTTCATACTAAAGCTTATGCTTGTTTCATTGAATAAGGACGTATCAGCATTGTTCCCTTCATTTGGTTCTAATTCCACAATGAACCTTTTGCTGTTGTTCATAAGACAGTTAATTAGATTGTTTCAGTATTGACTGACCTTATGAAAACTCCTACTGGCTCCTCTCATTCACAAGAGACCCAAAGAGAATATTCTCTTAAGATTATTAAAGCCATAGGTAAGAAAAGATTGGCTTGCTCCAGGTATCCCCAATGAAGAAAAATCCCTAGCTACATTTCAGCAGCATTTTTTAGTTGTTGGGACTACAAAAGTGACCCAAGAGGGTAGGGTCGGTATTTCCCCTGTTGTCATTATCAGGGTCAGTTGAGTTTCAGGAAATGGAGTCCTTCTTTCCAGGTGTCTCATTTCTTTCTAAAAGTAAAAACTTTTTAATAGTAGTTGTTTCTGAGTGGACCTACTTTCTGTCTTTCCTTGATGCAAGGCTAAAACCATCATAGACTGTGCATTCAACACAGACTCCAAAAGTGACATACCTCTTTAAACTTCTAGAACATATCCCAGAATTACAAGATATTCTACAAGAGAACTCCTTATACTGACTATCATAAGTTATCATAACATATTCATAGTATTCCTGAAAGTACTTCCCAGATGGCATTTCTCCTGGATGGGCAATTCAGGAAAAATGTATACTGTTTTGGAACAGAAGGGAGCAATTGGCAGTGGAAAAGAAAATCTAGGAATATAGTTCTTTTCACAGAATTAAGCATCTTGTTTTGAAAATGTTGAAATTAAGTTGAGCCTAAGACCTCAAATACTTAGTCTCTTGATTCAGCTTCCCAAGTTGCTAGATTCCCATCTGTATAGAAGGCCTGAGAACCACAGCTAGAATTCTGTTTCCCAGAATGGGTAGATCCCAGGATTTTGTAAAGGAGGGTGTGGGAGCATTGATTGGCTTTGGAGAATGGTAGGGGCATGCGAAATGGGCCATATTTGATTTGGATTGGGCCTGAATTGGGGACAGTGATTTGATTTGTTGATTCAGATTACTGTCCCGATTCGATTCAGCTGAATCTGAATCTGAAGATATGATACTGATTTAGAGAATCAGTGATTCGGCCATAGACACAGCTTTAAATATTTGTTCTACATACCTCAAGGTACCAGGCACAGCTCATGAATGCTGAGATGGTGGGGCAGATGAAATGTCCTACAGGAGCACAGGAGGCCCCCCTGCATACTCGGCGGTAGATCTGGAAGTACTGTCAGTCCACTTCTGGGTCCACCGCTGAGCATATGGGGAACCCCCACCATGCCCCCTGGCTCAGTGATCGGCTGCGGTGGGACCCTGGGTGCCCGCCCAGACTGAGGAGGCACCAGTTACTGAGCTGGGGGGGTAGAGGGGGTCCCCTCCACGCTCCACAGGAGACCCAGAAGTGGACTGGAAGTGCTTCTGGTCCACTTCTAGGTCTGCCACTGTGTGTGCTGGGAACCCCCATGCTCCTGTGGGACACTCCATCCACCTCAGCATTCACAAGCTGCCTGGTACCTTGAGCTATGTAGGAAAAACATTTAAAGCTGTGTCTATGTCTGAATCATCGAATCTCTCCAAATTGATTCAGAGAGTTCCAGTTCAATTCAGAGAGGTTTCCTGATTCAATTCATATTTGGAGATTCAGCCACCAAATCAGGCCGAATCTCCACCGAATTGAATCAGTGCCGAAGCTTCTCACAGCCCTAAAGAATGGCTACATGCTTTCTTATCATCCCCATCAGGGACTTTTTAAAGTTTCTGAATCAGGTAAGAATCCTTTCCCCCCCACCCCGATTCTCAGCACTCCCTCCCATCCTCTCAGCACTCAGTGACATTCCCCCTCCCTTCCTGTTCCCCCCACCTCCCCAGTGGGGACACTGTCCTTGGCTGACCTGGAGATGGAGGAGCTCCAGGGTTGCTTCTGTCTCATGCTAACCCACCTGTGTGGGGAGCTAAGCTTATTGGGGACAGTAGCAGCGGGTGGGTTTCCCTGCCCATGCTTGCTCCTGGGACCTGGACACAGGAGAGAAACTGCTGCTACTGCTGACTCCAGCTTAGCCTGGCTTTCCTCCCCATGCAGCCCAACTGGAGTGGGGCAGGAGCAGCTCTAGAACTCCCCCTGTCCCTGCAGTAACAATGGCTTGGGAAGAAGGGAATGGGAGGAGAAGGAATGTGCCACTGAGCACTGAGCTCAGAACAGCAGAGGTTTCCTATGCCTGAAGAAGAGTGATTGCACCCAAGAGATTGCTTAGAACTTTTTCTCAACTATTCAGTTGATCTAATAAAAGATATTACATCTACTCAAAGAACCTTGCCTGCCATTGAGCACTGAGGAGATTCTAACCACTTTTTGGGACTTAAAAAAATTCGCCCAGCTGTGAATCCTTTGACAAAGTCTGAAAGTGGGGGGTGCAGCTGCACCATCACACCCCCTCACCTTTGGAATAACTCCTGTTCCCAGGGCTTCCAAAGCTAACAGTTTAGAAGGCTAGAAGGCCTAATGTCCTAGTTTCTGTGGGATTCTGCAGTCAGGATTGTCCTTGGGAGCTTGGAACCTTGAAGTTGAGATGACAGGTAACCAGGAAAGTTCGGCTGGAAGTTCACTGAAATAAGATGTTTTTACACATCAGTTTGGCTTTGAGAAATCATCATCATTTTCTAACAAAAATCATATTTTATCAAAAAAAAAATCCTGTTCAGTTCTGCTTAATTTACATGATTTAGTAATATTTCACAAGGTATCATAAGAAGTCAGTTTAAGACTGTTTAACCAGTCCTTGCAGATAGACAGCCATTCCCCCTGTCTCTTCACAAAGACATGCTAATCTATTCTGTTTTATTGGCATATAATGACTACTATGTAAAAATGATCAAAAACTCTATCTTATAATACATATTTGGTAGTCTACCCATGCAATGAATATGGACAGATAAACTCCAGAGCATACTGATCCAGAGTTTATTCACGTGCAGCACTTGAAGCACAGTTAGAGCAGACTGGGCTAACAGGCGACCCAGGGGGTCAGCCTGCCAACCTAGGGTTGCTCTGATCAGGCTTCATGAGCTGTGGGGAGGCTTCCTAGGGTGCAGTGTGCTCCAGCATGGAGGCTGCCTGACAGTTAGTCCTGCAATGAAGCACCCTGTGCCCCAGCCAGCCAAGGCAATGCCCATGTGCGCTGCTGTGCACAAAATAACTAGGTAGCAGGGTAATACTTGTATTGTACAAGAACTACCTTACTGCAGAGTTAATTAGTTTCATGCACCTAATAGGGACACACACATAAACACTAAGATGTTTTCTGTGCAGTTAATTAGTCAACTATGCAGTAAACATCTCATGTAGATGTACCTACTATGATTTAAAAATATGATGTTGGCACTCCTGCTGAAACTGTACATACAGCTATATTTCTCTCCTTTCCCATTTTGTTTTCTTTTCACTTTATAAGGATCTGCTGTCTCCATGGCTGTCTCAGATACTATATCCCTGACAGGCTTCATTGCTTACAAACTGTGAAGTCAGCCCTGGGGCTGCAGGTTAAGATTGTTAAGGGACTTCTGGATTTGCTTTTTCTTTCTTATTCTCATAAGTAATTATGAGCAATTTGCTCACTGTTATGAGTATAATAAAAAGGTTGTGTAGTACTTGAGGATGAAGTAAAATTACATTTTATTGTAGTAGCTGTCTGAACAGTTTTGTGATTCTTCAGAGATTTTCCTACCATATGCATTGACTTGTTCATATTTTCATGTTTAAAATTAGGGTAATTTATTTAAGAAAGGACCATATACCCCAAAGTGAATGAGGATTATTCACTCAAGCATAAGGTTTAAGGATGGGGCTCTTTGTCAAGAAATGATAGATGAAGCATTTATTCTGAGTACAGAATCCAGGGACTGCAACACAAGCCTAACAGTGTAAGGTTTAAGGAGCAGAACTTTTTCATCTTATCAAAAAAAGAGGTTGAGGTGAATTAAACATAGACAGGATATATGATAGTTGTGGCCCTTCAGCTTTGCTGACAAAGGTATAACATAATCCAATGGCTGGAAGTTGAATTTAGACAACTTCAGTACAAAATAGGAAGCAATTTTCTAGGTGTAAACCTAATTTTCCTAGAGGGTAAGTAAACATTGGTACAGGTAGCCATTGCAGGTTGTGAACACAACATTATTTGAAGAGCTCCAAAGAAAGTTATGTATCCTTAAAAAAATGCTTTAATTAACATTCTGAAAACAGTTTTATTAGTTGGATATACAGCTGTTTTGGATGGATTGTCATGGTGGTGGTCCTTTTTGGTCTTAGAATTGGATCCTTCATTTACCAGATTTAACTTAATTGATCATAGGGGGGCACAACATTTTCTGCATTTACATCAACATTTTCAGTTGTAAATTTAGACAATGGTATAATCCAATATCATGATTCAGAACTTAGTCCAGTTGCTGAAAGGGGTCAGGAGAGAATGTCTTCCCTTAATGTGTATTCTATTTTTCATTTAGGTATTTCTATTTCTCTGAAGTATCAGAGATATGCTGTGGTTTGGGGATTGACAGTGAGTAGTACCAGTGGTTTTGAGAATTGTCTGTCTTCAACCTTGTTGGTGTGACTGACTTACTTATTCAAGGTGAGAACAATAGCCAGTTTTGGATTCAGGAAGGAATTTTCCTGCCCTGCTCTGATTGTTACAGGCCTTGTGTAAATGATACTGCAAGTACAAGCTTTGGTATACTAAGTGAGAGCTCAGGCCCCCGAAGTGCTGGCTCTTAGAATTAGACAGTTTGACTCTCAGCACATCCCACTCCCTGTGACAGATCCTCTTTTCACCTGCCATGCCTTGTTCTTGAATACTGTTGGGAGGATTTATGATCGTCAACAGGAGCTCAGGCTGGTTATACACCGGGGAGCTCCATAGGGCTCCGCCTTCCCTCAAACTTCTTCCACATGCCAACCAGTGACTATGCTGTTGTCTATATCCCTTCCTGCAAAGGGTTGTAACTCAGATGGTGGCTCACTAGGTGTTATTAGTATGATTTCAAGGTGCTATTAGTATGAGTTTAGAGGGAATGTCATCCAATTCAGATCAATGTTCATTCTATCTAAGTTTACATCAATCAGTCTATCATAAAAAAATGATAATCAGTTAAATCAAACCACAATTCACTGATCACTAAGAAAATAAGTCTGTCCAATTAATTACTACAGGTGATTAAATAACAATAGTCAATTAAATTAAGGTGTCTAAAACTCATTGTCCACTAAGAAAATCATTCTGTCCAAATTAGTTTCCTTGAACAATCAAATGACTCTCAATTCATTAAAGATTAGCCCTGCTCACTCCACTCGCAGTTCTTCCAAACCAGTAAATCAAAGTCCTGAACCACAATCCTCACCTCCTTGTTGGCTTCTCCTTATGTTAAATGCCTGTTTATCAAGGTAAGCCCCGATCAGAAACAAGAGGTCCTCCCTCTCTCTGCCCATCTCTGTGAGGACTTTGTGGGGTTTTCTCTTCCCCTGATTCCTCCCAGGACTTGAGTACCTGCTGTTGGGTCCTCTTCTGAATTCGTGAGTCATCAAGGCTCTCCCGTCATTGTTATCAGCAGTATCTGGCTGACTCCTGGTTGTGTGGCTCTGTACGCCATCTCCCCATCACTCTCTCTCCCCCTTCCACCTGAACTGGACGTCCAGTTATACAGCTGGCTCCCAGATGTCCTCCAATCTGGAAAAAGCAGGAACTCACTGTGGCGGGCCAGTAGGGGGCGCTCCTGCATTGAGCCACCCACCTTACTGTGCCCAACCACCTTCCAGGCTCCGAGTGCCCTCCCTGGGGTGCCTCACGTCTAGCCAACCCCTTCTCTGGAGCACACCCGCTAGCCTGGGGTTCCTGCTGCCACCATCCAAGGCTCTGGACTCAATTCTGGCTCTGCACACCTTGGAAAGCACAGGCCTGATCGTCCAATGGATACTAGACCCAATACAGGCACTTGGGGCACTTCCCCAAGTCAGGGGCTTAATAGGAAAGTCTCCCTTAGTCCACAGAGCTAAGGGGCCTCCTCGGCATAATTTAGACCTTCCCATCAATAAGTCTCCCACACCAGTCACAAAGGAGAACTTTATTGATTACAGGGGGTAGGGTGAAAACAGGGTAAAAGGTAGAGCAGTATCATAGAAATATCAGAGGAATCCCATAGAGCAAACCAGTATGGCTGATGGTAGCCTTTTGATCTTGCATCTGAGTTACTGTATGCTAAATATCTAGTCAGATTTTGAGCAGCTTACTCACACACATCATCCAGAGGTGGTTGGAGTTTTCCTCTGGAGGCAGGTCACTCTTTGAGCATGCGGTTATGAGGAGAGAGCTAGTTTCAGCTGGTGAAGCTCCTCTGCCAGTTTCAGATTCACCTGGATGACCACATGGCTAATGGCTGCCTTCTTCCTGGACCGGACCTTTAAATAACCTTTCTGACCTCAGCAGCCCGGTCCAATCGAAGCTGCCAGTGCTGGCCACTAGCCAATCAATTTAAAAAGCATTACTGGCTACCTGGGCCTGTGAGTGGGACTTTTCTCTCCCCCTCCCCAGGTGACCAGAGAATCCACACCTGAGGCACCAGGCTTTTGTGATCCCCCTCCCTGAGGAATTCAACACCAGCCTCTCACGCTGGCAGAGACAAATTTCTAGAGAGCGACACAGACGGTGGCATTTCTGCCACACTCACAAATCGGGGCCCCTGCTTTCCTTGCCATTCAGCTGCTGCTGCTGCCCTTGTAAACACACAGAAGAACTCGCCAAAAGGGCTCTCCAGCCCTTACTGGACATGATGCTCCACTTAGGTACCAAAAGTGGAATTTCTAGGGGACCCTGCCCCCAGGTTTCCCTTTGTGGGGCACCTCCTGATTACACGCCTTGGAAATACTTTGTCTTTCTTTCAGTCTTCTCCATAGGAAGTGGAATAAATTGGGCTCCTTAAGCCACATAGGGTACATCCACACAGCACGCGTGTACCTCTTACAGCATCTCAAAGCCCAAGAGGCATATGCGAGAACAAAAAAACCATTCCCCACACTGCAAATTTGCAGTGCAGTGACAAAATTAAACCCCTAGATATCCAGGGGTCAAAAAGAAACTGCAGGGAAAAAAGGCAGTGGTCCTCCACAGAGATGCTCTGGTAGTCAGCCAGAGCATCTCTATGGCTGCCCCTTGCCCTGGTACTGAAGCACGCTACCCACCTGTGCAGAGCAGGCAGTGTGCCAGCCACAGGAAGCTGGACCCAGGCTCCAGCTGGTAAGTAGCAGGTGGGGGAGACTAAACGCATCTGCGTCCCTAGCCCCACTGGATTGCTGCCCCACCTACTCTCCCAGCCCCCCTGCCGATTGCTGCCTCACCCAGCCCCAGCATCCTAGCAATTAAAAAAAAAAACAAAAATGCCTGCACTGACTGGCAGTAGCAGTTGCTTTTGGGGTCACTGGGACCTCATGACAGAGCCCCCATGTACAGCAAGGGGTCCAGATGACAGCCGCAGTAGCCCCAGCTGCTCAACAGCATGCAGAGCTGCACAGTACCCTGCCAACCCTGGCAACACCCTCATGATTGCCAGGCAGGGGGCACACATGGCAGTAGTGCCACACAAAGGCAAACTCTGCAGCCACAGCCCACCGGCAGCTGGCCCAGAGGGGCAGATGTGACTACTAGCTGTGCAATCCCCACCTGGGTCTGGCAGGTGCGCAGCAAGTCACAGCCAGGCAGCAGCCCCCAGGCCACTGCCACACTGCTGCAATGGGTAAAGGGTGCAGGGAACTCTCAGGGAAGCTTCAGCAGTCCAGCTGGCACAAGAGGTAGTGTCCCCAGGTACCAATTGGCTGGGTCCCAGAAGCTCCTGAGAGTCAGTAACCCTGAGCTACTTGCCAGAACAGCTTTTTGTACTGATGGGGCCAACACAGGGCAACTTTTTATACTGCTGGGGACAGCACAGGTGCTGGCCCTGGACTCCAACTCCCCCTGGCTGCAGATCCAGGAGGAGTCAGGCAGGGTTATTTTGCCCCTAGTGGCACAATTTGCCCCACATCAAAGTGCATGTCTGGGCACATGCACTAAGGCAAAACACCCCAGTTCAAATTTGTACCACTTCTATTTGAGCTGCTGCAAGCATACGTGCTTGCATATGTGGATGTGCCCACATGGTAAAGGTTATTCTCCAACCCCTTATGTTCAGGATAAATATTTCATCTATCATTTCCTAAAAAACAATCCTATCTTGAAGCATGGTTATGCTGCTGGAATCATTTGGACATTGCCTCACCTAATCAAATCTCTGCCATTACAAAGACCGTGGTCTTTGGTATCCTCTTCTATTCATACCCAGCATCCAATTTAGTCTTCTGAAGAATGAAATGCTTTAGTTTAAAATAAAGTATTGGGGCTCTAAATGAGGACTTTTTTTTTTTTAATTTAAAGGCCTATGGCATATGGTAGATCAGAAAAATTAGTCTAATGGTCCCTTCTGGCCTTAAAACCTGTGAAGCTATGAATTTATATTCTGTATTGGTTAATACAATTTTTTTACATTCAATTCAATTATAAATCTTCACATTTTAAGATCATAGTATGCAGGGCCATGCCAGGGGGGGGCGGGGAGGGAATCGGGACAACCACCCTGGGCTCTGCGTTTTGGGGCGGCCCCGCAGAGCTGGGCGGAGCAGCGCAGTGATGCTGTGCTGCTGACGGCTTCATGTCCAGCTACTCAGCATCCCACCCCCTGCTGCCAAATCTGTTGCTGAACTCAGTGCATCTGGCCACTAGCCACTACCCCCTCCCCCCCGCCAAATCTGCCACCGGCTTCCTTGCATCCAGGGGTGGGGCCTTGCACAGGCTCATTTGCCCTGGGCCCTGTACCATGCTCAGATCATCTCTGATAGTATGTGCAACAAGTGACTTTCCAGAATAAAAAGAACCCTCAATAAAATATTAACTAGAATTATATATGAAAGTTAAATATTACTACTTAGGCTTGGAGAGCAAGGCCCTGATTTCCCAGTAAGCTCCATGTAGACAGAATCCTGGATTCATATAGAGCCTATTGATTAATAAACTGTAGTTCCATGGTGGTTTAAATTTCTTAAGCAACAGAAGCAGGGTTAAACTCAGTTGTCTATTTGTGTATCCAAGAAACTATTTATTGTTTCACTGAAGTCCATTGAGGACAAGGGAAGGAATCCCATTTGACTTTAGGAGATATTCAATCATTCTCTTACACAGCCATAGAGATACAGAATATAACTTGTAATAAACATATATCAGTGCTCATTTATGAACATATACTGGGGAGAATATTATACATATATTTCATAACTGCAAAAAGAAAAATAGCTTACTAATTTATTCTCAGTACAGATTTCACTAGATCAGGGGGGTCAATATAATGGCCTGTGAGCTGGATCTGGTGGACATGGCCCTCAGCCAGGGGAATGAGTAAGGGCTGTGCTGACACAGTATTGAATGCCTTAGAGGTTCTTGGTCCATTGCCAGCACTGGGCAAGTGGTGAGTGGCCCACATCCAGTTACCATGCTGCCACTCAGTCTACTACTGCCACCATCCACATTCAAGGTTGGATCCACTGCTGCTGGCCCTGTTGCAATTGACCTGCACCCCAGGCAGGATCCAACCCACAAAGAGCTCTGTGGTCTCATTCCAGCCCAGGGCACAGGGTGTGAGATGCCCATGCATCAGATAATGTTTTAAAGAATGAAGAAGGCCAATAAAGTATTCTTGAACAAAGGTATTTGCTTGATTTGTACACATTCTGTTTTTCTTCATATACTATTTTTGATTGTCGTACAAGACAAGTAAAACATAAAGGAACTCATTAGTGACATTTTCCTTGAATTGTTACTGATTTTTTTATTATTAAAGATGAGGCAGTACATGACATAATGTCAAAGTTAAGATTTGTTAATATTTAATTTAAGCTCATAAGAAAAATGTTTAAAGAATGTATATAATACATTTGTTGTGCTTTTATGTTTCCCAATGTGTTCCTTCTGGTAGGACTTGAACAAATATTTTACTCTATTGGCCATAAAAAAAAACATTATTTCACAACAGTTGGAATGTCTCCTGGTCTGCTGACTTTCAGTGTCTTTCGACATCTCCTTTGACCTTTGTTTACACCCATAATAAACTTCTCCTCTTCACAACCATTGTTTGCACTAGAGAGTTCTACTGTGTGACAAACTATGGGTTTTATTGTAATATATATTTTTAAATGTTCATGTAGTACTAATGCTGCATTACTAAGTTTCCCTGACAAACCTTTATAGGAGAGAAAGAAGGGGTTAAGAGTCTATGAAGCCACAGTTGTCTGGTATATGTGATAGAAGAAACATCCATCTACAAGGATTTGATTGTTCAACAAAATGGGATTGGAGGTAACACCTAGTAGGTGTCCAGGGAAGATGAGGGAGATAAGCATCACAGTGGACAGAGAAGCTTGAAGAAGCAAGGTGTTGCCCTGGGACCCGAAGAGTCTGGAGCAATGGACCAATATGGCCACTTTGGGTAAAAAGGCAAGGCTTCCCCACACATGCTGTAGAAGCCATGCCTATGATGGCTTCAGTGGGTAAATTGCAGACAAGGCTGCAGAGAGCAGATAAGGCTGGAGGTCATCAACATGTGCCCCACTGGGGAACTCCATGCCATAATGACTAGGGCTGCGAGAAGCTTCGGTCCCTGATTCGATTTGGTGGAGATTC